>NC_081154.1:1804889-2161072 GCF_958295425.1 Solea solea
TCAAAGTCAGAGAAGTAGAAGAAGTCTGGCGGCGTCTCCTGCTCCCGTGTTTGTCTGTGTGAACACGAAGAAGAAGAAGAAGAAGAAGAAGAAGAAGAAGAAGAAGAAGAAGAAGAAGAAGAAGAGTTTTAGAGGTGTGTGGTGAAAGTGTAAGTGCAGCTTTATCAGAGCCTGAAACCACGTTTTTGTCCAACAACAACATTAAAAAAAGACAAAGAAAAGCATTTATAAACATTTATTGTTCCCTATCAAAAAAACACTTTTATTTTGAAATTCTGTGAAATATTGGCAGTAATAATATTATTGTGATATAAATTTTAACTTCATATCTGTCCCGCCCCTCATGTGGAGGATAAAGTGGGAGAAGATGGAAGGATGGCAGTGATAGATAGAGCTCTATATACTGTACATGTCATTAGGGAAGAGCCTCAGGACTTGGAATGAACGAGCGTCCAATCACAGACGAGATTCACCAGCGTGTCACACCTTTGTGATTCTAAACGTTTGAATAACTGACACATATCACAAGTGTAAACATTCTACAGCCATAAAATCTAAATAAATCCATGACGCTCATCAGAGGGTTAAAGAAGACAAGGACATCACCAGTGTCCACCATCAGCTGACAGGACATCACCAGTGTCCACCATCAGCTGACAGGACATCACAAGTGTCCACCATCAGCTGACAGGACATCACCAGTGTCCACCATCAGCTGACAGGACATCACCAGTGTCCACCATCAGCTGACAGGACATCACCAGTGTCCACCATCAGCTGACAGGACATGACCAGTGTCCACCATCAGCTGACAGGACATCACAAGTGTCCACCATCAGCTGACAGGACATCACCAGTGTCCACCATCAGCTGACAGGACATCACCAGTGTCCACCATCAGCTGACAGGACATCACCAGTGTCCACCATCAGCTGACAGGACATCACCAGTGTCCACCATCAGCTGACAGGACATCACAAGTGTCCACCATCAGCTGACAGGACATCACCAGTGTCCACCATCAGCTGACAGGACATGACCAGTGTCCACCATCAGCTGACAGGACATGACCAGTGTCCACCATCAGCTGACAGGACATGACCAGTGTCCACCATCAGCTGACAGGACATGACCAGTGTCCACCATCAGCTGACAGGACATCACAAGTGTCCACTATCAGCTGACAGGACATCACCAGTGTCCACCATCAGCTGACAGGACATCACCAGTGTCCACCATCAGCTGACAGGACATCACCAGTGTCCACCATCAGCTGACAGGACATCACCAGTGTCCACCATCAGCACCAGCTGACAAACATTTTCCCTTTTTTAGAGTAAATACTTTCCAGGACGACAGTGTGTAATGATTTCAGCCTTGTGCCATTCTGGTTACAGCTCCAGCTGAGGGAGGATGAGAAGAATGGAAACTATCTTGGCAACTTCTCCGTCTCTCCTTCTCTCTTTATTCCCCCCGGATGCCTCTCACTGTTTATTTCACTCTAAAGTCTTCTATCTCGCCTCGTCTGCCTCGCTCCACTGTTTTCTCCTTCTTCTGTGAATCCACGGCTCTGCTCTCCTCTCCCCTCCCTTCCTCTCCTCTCCTCTCCTCTCCTCTCTTCCTCATGTCTTCCTCAGCTGGCGGCCTGATTGCGCCTCCACAGCTGTGAGTCTGACATTTGCACCAGTCGTTAACTAAAGCCAACACTGAGCTCAGGAACACACTCATCCTGAGCTGAATATTCCTCCACTTCCTCGTCTCTTTATCGCTGTGTCTTTCTCTCATGTCTCTGCGTCCATGTGTTCTCACGCACACACACTCACACACACGCACACACGCACACACACACACATTTAACGTCAGAGTTAAGTTTTGTAATGAAATGTGGTTATTTTCATACTTTTTGGCCAATAAAATGTCAGAAATGTTAAAAATATGTTTGACTTTGCTTTATCTCAGTGTAAAACACGATTTCCAGACTAAAAAGTGACGTTTGAGAACAGCTCACTCTCCTGCACCAAATCCCATAGAGAAAACATACATTTTGAACTCACAGGGCCACAGCAGCTGCTGGTGTAATGCTGCCCCGTGTGGTCAGTTTGTGTCACACAGTTAAAGCCGAACAACGTATTTCAAACACAGAAGTCACTAAATAACACGTGTGAATTTACTGACTGACGCAGAAGCTGTTTGTGAGCTCTGTAGGCCTTGATGTAAAATCCCTGATTTTCCCAATGGCCTTTGGTGCAGAAGAGTGAGAGGTTTACATCAAAGCAACAAACAAAACAAACCTTGTTTGGTCAGTTTGTGCCACTTAAAGGCAAACAAACTATGTACAATTAGATTATTTTCATAATCTGGATTATTTGATTAGTTGTTCTGCATAAAATGTTCAATCTCAAATGTTTTTGTTATTATACATAACAGTGAGTTATTGTTGTTAATTGACAATGAATGAATGGATGAATGACTGCAGTCATTTAGCTCACACGTCCACTCTGATCATTAACAGTGAGTAACGCTTTCCTCGGCTTCATCCCTCACTTGCTGAGCGCCTGACGCGGCTCTGCCACTAAAAGGCGCGGCGAGCGGCGCCTGATGATTGTGTGGCGCCTCCTCCTCTGGGTTAGCCTCGCCTCAGGGACACGGCTCTCACTGCACATCAAGGAAAAATGAGAGTGACTTTGAGAGCGGAGAGCGGAGCCGATTTACACCGAGCGCTGCGGCGACACAATATCACTCAGCCCAGCACATGTTGTGTGGAGCTGTGCAGAGTCACGTCCTGGATTATCAAAAATCAGTCTCAGAAGAGCGTCTTTGTGAGATGTAGAGATGGAGAAGAAAACTTTGCTTCATCTGACTGTAACACAGGTATTTTTGAACTAGAACATGTAGGTTTGTGAAGAGCTCACTCTCCTGCACCAAATCCCATAGAGAAAACATACGATTTTAACCCACAGGGACACAGCAGCTGCTGGTGTGATGCTGCCCCGTGTGGTCAGTTTGTGCCACACAGGTGAAGCCGAACAAAGTGATTCAAACACGGAAGTCACTAAATAACACGTGTGAATGTATTAACTGAGACAGCAGTGGAGTGTAAACTCCTGTGGGCTGTGACGTCACATCGGCACATTTCTCAATGGGATTTGGTGCAGAAGAGTGAGACTTTACAGCCACACAAGGTGAGAAAACATGCTGTTAAGATTCTAATGGACTCTTAGACTTGAGTGTAGTGTAGATTTGATGAAGTTAGCCTTTGTTTTTTAATTTTGTCTTCAGTATAGAAATATATTCTGGGCAAGAAACTGTTTCACAAGTTCCCAAATGATTAATTTCTTTACGGGACTTAATATGTGCATTTAAGTGTGGATTATGTAACACATCAAGCAGCCATGAAGAAGAGAAATAACCTGATATTAAATAATGATCTACTGTTCCATAGGAGGAATAATAAACTGTCTGATAGTCAATCAAACATTTCAGGATTTCATGACCGCGCTGACCGCACCAGAGCGTCGTCATGGAGATTTCTTGAAGGACAAGCGTGAGCAAACATTCTGGTGCAATGATTCACGGCCACTCGGCCTTTTAAGAAAATCCAAAAGCATATTTCACATACTTTTACTACATTTGCTTTCCATAAGGAGGAGGAGGAGGAGGAGGAGGAGGAGGAAAACTAAATAAAAGCACAATCAGCTGCTTTGTTCGTGTTTTCTTAAGCTTCACCAAAAACACATGTGAGTGAAACGTGTTTGCGGTCCATGTTTGGTGTCAGTGGGTGTGAAAACAAGCGCGTGTGTGTGAGACGGAGAGCGGGGGGGAAACGGACGCCAACGCCGCTGCGCCGACGCTGCTCCTCGCTGTCAATGCCAGCCAGGAAGCAGGAAGCCTGGGATAATTACCGTGATCTGCATCCAATTGAAATGTCAATAAAGTTATTTAGAGCGTGGCACGGCGCTCCTCCACCCCCCACAGACACCACCACCAATCAGAGGACGAGGGTGAGGGAAGAGACAAAGGCGGTTCATCCGTCCATTTTTCCAACGCTTTGTCCTCACACCTACGCTCAGTTCAGAGCAGCATGAGGGCCACACGGACGTGAATGAAGCAAGCTGAGGGCCACACGGACGTGAATGAAGCAAGCTGAGGGCCACAAAAACAACTCTAATAATATGTCACTTTGCTGTTTGCAGTGAGGAATTCAGAGAATATTCAGGAGAAACTGATTTCAGCCACTTTAAAGGTCATTAAACCTCACTGTATGATGAGAATAGGTTTTATTTTGCTTTATCTCACTGTCACACAAGTTTGTGAAGAGTTCACTCTCCTGCACCAAAGTGAGACGTTTACATCTTTCACACAAAAGGCCGTCGAACGGTGAGAAAACATTTTAAACTCACAGGGACTCATGAGCTGCTGCTTTACTGTTGCCTTGTTTCAAATTACCTTCTTAATCTATTCATCTGTCAATTACTTTTTCGATTATACAGTGAGTTGTTTGGTCCATAAAATGTTGATGGTGTTTTTTGTGCATGTTGTTTTGTCCACAAATCCAAATGATTCACTTACTGGGATTGATTTGTTATTTGTGGTAAAGCATAAAGAATGTAAAAATGAAAGTCTTGGTGTTAATGTGAAGGGCAACACTGCATTTATCATCTTAACTCAGACTTAAGGTAGAGGCCTGTGAGGACGCCGCAGGCCGGATAAAAGTGGTTTGCGGGCCACATCTGGCCCTGGGGCCTTATGTTGCCCATGTGTGATTTGGACCTCTTTGTGTTTTTGGACAGTTTAAACCGGTAGACAGACTTCACACACTAAACTGGTGACCTTCTTGCTGAGAGGCAACAATGCCGGCCACTGCACCACCGTGTGAGCAGATGATGTGTTCAGGTAAATGTGAGCGCGTTTGTCCTCATAAACACGAGGCAGAGGAAACATCATCATAAAGTCCATACATGTTTTAACTGCACTGTAAACTCCCCGTTCACTTTGGACTGCGCGGTTCAAAGTGAACTTTTTAAATATTTACACGTCCACGGAGGATTTTTCCTTTCTTTTTATGCTGAATGATGAGTAGATGACGTGCAGTGAGAGGAGGAAGCTGCTCCACTTTCTGTTCTATTAAAAGGTCCAGTTTGTAAGAGCTAGTGACATCTAGTGGTGAGATTACAGATGGTACCAAACAGAGAAAATCCAACGCTCAAACCTCACAACTACAGTGGTTCTTCCCTGGCTTGTTTGACCCTTTCAGGCTGCTGTAGAAACATGGCGGCAGAAGACAAGTGAAAGTCTTATTCTCCGGCTGTTTCTATTGATTTACTGTTTCTAAATTAACCCGTGTTCCTTCAAAGACCAGCAGGAGGCGTTGTTCCTTAAAAAAAACACATACTGCCTCCATGTGTGTTAAAATGATTGTGTATTTTGGGTCATTTTCGACTAATTAAGGTTTTTGACCATTTTAGGGCAAATATTTGTGGAAATTATTGGATTTAAGTCAGATTTCAGTTCAATATTCACTCTGCAGTGGATTTACAAGGTGATGGAGCATGATAGAGCTAGAGTAAAAGACTCTACTAAATCAACACTACACTGTTATTAAGAGAAAATGTCACGACCCTGGTGATTATACAGCAAAAGTGATGGGTGGTCTATTTAAGTTTGGGCCATAAACCGTTAAACGTTAAACACTGGAGCTTTATGGAGATGTGGTGGCGTCAGATCCTTCATCGTCTGTGGGTCAGATGTGCAGAGGTGAGTGTGTCCACAGTGACCCCGACCTCGCTGTAAACAGACAGTTTTCACTGGGAGCTCAGACAGTTTCTTGGCGAGGCTCCCGGCCCCGCAGGGCCCTGGTGGCCCCCGGGGCGGCGGCCACGGCCGCAGCAGCAGCAACAACAAACTCACACAAGTGTGAGAGTGTAAAGGTGAACAGGACACACAGAGACACAGAGACACAGAGAGACTCAGAGCTGCATGTGGAAAATCGACCTGTGCATCACCACACATACCTGAGCTGTGCATGAGCAGCAGGAGACAGTGAGGACGCAGCAGGGACAGTGAGGACGCAGCAGGAGACAGTGAGGACGCAGCAGGGCCAGTGAGGACGCAGCAGGAGACAGTGAGGACGCAGCAGGAGACAGTGAGGACGCAGCAGGGACAGTGAGGACGCAGCAGGAGACAGTGAGGACGCAGCAGGGACAGTGAGGACGCATCAGGAGACAGTGAGGACGCAGCAGGGACAGAAGTGAAAGGCATTTCCTTTCACCCTGGAATTGACATCAAGTTCAGGGAGAAAAAAAAGCCTTGAGACGCCAAGAGAACTCTTCAAATCTGAGACTAGTGGATTTTGTCCCAGTCAGCGTTAAAGTTACACCTGTTAATCAGTTCAGCTGAACATTTAATATAATAATTGATTAATTGGTTTGAGGTTTGTTTTTTTTCTCGTTAAAAAAAAGTTCTCTGATTTTTCAGCTACTGAAATGTGAACATTTTCTGGTTTCTTCATTTAAATGGAATCTTTTCCAACATTTTGTGACATTTGACGAACCAAACATTTACTCGACAATTGTTCAAAAATCAAAAAATAAACTGTTTTTCTTCATATTTTCTTCTTCATAAGCCAGGCGAACTTTAAAATGTGACGTTTTTCCCAAATTTCAATATGATTTTAAAGAATTTGGAGAACTTTTTGTCTATAGGTTGTGTTGAAATTAAAGATATAAGACACTCTATATTGTACATTCTTATAGCCTCTGTATATATTGTTTAACATACAGTAGTAATTGACAAAAAGCAGCTTCTATTTCTTAAAATGAACAGAATGTAGAGTGGGCCCAGGACAGAACCCTGTGGAACCTCCCAGACTTCTGTAACATTCCCTGCACACAAACACAAAGATAAACACCACAGTTTTCTCTCACGTTTCATGTTTGAATGATGCTAAAGTTTGTTTCTTCTTCACAGCAAACACCCCATCTGTGTGAGCCGTTTAATAACCCGCATGTCGCCAAAGCCACCGCGGCGCACGCTCGGGCGCAGCGAGCGAGGAGAAGAGAGGATGTTTTATGTAGTTTCAAAGTCAAACTGCCAATCGATCACCTGCGAGACTGTAACTGCGGTCGAGGAGGAGGAGGAGGAGAAGAAGAGGGGGAGCGGAGCGGAGGAGTGGAAATAAAAAGAGAAAGATACGCTGTAAAATATAAAAAGACAAGGGCATCTTCAGCCCCAGCGGGTTCACACCAAAGGGCTGACTCCACACACTGTCACACGTCATCTGTCAGAGCCAGGGACACACACACACACACACACACACACACACACACACTGAACCCAGAGTATCACACACACACACACACACACACACACGCACCCAGAGTATCACACACAGACAGAACAACGGCTTCAAAGAGCTGTTATATTATATATTATACACATATAATGTATGATTTACATTTTCACATGTATCATAAAAGTTTACTGTGTATATGTTTGTATATGGAGGAGAAAATGACACATACTTGTACACTACATGTGTACCATGCATATTCAGACATATATATACACATCTATATACTGTATACCGTTGTATGAAGTCAACTTCACATCAGAAGAGACTAAACTAGGCGTATATATATATATATATATATATATACATATATATACATATACATATATGTATATGTATATATAAGTAGATCAGTATCAGTAATCAGCACATGATATATCAGCAAAAGGTCCAGTATTGTGTGACCCTAATTATTAGTATATTTTAATTTTAAGGCATTAAAGAGTATAGTACATATCTTTTCCCAAGATATTTACTGTTTTTTTAAATATGCATATAAAATGTCATCCTTTGTGAATACAGTGTTTAATAAAGAGATTTGAGAGAGAGTGAATCTCATCTATGATCAAACAAACAACAACATCACGGCTGCTGCTGCTGAGAGCAGACGAGGAGGCGTTTCATTGTTTTATCTGCACTATAACATGTGACGTTTGACCTTTTAACCGGTGACATTTGATAAATGGAGCAAAAAAAATACAATAAATAAGAGGCATTTTCACGAGGTCGTCGCACCTGCACCACGTTTATATCTGACACCGTGACTTAGTGTTCACTGTCATCGTGGAAACAAAGAGTGGCAGCTTATTCTGTCTGAGAGGAAGAAGGAGAGGAGGGATACGAGGAAGGAAGGAAGGAAGAAAGAGGAGAAGGATGGAAAGACAAGGAAGAGACAATGAAAGGAACGGAAGGAATTGATGACATGGAGGAGAAAAGGAAGACAAAAAAAGACATGTAACAAGCATGCAAGGAAATGAGGAAATGAAGTGTAGACAAATAGAAACGTATGAAACGTAGAAATGTATTTTTCTTTCTAGAAAAATAAAGAAAAATACATGAAATTTACAATGTAATATTAAAATATTCATCTTTTAACTCCATGAGGTCAAACTGTAACTGTGTGTCTGTGAGTTCTTGTATCGGTATCTTTGTGAGGACCAGACAACTTATAAACCTAAGGACGTGAGGAGATTTTGAGGGTTAAGACCTGGTTTAAGGGTCAGGGTAGAATGTGGATTAGTTGTGATGGTTAAGGTTAGTGTAAGGAGCTAGTGAATGTGATGTGTCCTCACTCTGGACGCTGCACAAACGTGTGTGTGTGTGTGTGTGTGTGTGAGCACATTCTGGCTGCTCCTCAACTTGTAAATAGTTAGTGAATACATCATGTCTCGTGTCCTCACTGAGAATGCTGCACAAGAATGTGTGCACCTGCGAGTGTGTGTGTGTGTTTCAAAGAGAGTGTGTGAGAGAGAGAGAGAGAGAGAGAGAGAGAGGAAGGGAGTAAAGGAGGAGGAGGAGGAAGAAGAAGAAGAAGACTGCAGAGCCTGAGGAGCCATCACACTTACAACTGCAACACACACACACACACACACACACACCTGGATCAGTGTGTGAAGGTTGTTTGTGGTTTATATTTGTTAAAAAGGAAGAAAGAAAGAAAGAAAGAAAAACAGAACATGTAGCGAAAGGAAAGAAGGAAGACACTAAGTGATAAAAGAAGACGACAGTAACTTAAGGACAAAAAAGAAATCCAAAGAAAGAAAGAACCCCTGACACTGTAAAAAAAGACACGGTTACATCGTCCTGACTCTAATCTCCATGACAACGACTTTAAATTCATGTTAAATGTATTTTCATAAACAAGAGAATGATTCACATACTGTACATCATAATGTATATGAATAAAAAACAGGTCACTCTCATGAATTATTCAACACAGAAGGTTGTTGTGTCCTAAAGATACAACATCGTATTTATCCTCAGTGTCCTCAGGGGGGCAGCACCATGTCAACGCACTCATGCTGAATAAATAACCAAACAAAGTCTTCAGAACACACACACACACACACACACAGTTATTATTATACCACTTCAAAGAGGACGAGTGCTCTGGTAAAGAATTGTCCTAAATGAAAATCCCTGAGGGAAAAACACAGCTATTAAAGGTTTAGTGTGAGGTAAAGACACCGTGAAGAGGAGGAGGATGAAGAAGAAATCAAGGGGAGGAGGAGAAATAAATATTGTAATAATGTAACATTCAAGATTTTGAATGGAGGTCATTTCTATACAAACAAAGCCCAATACTAGTTATATTTACCTCAAATGCAAAAGGTAAAATTTACTCATCTCATTTTACAGTGTATACTGTTTATATAGAGGTCTCATTCAAAGCTCAAATGTTTAAGGACTTTAATCTAATTTATTTGTAAGCAGAGAAGCTAAAATGAACCTATCATATTTTACAGTGTAGATACAGAGATAGAATGAAATAAATAATGACAATATGAAAAGTTAAACTTTTAAAGGCAACAGGTTTCTTAGATTTATTTTAAGTAAAATCAACTTATCATATTTTACAGTGTAGACATGTAAATGCCTGATTCAAACTTGTTTAAAAGTCATTTTTTTGAAAGTCTATGAAATAAATTAGTGTTTTTATAATGACAGGAGTTTTAAAATGGACTGTGGCGGCTCTAGATTATCACTCAGCAGTTTTTGAGACAAAGGACAGAGAATATGTGCACTATTAGCTGAAGCAGGGATTTGCGTTGTCATTTTCTTTTCTTTGCATATTTAATCGTGTCGAGTGAGTAAAGCGTGATATCTACAGACGCTCAGCTCCGGCCTCATCCTCGTCTCCCTCCCGTCTGAGCTGCTGTCGCGTCGTCCTGTAAATATCCCGTGCAGATAAAGCGGCCGTAAAGATGAAGCCATCATCTGAACATAATCTGAGACAGATTTACAGCTTCCTCTGACAGTCCTGTTCGATCCCCGCTTATCTCAGAGCGGGACGCCTCCTCCCAGCAGCACATGCACCGCTCTCATCTCTGCACCTCCATCTTCTCTTCTGTCGCCAAGTCTTTCTTTATGGCAAAGAAAACAACATCTGCTCTACGAACTCTGAAAACACCTTCTGGATTTCCCGCTCAAAGAAAGAGGGAAAGACTTTGTTTTTTTTGTCCCAGATTATGTTCTTCTGTGGTTTGGATTAACCAGAGAACTAATGAGTCATTCAGAGCAGGGAGTGTCCAGGAAATATTCTTTCACTCTATTCAGTGAATTCTACTGACTTTCATTCAAAAAGGAGGTTGGAAATGCTTCCAAAATACTTGTTTAGTTAGATTTTAGTTTATGTTAAAAAAGGCTTCTTCTATGATTATGTCCTTCACTGACTGTCAATAACTGAAGTGATTAAAGAATTCTAACTGTACATGTACTGTACATCTCTTTTAGCCTTTCTAATAGCATCTCTGCGAGTTAGTTAGCTTCAGTCACTGAACCAAAATACCACTGAATATCATCGCTAAATACACCAGAGTCCGCTGTTAAATATTGAGATTTAAGACATTTCCTTTGCTAAACGCAGGTTTTCAGAATTTTTAAGTCTTTTTAACTGATCTACAGTTTGTTTGGAACCTCGCCAGAGCAGGTACAAAGAAAAGCACCAGGTGCCAGGTACGATCACTAATGGAAAAGCAAAAGAATAAATAGAGTAGAGTCGAGCCGAGTCGTGCTAGAACTGTACGATGGACTTTGCTGATTGAATTTTAAGGTATGAAACAATTCATATTGTTGTTGTTGTTCTGGGGTTTGTTTGTATCTACTGTATATCGCAATACAATTCTGTAAGAACTGACTTTAGCTCCACAGAATGAAATATGGATGAATGGATGAATGGTAAGTGTAAAGCAGCGAAAACGGATGGAGGAAAAGGTTTAAGGAAAGAAAGATGAAAGAAATATGTAAATGCCATCCAGGCAAATAGATAGATAGATGAAAACCTCTCTGCTTTGCATTTCAAATATTCCCCCCCGAGTTTCCCAGGAGGAGAAGAAATCCAATTTCCCGGCACCAAAACCGGGAAATAAAACATGAAGACACAATAAAACGTGTGCAGATTTGACCTGAATCTCGTCGCCTAACAGGCGAGCAAACACTCAGCGCTGAAAGAAAACGACTGAACAAGTGTTTTATAATGTGTGTGTGTGTGTGTGTGTGTGTGTGTCTCAGTGAGTGGGATTAAGAGATGATGAATTTCTGTGTTTGGCAAAAAAGACGATTTTTAATCTGCGCCATTCATTCAAGATTTCAAAGGAACGTGAATGAAACGGAGCTGCTCGCTCGGGATTGTCGCTCGCAGGGCAGCGCATCCACCAAATAATCACATTACGGTTCACAAATGTGTGCACTGTGTGAGTGTAAAAGAGCGGAGTTGTGCGATTTAGACGCGCATTGTGATGAGAGGGTACAACATTTTTACACATAATCTCTTTTTCAGGGTTTAAATTACTGTCGAATGACACAACACCTGACACAGGAACTAGCTTGAAAGCAATGACGACACCAAATTTCAATTTGACTCAATTCTAGCTTCATTGATATTTAGAGTTAAAAGTGTTTGACATGTGCTGTTTATTTAGTCGGTAAACACCAGGTTTTTCTTTTTAATTTAGAACAGCTATACAAGCTAAATGCTAACAGTAACTTTTCATCACAGATTTCATCACATTATTTATTTCAGTCTGGACTAAATTAGACTATTAAACAGCAACTAGTACAGATAGCGATGCTGCTAGCTTGCAAACTAGCAAATGTGACAGGAAGCTAATGTAATTTAATCTTTTCTTTTGTTTAATAATAACACACATTACACAAATGCTACGACTTCACTGATCACAAGCTAAAACACCCTAAAAAGCTAAAAAGCCAGTTAGCCCGCTGAATGCTAGCCATTTCTTATATAATTTCTATATTATTGTCGTTCACCATGCCAGTTAGCAATCTGTAGTTATTGGCTCCGCCCCTTTTTAGGGACCTGAGAGTAGGATAGAGTGGCATCTCAGGGTGATCGCAAACTTGTGAATACCTTCTGGAAACAGACACAGTGATACATACAGGGTTCCCAAGGGTCCTTGAAAGTTTGTGAATTTAGAAAAAAAAATTCAAGGCCCTTGAAAGTGTATGAAATAATATCAAGTTATAATGAGTGGTTTTTGTATGTTGTGTTTATTTACAGCAAATGCTATATTGTTGAATTTAAATCTAAACACTTGTTATTATTTTGAAATTCTGTGAAATATCACCACAGAATATTCTTAATAAAACACAGATCACAAACCACCCTTTAAATTCAACATACTACATATGTGCTGCCCTGTGAATACTGGGATACTCACTATACCTGCTGCTATGGCCATGAGGAAAGGAATTGGGCTTGTAACCAAAGGGTTGACAGTTCAAATCCTGTCACAGGTATGGAGCTGGGGTGCCCCTGATTTGACTTCATTGGACAAGCTTCAAGTGGCCTTTTATTTTGTATTTATTTACAAATATAGCCTCCGTTCAGAGGGAGAATCTCAGCTGGATGATTAGGGGACGGACCTGAGGAGACTGATTGCCGTGGCCTTTTTCAGAGCTATTCCTGCTCTGCTGAGTGTGTGTGTGTGTGTGTGTGTGTGTGTGTGTGTGTGTGTGTGTGTGTGTGTGTGTGCCTTCCACTCAACATTGATCCATCGACCCACAGTCCAGTAAAACCTCGCTTGGACCAAAGGGTGAATCTCATTTCTGAACACACACACACACACACACACACACACACACACACAGGCTAACAAGCATGTTGATTTTTGATGACAAGATTGATGTAGCCTCTCTGAATTCTCCCTGCGTCAACAATAGCCCGCTATTCTTTGTCTGTTCTTGTGTGTGTGTGTGCGTGTGTGTGCGTGTGTGTGCGTGTGTGTGTGTGTGCGTGTGTGTGTGTGTGCAGCCTCTGTGACAGCGCTGCAATCACCGCGGTGTAATTGGAATTGAGCAGCTCATCCATGTAAGTGCGGCGGCTCCGTCCTTACAGTGTGAGGTGGAGAGATTCATAATGAGATGCAGGTTTGTTTCCTTAGGGGTCAAAGGTTAGTTATAGAAGGCAACACCATATTCATGAGTTCACTGTGGAATAATATATAATATATGACGAGCATGAAGAAAATATAAAAATAAAGTGCTTTGATATTTTATGTAGGGATGAAAATTTCAGGTGTTTTTTTTTCCTTTTACTGACGGATGAACGTGTTAATGATTAATGATCAACAGGCTGTCAGTGAGAGAAATGAATGTGTTTGAGTTACATGGCATTCATGTAATAATTCACAAAAAACCATGAGCTTCATAAAAACAGAGAGCGCCCTCTCTGGTCGGGAGAATATCTAATTGTGATTTTTCTGACAGATAATGCAATGTGTGGGATCTGCTATTCACTGTGTGACAAATTAAAAACGTGGTGGAGCATTAACACGAGAAATCATAAAGATATTAATTGCTTAGGATTTTATTTTAAATGCAGCCAATTTGCAGCCTTTACAAATTTGTTTTAAATTGTAATGAAGTGGCTGTAGCTGATATTTTATATATATGTATATACATATATACATATGCATATATATGCATATGTATGCATATCCTTGCTTATCCTATCCCAAAATATCACAATCAACAACATATGTATATATGTATTGTATATATATACATATATACGTATATACTGTATATATAATGTTTAGTCTAAGGCTACATTTTAAAGCAATTTTAATAATAAAGAAACTTTCTTATTGGCAGTTTATTGAATTTCTGCCAATAAACTCTGCTAAACCATGTAAACTCATGTAAATTCATAATAATAATAATAATAATGTTGTCTCTTTTACACTAAACAGTTTGTTTACAGTTCACAGTTGACTACATATCTATTATTTATTACACGTATTAGTCTAGTCTAGTTAAGGCTGTGTCACTGCATTCATATTTATATGAATATTTCCTTTCCTCATCTATAAAAATATAAACTGATCCAAACAAATTCTATTTTGAGGGACAAGTTTCCAACATCATCGTCGTCATCACAGGTCAGAGGTGAATATTTAGTATCTCAGTCTTTTTTATTACTCTTGTTGATATATAAATAAATCCTTAAATGTGTTCATGTCTGCTTCGACCTCGTACGCCTGATCTTACAGAGCGGGTGAAAGACGTGGAGGTCGACGTCTGAAGGACTTGATTTAAATGGTCAGAGTTAGAATATTTTCGGAGTTATTCTAAACACGTGTTGTTGAAACTTGACGTCAGTGATGCACGAAAAAGTCACAAACCGTAGAAAAATATCCTCGTCTTGTCTGAGAGTTGGTTTCTCCTTCGTTTCACAGGATATTTTAACAAGCACTGCACTCTGAACTCTCATACTACTTTGAACACTGGTTACTATGGCAACAGTGAGAGCATTTCTGATCACTCATATCTGCAGTTACTTTGGTTACTGCATGAATGAAACGTTATATACGATCCAGCAATTACTTCAGATCGATATGGATCTATTTCAACATCAACATGACATCTTATTTCAGAGGAAGTTGCCTCTTCTTTGACTTATTTTAAAATAAAAACATTTACATTTGAGGTTTTAACAGCTGCAGACAAAAGATACGACTAATCCTAATTGGAAGGAAGGACTGAAATAATGTGTTCAAATGTAAAATAATTTTCCTCAATATCAGTTTATCTCTATATCTACCTGTGCACATAATTGTGATTTAATGCTTTGTCTCTCTGTCTTTGTTTTTACTGTCAACCAAGAATTTTAAAAAACACTCATTTTATCACAATAATTATTATAGTCATGATTTTTGCTCGTGTAAATCCAAAAATGACATTTACTTTAAGACTTCCAAATCAATCATCCACCCATCCACCAATCTATCCACTCATCCACTCATCCTCTCCCTCCTTCCTTCCTTCCCTCCCTCCCTCCCTCTCCTCCTGTAACCACAGCAGTGCAGGACGTCTCCAGAGTGTTGCAAAGCCTCATGGGACAACGTGAGCTCTAGTGCTTTTCATTATTCATGCCTCGCTCTCTCCAACTTGTCGCACTTTCCTCCCTTTTTCTCTCTCCACCGCCTCGTCCAGCCTTCATTTCTTTCTTTCTTTATCTTTATTTATCTTTATTTATTTATTAGAAGGTATTTGCTGACGAGCAGCCTGGACTTTAACGCGCTCACGTCCACATGGACACAGAGTTCACGCTTTGACCTCAGGAGGCTGAAGGTAACGTGGCAACGGCGACCAAGTCAGGACGTCTTCACGCCAGATTATCTGTCTCTGTGAGACACAGACAGACAGACAGACAGACAGACATGGACATTATTAATCTTCCTCTGAGAGCCCGACACACACACACACACACACATGGACGACTGTGTCCCCTGAGGCAGCAGAGACGAGTCAGTGTGATTAAGTGAGCCGCAGCATGTGCACGTGAAACAGGCGTGTTTGCTCACAGCATTTCACTGACTGACACACACACACACACACACACACAAAAGTGATTCTAAACACTGTATTTATGCCAGACCTGTAGGTGGCGCTGTAAAGAATGACTCATATGCGATAAAGTCGATACGATACTAGATTTTTGCAGATTTCACTTGTTCTCGTGTGAACGTGTCATTCAAGGTTTTGAAGATGAAAATCTGAATAAATTTTCCTAAAGTATCAACTGCCAAAGTTTGAACTTCAGGAAACAACAAAAAATTGCGAGACGTGCAAAGAACCAAGATTATAACGTCTATGTTTCTATTTTAAAAGACGGTGGAGACAAGTGAGACGGACTTTTGCCCAGAATGGTTTTCACAGCGACAAACACAAGAGAGCGTGAGAAGAACTCAAGGACACGCCTTCAATGTCAGGAACAGACAAAAAGGAAGATTCCAACACTTTCACATGGAAAACAATTAAATAGTGCACGTGTTCCTTAATAAAAACAATTAAGAATCATAGATACTGTATAGAGATGTAGAAACTATGAGATGTTGATATAACAAAAACTCAAATCTACTGTTAAAACTAAACTCAACTTCTTTCTTTGAGCAAAATCCAAGCACTTTCAATGACCCAGGTCTATTTAGGGTTTAGGATTTTCAAAAAACCTTGAAGGACCTTGATATGTCAAGGATTTCAAGGACCTGTAGGATGTTTTTAATGTGGCGTACACGTCATTCCATGTCAAACCAAGTACTTTTACTTTGAAATTCATGTATATCTTCCCACCGGCCACTCGAGACCAGACCAGACCCTCGTTGGTCTCTTAAAAGCTCTAAACTTACTGTATCTAACTGATATTGTACGGTAGATACTCAAGATTGTGATATCATTTCAGTATCGGACCCGAAAAAAGGTATCGGGCCGTCCCAACTCAGCGTGTTGACCAATTCTCAGTCCTAAGTGTTACCGACAGTGGCATCAGAAGAAAAGCAAAGACATGGGACGTTCTTAAGCTCATCAAGCCAAGGAGAAGGTGGCGCTTTACTGTAAAAGTGATTTAAAATGTTCAATGTTGGCGCCCAGATTTAATTTCCATGTGTAAATGGTCCCAAAGTTTAGGGGCAGCTACAGAAAAGGGCAGAGTTTTTAGACCTCAGAACTCAGGATGAGGTTTGAAGAAGAAGAAGAAGTTCAGGGATGTGAGATGGTGCCAAACCATTAAGACAACCATAACAATTCAAATCTGTCCTAAATCAAATAGGAAGCCAGTGGAAAAAGTGCAACTGGTCTGAACTGGCATCAAGAGAATTACAATAACCCAGCGTCTCTAAGACCTTAAGAGGGAAAGACAGCACCACACACAGGACACACTCAGTCCGTGGTTGTTCTCTACTCATCAGGCCGCTCCTGAAAAAGGCCACACTAACAGAATTATGAGGACATTTTCCACGTGTGGATCCAGTCAACGACGCAGAGACACTGAATGAACTCCCAGACACAGAAAAGTCACATCCACTACATCTGTGACTGCAGAGAAGAGACAGAGAGAGACGTGACCTGCAGAGAACTCACACACACACACACACACACACACACAGTCTTCACAGAGAACAGCGACGCAGGAGGACGTGGACACAGCTGGACGTGGCCGATCATCACTGTCGCACAGCGGAGACGCTCACTCTGGGACGGTTTAATGGTCTCACGCGCTGGTTTAGTCTTGTCTCACGTTATTAACTCTGTCATAAAGTTATAGAAGTCGTTTAAAATGCATTTACAGACTGAATAAGAACATCTGCTTCCACACACGTGTCAAATTAAGTACTGTAGGTTATTACACGCTGGCTGGCTGGCTGCTCACTTTATTAGGTACACGTGTTCAAATAGTGGCATTTCCGGCACGTCAACATGGTCAAACAGAACTTGAGTGACTTTGAACGTGGCATGGTTCTTTGATGGTTCTAGAGTTATTTAACAAACCCTCTGTGCGTTAAATAAAGGTATCGCAGTCATGAGTTTGAGAACCGTCGGTTTAAATAATCAACCACAATCAAATATAGTGCTTATTTGCACCCCGGCCACTAATTAGAATCAGATTTCTGGGTAAACATACCTTCTTGATGCCAGAGGTCAAAGGTCAGTGGGGTTTGAAATGAGAGAAAGGCAACAGAAACTCAAATAATGAACTGTTACGACCAAGGTATGAAGAAGAAGAAGAAGAAGAAGACCATGTGTGAACTCAGAGAGACCTGTGTCACTTTATTATGTACCTAATAAAGTGGACAGTGAGTGGAACTCTGAGTGTGAAATGAGAATTCAGACATAAAAGGGAGAGAAACTCCACTCCACTCTTGCCAGCTTTGGATTCTGAGTCCAGCTTCACGTCACTTTGAACGACAGCTTTGTATTTTTTTGTCTCTGGAGTTTTTTCACCCGTCAACAGATGTGGACAAATGAGACAAATTGCAGTGTCTCACTCAGGAGGAGGACAGCGCGTTCCTCTGCGCTGACGCTTTCATTTGCATCTCTCATATAGGGAGAGGTTTTTATTTCCACATCATCTCTTTTCAACTGCGTTATTTATTTCATTTAGTTTCTGACGGAAAGAGAATGTGAATATGTGAAATGTGATCGTTTGATTTAATATTGGATAGAATTTTCTTCTTTTTAATCTCTAAGTATCACAATATGATATTTTGCAAACTTTTCTCTTCAAATACAGAGGAAAGAAAACATGTTATTTCCATAAGATGTTGTTCATTTCATGATTGTTCACTTCAGCTGTAACCAGGATTCTCACAGGTCCTTGATATCCTTGAAAGTTTGTGAATTTGAAAGCCCTTAAAAATCGCCCTAAACAGACATGGGTCATTGAAAAGTTCTTAAGTTTTGAGCGAGAAAGAAGTTGATATTTAGGTAAATGTTTCCCTTGTTTGTTACGACGCCACCTACTGTTTCATGCACTGCATTGCTTCATTTATGTAGACTAGCCTACGCAGAACAAACGTGGAGGACAAGGAACGAGTAAAGTGAAGCAAGAGAGAGAACGACTGACCACGTGATGCCTGGGAAATGAAAATTCCAAGTTCTCTGTCTCACCATAGACTGACTTTGACCAAGATCCCAAGGACAATCACTTGTCCAGATGCAGAGCGTGCTGCAAATCAATAAAAGTGGACGAAGACGCTCCTACACGTGGACCTCCCTGTCATAAGCTGCGTCAGCACAATTCTGTCCTTAAATTTGAGGGGAATTGTTCCTGGAAAAGTCCTTGAATTTGATGTCAAACAAGATGTAGGAACCCTGTGTGTAACGTGTCCTGTCTCGCCTCTGCACACACACACACACACACACACACACACACAGGTGGAACCATAAAAAGACGCGTTAAAATGTGAGAGAAGACGCTGACGTGTCTCACACTGACGTCAGGAGCAGATCAAGGACAAAGATGAGAGTGAAGATTATGAAACCCTGCAGGTAACTACTCATTATCCACACACACACACACACAGAAGAGAGTTACAGTATGTGCAGTGACAGAATAATACACAATGTGTGTGTGTGCACTGTAAGTACTGTAAGTACTGTAGGTAGTGTAAGTAGTGTAAGTAGTGTAAGTAGTGTAGGTCGTGTAGGTGGTGGCTGCATGTCGATGCCATCAGACGTCATCCCTCTCTGCTCTTCTTGTGTTTCATGTCGGCTGCATTAGTGACAGGAGAGTAATCAAAGCCGCCATTAATGCCCGGGCCATTTCCTCTGCCCTCGTCCTGCAGGCCCACGGGGCAGAACTATATGCTGCAGACTGAAGTACACGGAGAAGAGCAGGGTGTGTGTGAGGTGGTGGTGGTGGTGGTGCTGGTGGTGGGGGGGGGGCGGGACAGGCGAAAACCACCGAGCTAATGGATTTTCCTCATTTCCTGTGGCTTCAGACTTGAAAGAAAGGACGGGGGAAAAAAACGAAATCCCAAAGACGCTGTTGCTGGTAAGAGCAGCGATTTGTTAAGAGAGATCATTTACAGACAAAAGTCGCCGTCTTTTAATCAACGTAAACTGTGGTTTTTTACTTTATATTACCAGACACGTGTATATATGTGTAGAATGTGGAGTTATGTAATGTACATTTGTCTACGCTGGTGGATGATTAATGCACAGCAGAGACAGTAAAAACTAAATCAGATTTGATTGAACTTAATTTGAGATATTTTACATTCAGTGCGTTTACATGCACAGTTTAATTAAGCTAAGGCCGAGTAAACATGCGGAGACATGTACTGTACATCTGACTCCGCCTCCGAGGTGGTGCAGTATCTCTTTATTTTAATTTATTTATTTGACCTTTATTTAACCAGCTAAGTCAATTTACGACGACGACCTGGCCGAGCTATAAGCTAGTGCATATCCAAGCCTTTATGTCACATGAGAACAAACAGTGGGAGACGTATAAATGCAGGAATAATCGGACTATTATTATCCAGGTATGTTAGTCCGACTAAGACTAGCTTGATTTTAGTTGGACTAACGTGTTTACATAACATGAAGAAAAAAAACAACTTGTGCTACTAGCTTAACAGCAGTGCTATAAGTGCAATACATAAAAAAAAAACAACAAGTTATTGTGATATAGCTTGTGTTATATCACATATATTGAATCATTAGCTGCTACATAGCAAGTAAGATGAGAAAAATATGCTAGGTGCTAACTCGGTGACAGCTAGTGTGGCTTAGCTTAAAGACTCAGGCTAGGGGGGAAACCGTAAACACCGCTGCGTGTGTTTTTAGTTGTTTATTTTTGCTTCTGAGGACAACAAGTCTATTTTTCCTGCTTCTTTATGCTCAGCTAAGCTAATTACCCGTTGAAGGCAGCCCAGGATTTAGTGCCCGGTTGTCAAAGTGCTGGGTGGCCTGGTAGCCGTGTGGTTAGCATGCATACCACATGGGCGTGAATGCGCTGAGCAGTGAGAGCGTGGTTTTGACTCCTGGCTGCTGATGCTTGTACATTTCCTTTCTGTCTTTACTGTTCCCAACAAACAAAAGCAGGAAAAAACACAAAGTAAAAGCAGACAAAAGCAAAGTCATCAAATGATTATATTCTTCCAAATAATCTGCAACCAGAAGTAAGTAAGTAAGTATTATTTTGAAATCCAATCCAGTCATTTTGGCCAAGAGGAAAGGAATTAGCCTAATTAGAGGATTAGGTTTGTAACCGCAAGGTTGCTGGTCTAATCCTAGGGAGGGCCGAGGGCTGTGGTGCCCCTGAGCAAGGCACCCAATGAGTGTTTACTACTGGCGTGGAACACTGGGTTCCCACTAGGGCTGCAACTATATATGTGTATATATATATATATATATATATATACACATATATAGTTGCAGCCCTTTAATATATTTAATATATATTAAATGTGTTGCAGCCCTTTAATATATATATGTATATATACATATATATATATATATATATATATATACACATATATATGTATATATACATATATATAATTTGCTGTATTGAAAAGGAAAATACACCGACACCTACACGTAGACGTTCATGTTTTTTTTAACATTATGGGAAATAAAAACGTGAAATAAGCGAGTAGATTAGTTTATAAAATGACATAGGGATGATATTTTCACCTGTACTCTCTCGCCTCATTCATTCAGAGACGCTGAATTAGACATGAGAAGATAAAACACTCACATTTCCTTAGCAACACGCCATTAAACCCAGTTGAAGTGGCCCACTCTCCCCCCGTCTCCCCCCGTCTCCCCCACTCTCCTTCCATCTCTGACTCACTCAGCTCACCACAAACAACCAAGGTGCTTCTTTTTTCTTTCTTTTTCTAAATCCTGTGGCTTCTGTGCACAATTTAATTTAACTGTGCCTCAACTTGTGAGCTACTTTAATCAGTTCTATCTTAAAATCACCACCCGCCACTGCGCCACTCGTCTACGGCTTTACACCCTACGTCTTGTCTCCTCGCGCGTGCTCAACATGGGCAGCAACTATGCGAGTAATTAGCGACGGAACCCTCCGAATTCTTTCATGTCTGGATTGAAATTTATTGCCGAGACAATTAGTGTAATTATGCTGTTTGTTTGCCGCCTGGCTCAGGAGGAGGAGGAGCAGGAGGAGGAGGAGGAGGTGGTGGTGGTGGTGGTGGTGGTGTCATGCCACTGGAACAGGATCCAACTTGTGTGCTTGTGTGTGACTTCAGTCTAGACTCGCGTATTGTTGCAAAAAAAAAAGGAAAAAGCAGAGATTTGGCAACGTGGTACGAGCATGAATGATTTATGACACACAAATGTCGGCGGATTACAGCTCACAGCTCACGGCTGAAGTTATACACACATGACACGAGGGGAGCCGAGGAGCAGGGAGCAGGTATTCTTCTGCTGTTACTGCAGAAAACCACTGAGTGGCAGCCAGGGGCAAAAGAAATCTGGATCTGTGTGAACGCACCGACTGATGACAGGGAGAGAGAGAGAGGGAGACAGGGAGAGAGGGAGAGGGGGGAGGGAGAGAGAGAGGGAGACAAAGACGCTGTGGGGAGAAGTAAAAACAAAGCAGCACGGAGGCAAATCAAGGGATTCCGAGAAGACTTTGGTAAAAAGCAGAGGATGAGAGGAGGAGGAGGAGGAGGAGGAGGAGGAGGAGGAGGAGGAGGACAACAAGCGTCGAGGTCTGGAGAGCTGGAAAGTGACTGTGGTGTCCTGAAATCCCAGGGCCGTGTCTGGTAAATTGGTGGGTGGGGTACACGGTGGCTGTTGATAAGCAGATTGGGCTAAAACTGGACTTGATGCCTATAAATACACTATAAATACACTATACACTATAAATACACTATAAATACACTATAAATACACTATACACTATAAATACACTATAAATACACTATAAATACACTATAGATACACTATAAATACACTATAGATACACTATAAATACACTATAAATACACTATAGATACACTATAAATACACATATGAAAACCTTATAGCCCAGGGACTTAGCATAGCAAGGACGAAAATCATGGTGAGTTTTGTGCTGGAATAAAAATTCCAGACTCAAAAATGTACTTCTATATTTATATATACTATATACTTATAGTATTACTTATACTTATATACTATACTTGTGTTATAGTAAATAGTAGATAGTCTTGATGACCACGCTTAGCTGCTTTTCACTACAGTTTTTGCCATTCACCCATTCACTCACATGTTCACACTGAGCATCTATGGGCAGCACATTTTCTATCACTCATCTTTCACACGCATTCACACGCCGTCGAGATTTTTGTTGCATTCAGACGCCTTGAGCTCTACGACACAAGTCGCTGTATGTACCTACGGTGGCCCTGGAGGGTCAAACACTACAACATTTAAGATAATGCAAAATACAAAAAGAAAAGACAACTACATTAAGAAAAGACAACAATATTACAAATACGCTAACACATTAGCACTTTGATAATGTTTTTGTGCTTTCCTAATGTCCTTTTGTGTTTTCTTAAAGTTTTAGTGTTTTCTTCTTAATGTATTAGCGTTTTGTTAATGTTGCTGTGTTTTGTTAAATGTTGTAGTGTTTGGCCCTCCAGGGCCACCGTATGTCACTGATGATGTTGCACAAATATACAGTGATCCCAGCGACGTGAAAATTCACGTCTGGTGTGAACGCAGCGTAAGATTTCCAGACGTGTGCGAGCACTCCACCAACAAATGCAAAACATATTGACGGAACACATAGAAACCATAAAGAAAAGACATTTGCTGCGACGTATATAAGCAGCATGAAAGATCAGCACGATGAGTCACGTCCTCCGTTACGACACATCAGCACACGGAGGTAATGGTTGCATCTTAATCCTCCGACCTCAGAGGATCCAGCCCATTTTCTTTCTTTTATTGCAGCTCCATTATAACCTCACAAACACAAGAGGAAGCTGAAAGGATGGACGGTGCAGGAAAGTACAATAGTGACCTTGTTAAGCTTTTATAAAGACTGTCTGTGAGGTTTTTACGAGCGGGAGAAAAAGAAGAGGGAACAATAAATGACACGTTCAGTTTTTCCAGGGATCTGTGAGAGAGTGAGTTTGACAGGAGGAGAGGGGAGTGAGGGGGGAGTGAGGGGAGAGTGAGGGGAGAAGAAAACAAGAGCGTCAGCCATGTTCTCCCTCTCTCAGCTGAGTCCTTCATATCATATGTGCAGGAAATGAGAAGATGAGGGAGTTACAGCTTTTCTACTCTCCACAGACCTGTGTGTGTGTGTGTGTGTGTGTGTGTGTGTGTGTGTGTGTGTGTGTGTGTGTGTGTGTGTGTGTGTGTGTGCGTGCGTGTGCGTGTGTGTGTGTGGCTGCAGGAAAGAAGAGTGACGGTGAAAAGAAGTGATGCGAGAGAGGGAGGGAGAGAAAGAAAAGGGGACAGAGGAAAACAGGAAATGGCCTACGGAGGATTATAAAAGAAGGAATGAGGGAAATAAAAGAGGAGAAAGAAGGTGCAGATCATAAATATGACGTCATTTTTGCTTATATTTGTACTTAGTGTATTAACACACGATTCTTTCTGCTCCTTTTCATTCTTGGCTGTATAACTTTCGTCAGTTTTTTTTTTTTAAATGAGGGAAATAAACTTGTGATTAAAAACCCAGTTAAATCACTATTGAATGATTTATCCATTCAAACTAAACCTGCCTCCACTATCAAACTATGTAAATCCACGGTTCTCAAAGTATGGTACGTGTACCACCAGTGGTACGCCAGCTTCCTCTGGTGGTACTCGGAGGAAAATCATTACCACTGTTCTACTGTATATACCATTTTTATTTATTAATATTGGATTTTATTTTTACCAAATTGCACAACAGTGGACTGTACATACATATATTTACCCAGCTTAGTTTTCCTTATACTACTATATCATTTTTATATTGTTATATACAGTACATATTTCTTTATATATATATTTTGATACTATTATACTTTACTATTATTATACTATTATATTTTACTGTTGTAAGCATTAGAGAAATAGAGATAATATCTCTATTTATTTAGAATTAGTGACCTCTAATGGTGAGATTGTGTCAGGGAACTACGGTGGCCTTATTTTGGGGAATTTTGGGGAATTTATGTGTGTTTTAGCTTATGTTCTTTCTTTTTTGATTATTATTGTATTTAAATGCTTCTTTTATTGGCTTTTGTGTGTGTCTTTTAGCTCTCTTGTTGTTTTGTACACATTACGCCATAATATCAGTTCATTTTTCATCTTCATTTCTGAAAAACAATGGAATAAACTATATTTTTGTTTGTTTTCATGTCAGATTAATAAACAAAAAGTGTTAGTGTGAGAGAATCTCCAACATTCTGCACAGAAACACAGAGAAAAAGTGCTGCAGTCAGCTGCTGATTAGGACACAAACTGGTGTGAGCTGTCATGTGTAACATGCCAGCTTCTGCCTCACAGCCCGCACACACACACACACACACACACGCACACGCACACACACACACACACACACACACACACACACACACACACACACGCACACACACACACACACACACACACACACACACTTCATTTACAAAGTAAAGGTAGAGGGGGAATAACAAGTGATTTGTGTAAATGAGCATCTTTGTTAAGTGTGTGGCAGCTCTTTCATTACTGCAGAACACAGGAGAGCTCAAACAAACGGACGTGAACGTCTTCAATCTGCCTCATAAATGAAGAGTTGTGCTCTTATATTTAGGGCCCTGTGTGTGTGTGTGTGTGTGTGTGTGTGTGTGTGCTGCATGTTTAAGTAGCTCCCTGCTTGAGCTGTCACACACACACACACACACACACACACACAGACACACACACACACGCGTGCACTGATGTGGGGGAGGACGTTTGGAATTACAGGTGTATCCGTCACGAGGCTGTGATTCCACCGGGTCATTACTCTGCATGATGACGTGGCCACGCCCCCCTCTGAAGTTAGAACTGAGACTCCAAAGCTCATATTTGAGTAAGCGCTGGACAAACACCAGGAACGCCGCCGTCCTCCTCCTCTTCCTCCTCTTCCTCCTCTTCCTCCCCTCCTCCCTCCCCCTCACACTCACCCTGCACTGACTTAACTGAACACACAGCAGAGCATCACAGTTGGAGAAGTGCGGCACACTAATCCCTGCCATTTTGCCAAGCTGCTTTCTCTCAACAATGCCCAAGTCACTTTTCCTCCCTCTGCCTCTCTTTCTTTCTCTCATTCTCTCTCTTTTTTGCAAACAACAACAAATCATAATCCCCTGGTGAGCTCGACCGTATGGTCACGTCTTTATCCTTCCTTTATCCACACCCCACTGACATTAATAATCTGCAGGACTGAGGGGGGGAAGCGACGACACACACACACACACACAAAAATAATATTAATGCTATTTTGTGAGATTGTGTTAAGATGGAGGTTGTAAAAGTTGATAAGATGATATCTTCATATTGTCATGATTCACCGTGATGAACTGGGTGACGTTTAAAGAGAGACGAGGAACTACGGTGGCCTTAACACACCAGAAAACGCACACTCTGGCGACTTTAGAAACAAAATGGCTGCCCCAGTGACGAAATGCCCTGAACAGTTTAAATATGAATATATATTTTAATTACAGTCAATATCTGCTAATAAACCAACCTAAATAATACACACTGGCCCTTTAAGGCTCTAGCCTACACTAGTGTGCTGCCCCCCAGTGGACAAACACGGGCGAAGTTTCCTTTAATAATCATCTGCACATGATTATGATAAAACTTGTTGGAGTTGCTAAGCCCCGCCCACTAGAAGATTGCATACACATAAAACTGACAAATGTTTTTAAAATGACTTTAATTTGATACCTTTCCACGTTACCTTTTACTTAATTAACTTTGGTTGTTTTAACTGATTAAATTAGATTGTATGAGGAATTTGATTTACAACAAAAGGTTGACGATACACTTATTTAAATATAATCATAAATAAAAAGCAGCTCCGTCATGACTCATTTTTTTGAGTACATTAAAATGTACCAATAATAAATTGCCACCTCAGTCTGAGTGTATTATTGTGGCACTTTAAGCGCCGCAAAACCCCACTGAACAAATTACACACTGTCACCACTTTTTAAATGATGTTATTTTCCAGGAGACGACAGCACCGTGCTGTTTGAGGGCAGAGACTTTTCCCACCCTGTTTCCTTCACTTGGGCGGATTTTTAATCTTCCCATCTGAGGTTGGTTGCATCACTTGTTTTGACTGAGCCGCTTCCTCACTGCTCAGGCCTGAGGAGGGAGGGACGTGTGGATACCGATACTTGTAAGAGAAGACATCTTTATATTAAAGTGGAAGTGTTTGCCTTTTTCTCGACGGAGCTCCCCCTACAGTTTCGGAGTACGTAGTTTTATGACACCACGATAAACATCCATCCATCGTCTATAGCAGTTATCACCAACGTTTATTCCCTCAGGTTGCTGGTCTAGAACAAGGAAAACGTGATAATTATGTAAGAATGAATTGCGATAATAGCATTTTTACCTACAGTGAAAATGGTCTATATCGCAGAGCAAATTACACACAACAAGCAGCTATTTGTTTACAGACTTCATCACAAAATCCACAGTGCTCCATTGACTCCCAGAGAAGCTGAGCTTCCGTGGAAGTGACGTCGTTTTTGCCGCATTTGTCCAATCAGCGCCGAGCAAAACCTATTCTGTGTCGTCCCATAGAGAACAGTTGAAGCTGAGCTTCAGTTGGTTTTAACGCGGAGGCTGCTACGGGAATACGAAAATCATGCAAGACGAGCCGTCATCTGCGATAAACACATGATTCTGAACAAACTATGATGAACGTCTAAAATAACACTATCACTGCCTTGATCTCATAGCCGGTACCTGGTTAGGGTGTATGAGTAGTGCTGTGAAGCAATCTGTGTTTCTCGCAAGACCTGCCTGGTTTTCCCACTAAGAGGCAGTAGGGGGCAGTAGAGACAGCCCCCCCGAATCTTGCCACAACAAGACATTTAACCATCACAATGACTCCAAAGCTGCATAGTTCAGTTTTAATCAAGCTTATACAACACGTACCAGTGTGAAACAGATGTGGTTTAATCCACATCTATAGCATATCTATAGCATGTGTGCTGACAGCAGTGATTCACACAACATCCCTCCCTCTCTCTCTCTCTGGGTGTGTGTGTGTGTGTGTGTGTAGCCCTCCTCACCCTCTACGCTGTCTGCTAATTACATATGACGACGTGATGCCACGTTCCTGGATGCCTCCCTGAAAGGGCGACTCTTCGGGGAGAAGAGAAAGCCTAATTAGACCAAGTGTCCATCTGCTGAAAGGGATAGGTGAAGGGTGAGTTGAAGAAATGAGATGAACGCGGTGAAAAACACCCAAAGAGCTCACAGTGCTATAATTAAAGCTGACAATCAGGAATGTTGGGGAGCGATGGGTGAACATGGTGTTTTACCTCCTGCTTCATTACAGTCTAATGATCCCCCCAAGGTGTTTTCCCTGACACTAACTACAGCTTATGAAAGGGATCACTTTCTGCCGTGGGGACAGCGAGAGGAGACGCGAGGCTTTAATGGCGAGTGAAGGTGAAGACGGAAATATGAAGGAGGATCACAGGGGACACCTTGAGCCGCGCGGCAGACCAGACTGAAGCGCCATAAACACGCTATAAAACGCTCGAGGCCCTGTGTAAAATTAAAGCAGCGTCTCGTTACAGTATTGTGTGTTTTCGTATGAAACCACAGCAACACTCAGACATGAAAAAAGCAGAGGACCACATCCTGAAGATAGGTCTACACATCACCCTGCCATCGCTAAATCAAGGCACATCCTTGCTCGAGACACGTTTTGTTTAGATTTTATCCATACTGATGTTTATATCTTCTTTTATGACGTGTTTCTATCCTGGTACAGCTCAGTTTGGTGCAGTACAGTTTGGAATGGTACAGACCTCGGTCAGACTTGCCTTTCGACTGACGCGGTGTGGGCTGTGCTCGATGGCCGCGTTAGCACGTAGCATGATGTCACAGCCGGTCTAGCTCCACCATGAAAGGACCAAACCATTTTACTACGGTACTCAAAGGGAAGGCTGTCGACAAAGCAACAGTTACTTTGCTACGATTCCTAATGGAAGCACAAAAACTATGTATCGTACCAAACTTAAAAAACTATTCTGCACTAAGGACATCTGAACGTAGAGGTCCAGTAGTGAAGTGTAAGGAAACTTCTCACCACCAGAGGGCAGCCTCCACTGTGGTGAAGGCCCTGTGTCATCAATAATTTTCCCCGAGACATGCTAGCTCTTTTGGACTCCTGTGCTGCTTGAATGACGTTGTCGCTGAGATTTATTTAACACATTAATTGCAAATGATAAAAAAATAATTTAAATAAGCAACCAACTTCAGTTGAGTTTCTTTCAGGGGTTCTGTTAGCAACAGCTTTGTTAACTGTTATGTTACCTTTACTCAACTTTTGCCCTGATGAGCTATGCTTACATTTGTTTTTGCTGATAGCTTGCTGAATATTTTTTGCTACATGTTAGCTTTGCATGACGTTAGCGTTGTTTAATGTTAGCTTTGCTAAAACAGTCAAGCGGTGTTGCTAATGTTACTCCATTTACTCACAACTACATTTTTACACAATTAGCTTGGTTTTTGCTAAATATAACAAAAGGAACTCAAACCTTTGAGCGCTTGTCGGCGTAAACAATGCAGCGCAGAATCACATCAGCATAAATTGTAAGATGTTGGCATTGACTTTGCTACCGAACTGTGCATTTTCTGATATTGTGGATATTTTACAGTGCAGCTAGAATAAACATAACGTTTGTTTTTCACACACTGAAATCAATCTTTTCTACTTTTCTCACTCTATAATGAATGTAAATAATGACACTTTCACCCCAAACCTGTTTGTAACACTTTCTCAAGTTTGTTAATGGCAGAACATTCGGGTTTAAGGAACCAAACGAAGACAGGTGAAAGTGCTCCAAGTGGTGCAGTTTGTTTTTAGAAGTAAAAACGTATCTAGGCCAGCTACAGGATTTCAGTGTTTAACAAAGACGGATGTTGACATCTGCTAGCCTGCAGCCGAAGCAAAACAAAAATCAGTTAGAACTACGCCGTTCCTTCGCATGCTCTTAAAGCGGGATAAACAGCATGGAATGCAAATGAGCCCATGGTTCCTGGCTGAAGTTGAAGGGTCTGCTGTTGCTGTTGGGTTTATTTAGATTCAACCAGCAGCCAAAAAAATCTCTAACCTCACAAGATGACAGGTTTCCACAACTGTGTCCAGCAAACTCCGGCGCTGGGAGTCGGAAGGAATTTTTTGTTCATAAGACCTGGTTTGTTTTGTTTTCTGCATCTATGAACCACATGGAGAAAAGGAATCCTGCCGCCAACACAATTAATGCTGTGAAAGCTTTGCATATTTCCAGTGAAGCTAATTATTGGCCCTCATGAATATTCAGTTAGTATGTAAAGCAGCTGCTTAACTCCAGTGTTCAATAATAAGCACAGGACACATGACACTGTCTCCTCTGTCTTTGTTGGTTTGACTCTGTGAGGACATGAAAGGCCTCGTTTCCAGTGCTGAAGCAGCGTCTGTGCCTCTGCTGTGATTGTCACATCAGCAGCCGAGGAGGTGTCCTGTGTCCACACGCGGAGTGGAGAGCGTGTCTCTGACTGACGGCTCCTTCAAGGTAAAGAGACAAGTTGACAGATGGCATCAAAGACGCACATTCCCACGGCAACACAGAGCTGGATCAGCGTTTCTCACTAAAGTGCTTTTAGTGCGATTAAACGTATTAAATCAACCACAGTTTATTCACAAAATATCTGCGGATTATAACACTTACATACAGAGGTGTAACTACGGTTATTAATGTTTGACAGGATCAAATATTAACACTCATCGTGATGAAAAGAAATGACAACACCTCTGAGACCACACACGTGTGTGTGTGTGTGTGTGTGTGTGCGTGCAGTTTTGGCAACTTGAAACACACACACACACACACAGATTGCTTTGATATGCAGATTAGATGGGGGGGAAATGTGTTATCTTTTCGTTAACTCAACATTAGAGCTGATCATTTTTACCTGAAGGGGGCAGCTGACTGATAACATCATCAAAATATTTCTGCTCCAGGAATCTGCTGTAACCATGACAACACACACAGTCACACACTGTGTGGGGCAAAAATGTCTAATTGCCATTTTGAAATAGTGATGTGATAATGTGTGATCGTGTTAAAAAGTTACGCTTCAGTTTTAGATTTAAAAAATGATGCGTCACCATAAAATGTGACCTAATGTAAAGATAAGAACTTAAAAATATGAAACTGATTCCACTGTTTACTGTACAAATAAAGTTCTGTGCTACATGTTAGCTTAGATAAAAATTTTTTGCTAAATTCAAGCTTTGCTAAATGTTAGCTTGGCTACATGTAAGCTTTGCTGAATCCTCTGCTAAATAATAGTCTGCTAAAGGCTAACTTTGCTGAATCTTAGCTGTGCTAAAAAAAATGCTAAATGAATGTTTTGCTAAATATTAGGTTTACTAAATGTTAGATTTGCTGAACGTTAGCTTTCCTAAAATCTAAGTTAAACACACCACACTGTTCCACTTGTACAGAGTTTTGTGTTGAGTGTAAATGTTTGTGCTGTCTACTCACAACTATATTTTTACACATTACACATTAAAGTTAGTTGTTTTTCACAAAATTTTGCAAAATGAGTGCAAACTTTCGGAAGCACTTGTGTGGCTGAACAACGCAGCGCAACATCACGTGTAAACCGCAACACTGGCACCGACTCGGCAGTGTTTGGGAATTGGTAATCACAAAATAAGAGATATGACCACTTTTTGTCTCCTAGGCAACAGCAGTGTGCGTACTGTGACAGTTGGGTGTTGAAAGTCGTGAGACTTTGACACACACACACACACACACAGGGTGAGATCTCAGTTTCAGTGAGTACAGAGTCAGAGTGGTGAGATGCTGATGTGGAGGTTTTTCTTAAAAAATGCAGAAGGAAGTGTTGGAATAAAAAAAATAATGAGGAAAGGAGCGAGTGCATCTCACAGCGGACACGTCAAACTTAACGATTATGCTAATCAGCCACTCTGATTAAAAATGACACTGTATGTTAGAATATATTAGAGGGTGAAAACATCAGTGGCTTACTGATGTCTACATTCTACATAAATCATGACGGCTGTAGATGGAACGACGCCAACAATACATTAACAGATTATTACGGCTCCTATTCCCGCTGGACTATAGCTTAGTTGCATAAGCTTCTGTTGGGAGTTTTTCTATAGGACGGAGGGCAAAAGGTCAGCAACACTTGTCTGAACTTAACTAATGAACTTAACAACTTCAGTCATTTGGACCTTAAATGACAACGTTTCACAGTGTGAAAAAAACACAGGAAACCTCAGCAGTGTGTACTTCTTGTGGTCACACCTGTGCGTGCGAATTGGTTTAGAGATTCAACAAATTATTATTTTCATAACCAGTCAATCTTTTGTTTGATCTTTTGAAAATTAAAAAAATTTAAATCTCCATCAAATTTTGATTGAATGGATTATGTACTCACATCACTGAAGATGTTTGCCTTATATTTCAAGAAATGTGCAAATAATTGACTGCAATTGGAAATCTGTAACACCCATGATGACCACATGTCCTTTAAACACAATAAAAATTATAATATGGAGCAAAATAACACAAAAAAATGACATTTAAGAGAAAAAAAAACACTCAAATTGATTATCATTGAAGGAATAACTTAAATAATTAATTAGTATTGATGTCAGAGCCAGATTTACCTTTAATACCTTTAAATTCTCATCTTAGAAACTGCATATTTCACTGGTTAGATGTTGTGTTGAATACATTTTGTCGCGTATGATCAGAATCAGAATCAGAATCCTTTATTGATCCCCGAGGGGAAATTCTTGATAGTTGTATATGTGCGTTTGTGTTACCGTGTTGTTGTGCTGCCTTCTTGGAAAAGGGATTTTTAATGACATCAATCTCTATCTTTTTACCTGTTTAAATAAAGGATATATATATATATATATACATATATATACAGTATACAACAGTGACAGCAGAGGAGCTGTTCTCTGTGTGTGTCAGACAGTAACGGGGTCAGATTACTCAGCCCGAGGCCTCGTTCTGATCATCTGCATCACTCCACTGCACTTTGAAATACTCTGAAAATGTAATCGACAACGCACGAGGTGACTGATGTGACGCGTGTGTGTGTGTGTGTGTGTGTGTGTGTGTTCCGACTTATACCCCTGTGAGCGTTTCCTTTAAAAAGCCAGCACTTGAACGCGGTTATTTTCTTTGCTGTAAACACTTTAATTTCTGCTTGGGCACAAACTGCACAGCAGACAATAACACCCCGGTGAAGCAATTATAGCACCAGGGGAAACAGGCGAGACATTAAGCGGAGAGCAGCGCTGCTGTAGCACACATCTCACAGTGGCTGCAATTTTAGATTAATTATATTCAACTCTTTCTCGCTCTCTCTCACTTTGTCTACCAAACGGGACCAGGTGGTACGAGGTATGAGAGGAAGAGAATGGAGGCATTTCTGGAGGTCAGACACTGCTTTTACAACATTCAGCTATTATTCACAAACCCTGGGTGTTCTGCTTAACATGTGGAGCATGTGCATCACACATGGAGGGAAATATCTTGAGATGTGAACTTGATATTTTGGCGATGTCTACAATCAGTAAGAGATACAATAACCTGCCACTTTATTAGGTACACCTGTTCAACTCCACGTTAACCCCTAGTGTTCACGCAGCATGGATCCACGCTGCCAGTTATGATTAATATTATACATACATATATGTATATATATATATATGTATAAATATATATATATATATATATATATTTTTATACATATACATATACTTATATATATATACATATATTCAAGAAATACCTATAGCCTCTGTATATACGTTTTAACATAGTGATGGAAGCATAAATGCTCTGTGTTCTATATCTAATCAGCCAATCATGGCATTGAGGCATTCAGATCGTCAAAGCAGTATTTCTGGTGTTTCTGTTTCTGTGCACAAATGTCTGTAATTTCATTTTAACATGAGCAAGTGTAAAAAGGGTTCATATTAGATAACACATTTGCTCGATTAAAACCATGTAATCCATGCAAATTTTCAATGCTGTGCTACCTTTTAAATGCCGCAAGCACGAACAGTATACTGTATGCACGGATATAGTGATAGTGTTTAAATATTTCACCGCAGAAGCTCAGGTGCCAGCAGTGTAGGGGTTAACGTGGCACTCTGTAGCCCTCAGCTCTGCTGCTATGCTGTAGTGAATTTCCCGTATTTCCAAACAGAGACGCACTCATCACATCATCTGTGCTCTGAATGACTTGTCCTGCGGCGGTTCATCCTTTTTATTTTCTGACTCAAAGTCAAAGCACAGGCACAGAAGACCTTGCGAAGGCAATATCACACGGTAAACAAGCGCACATGTATAAAAACTCACAGCCAAAAAAAATGAATAAAAAATGAGGTGGAAAGCAAGAGGCGACTCCACAGAGATGTTAGTTTGAGGTCTTTTTTTTTTAAACTTGGCACCAAACTGGAACAAGTGATATATTGTTCATTTTCATTTCTTCTCTGGCTGTGTTTAGTGATTTCCTGCTTCGGGGACAACCTTGGCCAGCGCTAATCTAGAATAATGAGGGTTTTTGTTCAGATATGCCAACCCAACTCAATCTTATTCGTTCATCTCCCACGACAGCAAGGCAGCTTTATTTGTAATAGCACATTTCATAAACAAGGGCAACTAGATATGCTTTACATACAAATTAAATTTGGAAACTGCCAGCAGGTGGCACTATGCCCTTGACTCAGTTTTCATATGCTCATGTTTTCTGGCTGGGTCTCTTATGTCACGTATGAAGTTTTGTGCAGATCGGTCAATGTGCAGCAAAGTTACAGGCTACTTCCTGTTTCGTGGCGAAAAGGCGGCTACATTTAAAATGGCTGACTTCCTTTGGCTCGAGTTTATATTTGTAGACATGTTCAGAGTCAGTCTATTGTGTCACATTTTAAGTTTCGAGCCAATCTGTGAATGTACGAGAAAGTTACAGGTAACTTCCTGTTTTTTGGCAAATGGTCGAATTTTTAAAAATTGCAATGATTGCTGTGGCCACGCCCTTTTGAATCTGCCAGAGCTTTTGGCAACTTTTCATCTTAGATGTGTCTAGTACAAATTGACGCATTTGTTGGTACGATTAATGTGGTCAGACAACTTATTTTCGTTCATTTATGAAACGCCAAGATGGACACCAAATTCAAAATGGCTGTACTTCCTGTTGAGTTGAAACCATGGTCCTGGTCCTGATCCTGAGCTGTGACATGTTTCCACCAATTTTCATGAAATCTGGTGCAACTTAGTTTCGGCTTTGTCCTACCAGGTTTAACCTTTGGGAGCGCTGCAGAGCCATTTTGCACCACGTTTAAGAATTTCTTATTTTAGGAAGTTTTTCGCCAGTTCTAATTTGTGTGCCAATGTTCACCCATTTTCACTAACATTTAGTACCTCAAAAATGTGATCACTGTGAGACTAACCATTTCCAGGAATTCCAATTCCAAATGAAGTGTAACACCTAAATCCAAATTTGGTTTGAACTCAAGACTGGACTATCTGACCTGAGGCAGTAGATCTCAGAGCCCTACGAGGTTTATATTCTTTTAATTTTAATGTCAATAATGGATTCTTGACCTAAACCATTGAGTGATTTGTGGACGAGCAGCAGATCTTTAAAGTCCAGTCTATAACTGACCTGGAGCCAGTGAGGCCCACTAATACTTCACATTTAATACAGACGTTTCCTCCAGGCTGTTATTTGTGCTGCCGTCAATACATCATTGACATAAACGATGTGACATTATGCGGCTCCCGCTCCTCGTCTCCCCGATGTGTCAATCAAAAAAAAAAGCCTTGTGGACCTGACACGGCACCAATATGGATCGGGAAGAGCCGATACCTCATTTGGGAATGCAGGGATTGACTTCCACATGACGGAGCCAACGCTCGGCGCTCTGATTGACAAGCGATACAATTAAGTGGAAGCGGAGAGAAACGGTAGACCATCATTATATCAATCATCCGTCCTCCCCAACATCCCCCCACACCCCACCCCTCCACCTTCCTTCGTCAATCATCCGCACTCATCCTCTAACAGGCTTTGTGTGCGCTGAGACTAATTTCACCATAAATATTACAATCAGCCTCCCCAGCTCCCAGAAGCACAATCTGTAATGGCAAGAACATGTAAAAAGAAAAAAAAAAGGCAGGAAGAGACAAAGTCAAACATAAAACAAAGGATTGCCTACAAAGACACTTGTAGTTCAAAGAGCTCAGTAAAGTACGACGCTACAGCGGAGACTCAAATAAACCACTGTTTTATATCTATTTTGTGAAAAAGGGTCCCTGAAGATTTGATACCCACACACTTTTATTCGCACTAAAAGGTAAACGGACATTTCTGACAGCAAAAGACACGCCGTCTGTATCGGTATTATGTGAACTTGAGGGTGAGCTTTCAAAGGTGAGTGTTTTGTTGCTGGAGGGATTTTCTACCTTCTCCGAGATAACTGTTTCTTCTTCTTCTTCTATAGTATTTATACTCAAGTTTTTTATTAAGTGATGGCCATAATGATCATAATTGGCGACCCCTTTCTTTGCTACCAGACGTCAGGACAGTCATTGTGAGGACGGTCAACAAAAGGAGCCTAAAGAAAAGAACGATCACTGTGCACTCGCAGCCATTGTAAAGCTCCATTGCGGAACTTCTATCACCCCCATTGGACGTCTGAGTAATTACCAAAACACTGTGGCGTCAACATGACCTACTTTTTATCTCCCCGTGCCCCTCCCATCATTTCTCACTATCTCTCTCTCTCACACACACTAACACACACAGATTTTCAGCACATTATGTGTTGTATACCGTATGTATATTGTAACATTGTAGCGTTAAGCTTGATTTGCTTTGCAGTGTTAAAGCAGAACTCTTTCTCGCTTCGCCCCCTACGGTTGTGGAGTAAATACTTTTACGACACCACCGTGAACATTCATCCATTCATCATCTACCTCTTTATCCTACCTCACCGCCGACACCCACCGCCTCCCTTCCCCTTTCCCAGCCACGTGCATTTGTTTTCAACGGAGCCGGCGAACCCAAGCCGCGGAACCATGTCCATGTGCATCCGTTTTGAAAATTCTGGCCCCTTGCTCGGTCAGAAAGTCGTTTCCACTTCCTCGCTTCTTCAGACAACGGTTTTCTCTGCTTCTTTTTGGCCGGCTCTACCATGAAGAACATCTAAAATAACCCTATCACTGCCTGGATCTGATAGTTGGTACCTGGCTAGGGTTTGTGTGTAGTGTCGAGATACAAGACCCAAGACTTGATCCTGAGGACTCCTGAGGGTCGGCGATCCTAATCTTGCAAGGTTGGTTTTCCTCTAACAGGCAGTAGGGGGCAGTGGAGACAGCCTCCAATCTCCCCGCAGCAAGACATTGAACCTCTGAAACTGTTAAATTAGGGTAAAACAATCCTGCGTATCTTACGGCAGCAAAAGAATCAATTGCGTAGATGAAACAAACCCAGTTTATTCACGGTTGTTTCAGTCGGACGCGTCAGACTGTGGAGGACGACGAAGATGATAATTGTGCTTAGTCTTCAAACTGAGAGTCAAGCTGTTTTCCAGGTTACAGTATTTATTCTCTGTCTACTTATGCAGCAAAGGACTGGGGATTTTTTTTTCTGTGCTATCATCACGAAGCCTCTCTGATCTCACAAGGACTGTGGTCTCAAAAAAAACATATTGCACAAGCCTGGAGTAAGATTAGACCGGCTCAGTGTGGGTTTAATTCCACGTCTGAAAAACTGAGCCGCAGACGGGAAGTCGAGTGAGCTGATTCATCCGCGTTACATCACAGTGGACAAGTACTGTAGGTGTCTCAATCGAGCAGGAGCTGATTAAATCTCTGTCGCATCGCGCTACGCCGTGTGTGATGCTCTACAGTCACAACGCATTAGATCACTCGCTCTGTCTTTCTCTGAGAGGAGAGAGGGGAGAGGAGGAGGAGGAGGAAGGAGAAGAGAGACTACCCATAAAAATCAATACAGCGAGGCTGTTAATGGATTTCTTCATCTGTGCTGTTCGGTAAAGAACTTGTGGGGGAGAAAAACAAACAGTTGCAGAGGGGAGAGGGAGGTGGAATGATGGAGAACACTAAGGAGGACAAAGAGACAGCAGGCCCGATAACCAGATAGGGCAGAGGAGCGGGAGCGCAGGTTCTCATAGATATGGATGTTTGGAAGGACCGATCGTTACCCAGTCAGCACATGCCTGCCTGCCTGCATGCCCGCCCGCATGCGCTGCCTGATTGCCTGCCACACATTTGCATCAGAGTTTAGAAGAGCCAAGCTGAAGAGCACAGCCGGAGAAGTCTTTGATCTCTCAGCCTCTGTCACTTTTGATGCACCATGCAGAAACACCAGCAGCAGATCCGGGAGAGGGGGTGTTGATGTGTGATGGTGGGGGACATGATGTGTGTACAGCCAGAAAAACCAATGTGCTAATCTTTCAAAGATCTCGATTGGAGTCCACGTGAACAAACATGCCAGCATGAGTTTTCAAATTTTCTAAACATTTAGGAATTTTGTTTTGGCAGGAACTAAACCCACATAAGTATGTTTGTACTAATTGGACGATTCTTTTTTTACAACCACAGCACGAGTTTAGACAGAGGCATTTACACTATATGGACAAAAGTAAGTTAAGTATTGAATTCAGGTGTGTCAATCAGGCGTTGGGCTCTAGGCCCCTTATCTCCAATGAAGGACAATCGTAACACTTCAGCATACCAAGACATTTTGGACAATTCTATGCTTCCAACTTTGTGGCAACAGTTTGAGAAAGGTCCTTTTCTATTCCCAGTCCCAGTGAACAAAGCAAGGAATATAAAGAGATGGTTTGACTTTGAGTGTGCCCACACAGAGCCCTGACCTCAACCCCAACCCCATCGAGCACCTTTGGGATGAACTGGAACAGAGATTGTGAGCCAGGTCTTCTCGTCCAACATCAGTGCCTGACCTTATCAATGCCCTGCAGAATAAATGGACACAAAGTCCCTATAGAAACACTTTGAAATCTTGAGGAAAGTCTTCCAAGAAGAGTGGAAGTTCTGTATGAATACGTCATTACAGTCCCTGGTGGTGTGATGGTCAGGCATCTCAATACTCTTATCCATGTTTATATGAGAGTATAGTTGCTTTAAAGCGACATAATGCAGGATTTCAAACTTCAAACAATGTCTCCAAGATTATTTTGAAGATACATCAACTCATGTCACCTCTGTCAAAGCATGAGCAGGTCTACACGGCCTACATTGGCATCATGGAACTTCTGATTTCAGGTCAATGCCACAAAAACAACCACAACATTATACTTTACGGCATATGCCACAGCCGTTTAGCTTTCCTAATATCTTGAAATATAAAACAAGCAGCATATGATGGTCTGAAGACATGGTCTAGCTCCACCTTGACCATACTGTACCATTTTACTCCGGTACCCCAAGGGAAGGGTGCCAAAAATGCATTACATTACATGTCATTTAGCAGACGCTTTTATCCAAAGCGACTTACAACGGAATTGAGTACAATCAGCCAGGGGTGGAGTCGAACTTGCGAACATGATGTCTTTCGCATACAGGGTACCGGTCTTATCGGTCTTGACCACTGAGCCACTCCACCCCCGTGCACTGGTTAGGGCCGGTTATTTTTGTTTTAATCCTAATGGGAATGCAAAAAAATGCGTACCGTTCCAAACCAAACCGTTCTACTGGTTGAAAACACGGCTTTAGATGTCACTTATTATTATTACTTATTATTACACAGTCAAGCCCATTCAAGCAAGAGGGATTGAGCCCCCCCCACTCCGCCATTCTCTCTTGCCATTTTGGGGATTATCAAATATCACGGCAGCTCTGACAAGCAACAGATTTACATCCAAACCCATCGCCCTGTGCCTTTTCTCGGGAAATGTCATTTCACATTTTCTGTCCGGCTTCAAATTCCAGGCAGTGCACCGAGATAATCTCTGGATTTTGACTCAGCGCGTGTATTGACAACACCCTCAGCTCGAGTCTCCTAATCTGTCTGTACCTCACCATCTCCTCCAGTCCTCTCTCACCTCTCCTCACCTCTCTCCCATCCCTTCCCTCCTCTCAACTCATGGTCTCGTTTCTCCTCTTCCCAGCCTGTCAGGATGATTTCAGGCTTGTTGCGTCTGGCCAGACTTCATGTGGTACCATTGAAACAGTAATTACAACTGTCGCTGAATGGCTTTTTTACTCCCATGGAAAAAACCTCACTACCTATCATCCACAGGCTTAACCCAGCCTCTCCAAACTGACACGCAGGGGCCACACAACAGCGTGTGTGGAAAACCATTAACCCGCAATTTAATTACAATCACCATAACAAAGGACGGGTGACATTTAAATCCGCCAATCGAGGAGGGATTAGGAGCCAAGAGCCCTTCTTCTGGGACGTCTTATCTTCCTAAATATGACAGTGTGGATAAAGGAAATGTGAATTAATTAAATATTTCACAGTTTATACCAGGGCAGTATTTTTTTTACCACTGGGGAGACTTAATGATTTCTATGAATTCAACCAAGATACATAACAAGGTGTCTCTTAAAAAAGGCTTAAAATGATATTCCATAAAGAGGAACAGGAAGTGAGAAAAGGCAAAAAAATAGGCTAAAAGACAGAGGTAGAAGAGACTAAGAACAGGGAAAAAGATGATTTATAAAGAATGCATAAGGCGGTAGTTAAACATGATTGACAGCCGATACTGTTAGTCACCACTAACTACTACTAACTTCTGATATTCAAGGGAAATTTGTGATAACGATACAAAACACAAGACTGAATGAACAATGCAGCAGCATTTGAGAGTAAAAAAGAAATCAAAGTGTACGCCGATGATAACCTAATTAGTGGTACACCTAAACCTATAACCCCTGGTCTTTAGCTTCCATCAATTATGTACCAGCGCTGCTTTTTGCAACAGGAAACTGGAGTTTGTGTCGCTTTCAAAACTCCTCACAGAGTCAGCTCAGAAAATCTGCTTTTTCTGTTGAACAGAGGCACAAAAGTGTCCACTGCAAACGTAACTGTGTCATTGTGTAAGTCAAGTGTTTGAAATCCTTTGCTCAGATTTACCAAAGTAACAGCAGTCGCTCAGACATCCACATTTGGGTTAGGAAGCTTGAAATGACCTGTAATTGAGGCTGTAAATGTCAACTTTACCATAAGGATAAGCGTTATAGATTAATTGATGGATGAAAAGAAGTGAAGGAGTTTGTAGTTCACAGAAGTTAAGGTAACCAAATGTTATCGTACTTGTATCTTGAGTCTGCAAACACGGTTGACCACACATTTGCTGATAAGACATTTCAACATTATCAAAACATCAAAATCAGATCAAGGGAATTGTTCATAAAGAGACACCGTGTCTGCACGAGGGCCGCCGACCACCAACACGGACACATTTTGCTGCTTTGAAAGCCTCGTGAGGTGAACTGACTGTTCACGATTTGGCTCTGACACAGCAGAAAGATGTCGGCCTTCAGTCGCATATCAAGATACAGGCAGAGAGGAGGACGAGGAAATGAGATGGATGTTGTGATGACAATGAGTAAAGCAAGTATCATTTCAAGTAAAAAAATAAAAATGCAGGGCTGGTGTTTTATGCTGAAACAGCCCTTGAAGGTCTGACAAGATATTAAAAGTGCACCTGACACAGAAAACGCTGCCCGGTCCAGCAGCAGAGGCGACCAGGCAGTTTAACCAGAACAACATCAGGGTCAAAGGAGACCAACACTCAACAAACAAAACCACTTACTTCATGGGTTTGAACAGAGCCTGGCCGTAGTTCTGGAAGGTCATGATGAGCTTCAGCTGAGTTCCTCCAGACTTCATCGCTGTTGGGAGTCAAACAGAAAACACTGACGTTAATCATTTGAAAGAAAACTAATGTTAGCAGAGGCTACAAATATTCAGTATTTTACTGTAACACTGAAGAAATGGAAGTTTGAAGTCTTCATTTGCTTCTGTTTCAGTTTCACAAACATTTGACCAGTTTAGCTTTCTAGTTAGCCTAGCTAACTAGCTAATAAGCTAAGCTTATTTAAAAACAGCCACACTACAAGTTGTTTAAGCTAATTAATGTAGCAGTTTCCTGTTGTTAATAAATGACCACCTGCCATTTTCTAATGCAAGTTTTTAGTTCACATTTGCTTAGCTTAGCATTCTTTTGCTTACAGACAGTGATAATTAGCTTGTGGTTGCCCACTTTCCCAAAACCATTATGTGATGTTTTTAAACCACTTTAACCTAAAGAAAACGTCTAACTTTGCAATAATTTCAAACAAAGAAAACCTCAAAATCTTAACTCCCCCGACTTTCTGACTTTTCTGAAAACAATGCTTGTGTTTTTCTTGCTAGCTAAGCGTTTAAATGAGTCATTGTTTGTGTGGCTCCAGACACTTTAGCTAAAGTCAGTGCAGTTAATGTTTTTTTACCAAAAAACTAAACAAAAACAACATTAAAAAAAACAAAAACTTTGTAATAACGATTAAGATTATGTATTGAATATTTTTACATTTTACTGTAATATTTAAAACTCTACTCAATTCATTTTATGTTAATTTCAAACACAGAGAAAAAAAAATATAGTATACTTATTGGCTACTTTATCAGGTACACCCGATCAACTTCTTGTTAATAAAAAAATATCAGTGTATTTAAGTACATAAACATAGTAAAGACGAGCTTCTGGAGTTCAACCTGAGCATCATAGACTGAGGAAGAAATGAGATTTTAGTGACTGTGAAGGCTGATCTACTGGGATTTTCACAAACTGCTGATCTACTGGGATTTTCACCCGCAACCACAAGATGAAAATAAAATGGGATAACAAACTGAAGTGAACTGCCTTATTTACAGTGTTGTAATGTAACAAAGTACTGCTCTTAAGTACAACATTCACATATCTGTACTTAAGTTATTTACATTTCTAGCAACGTTTAATGGTAAAGTTAGTAACGGTCTGTATTTCTCAAGCTTTTCTAGTCTTGAGTTGCTTTACACAGATTTCACACATTCACACATCTTTCATTCACACGCTGCAACATGGGGTTAAGTGTCTTGCTCGAGGTCACAGACTAGCAGAGCGAGGAATTGAACCCACAACCTTCCACCACTACTTTTACTTCAGATAATGACTTTTAAATACTTCAGTACAGTAAATGTCATATACTTTAAGACTTTTACTTCAGTAATATTATAAAAAAGTGACTTCAACTTCTACCAAAGTCATTTTCTGGTAACACACTTGTACTTTTACTCTAAAAGTATCCCTTTAAGGTATTAATATTTACATTTTATAGACATGTCAGGTGCTGCTGCCTCAAACATTCATTTGCCACACACAACAGTTCACTGTTGCATTATGTAACTTGTGCGTACACGTGTGTGTAGACGCGGGTTTGTCTATATGTGTGTGTGTGTGTGTGTGTGTGTGTGTGCTCTGAATGGACTCAGTGCTGATGTCACAGTGTTTGTTCGACAGGAGAGGAGACTGAACGGGTGAAGGACAGACAGTGTTCGTCCCAACACTGTCTGTCCCTCTGCTCTTTACTCGTCCTGTGTGTGTGTGTGTGTGTGTGTGTCTCCAGAGGGTCTGTGTCTCTCCCTCTTTCCTTCTCTGTCTTTTTCTGTCTCACTTCATCCCTCTGTCCTTCACGTTTTGTCCCCTTTTGGAACAGAACACAATCTAAAGTCACTCGCGGGACAAAGCAGAGCTAAAACAATCTCTGTCTGTGTTTTTTGGGGGTTTTTTTTCCCCTTCAGCTGATCGATCGTAAATGGTGTTTTGGTGGCCTTTCTCCAAAGAACAACCTCCACCGATCAATTCTCTCATTTATTTCTACATATGGGAATAGTGAGGACAAGCTAAATGTTTACAGGGAAAACAAAAATTACAAGTGGAAGGATCAATGTCCGTGTGAGCTCACCTGCTGCTGTGTGCATGTGGGTGTGCATGTGTGTGCATGTGTGTGTACGTGTGTGCACGTGTGTGCACGTGTGTGCAGACACTGTATGAAATAAAGGCAAATAGAACGGTAATTGCTGGGTGCTTGTGCTTCTGGAAGTGGCTGAAAAACAAGGACCATGAAAATAAAGTCCAGAAACCTCGAGTCACAGAACACAAACCATATTGGTCAAGACTTCATGACACAAAAATGTTAACCTCTGTCTTTTTTTGGGCTTCGCACTGGAACCGTCGACGTTAAAGAGATTGCTCAGTTGTTGTTTTTGAGAGAACCAGGATGAAGCAGCTTTGAAAAACATGTACACCAGCTTTAGTGTGTTATAGCTTCAGTATATAGTTGGAAACTGACGTTTGTAGAGAAACAAACTCCATAGAAAAACAGAGATTTTAAGTCAAGCCACTCAGTAGTTGATGATCCACTGTTGCCTTCGTCAGTAAGTTAATATAATGTTGTTTTGCGACTTTGCCGTTGTAAATCCTTCATTTCAATTCTCCAAAGTGACACAAACTTACCAAACAATGCAGCGGTAGACACACAGCTACAGTGTCGCCATGAGCTAAAAATGCAGATTTTCTCTATGGGGTTTGGTGTGAGAGAGAGTTTTTACAAACTCGCATTTCCAGTCCAAAAAAAGTGGAATTTAAAGTGTCAAACTTCCTCCTAAGGCAGGTGTACGTCTGTGTTTCCAGGCATGATTAGACTGGTTCTATAGGAGCAGGATTATTACAGCATGCGTCAGTACCTTATACAACCACACTCCTCATTATTATATAAAGCCATTTATCATATGTGCCACTTTTGCCTTCATCGATGAATATCACTCAAAAGAGATTATAGTCCAAAATACAGTCAGATCCTTAGGTTGAGATAATAAGCGACTGCTGTTGGCTTGCATCGGTATTCTGCCTCAGGCCTGTGTTAAAGCTCTGTAATTACTGAGCCACCATGTATTTAGCTGGCTACAGACGCTGAGAACTGCTTCCTCTATCCACCCAGGGCGAGAGACCAGAAAGCAAGAGAGAGAGAAAATCTGGAGTGAAAAAGACAGAAAATAAAATAATAAGAAGGAATGAAAGTCTTCCTCGCGTGGCCAGGCAGCACAGGTGCTACTTTTAATCCTGCTCCCAGATAAGTGTTTAATCTTTGCTTCAGGGGAGTTACGGTTTTCTCCTCATTGGCAGATAAATCTGAAAAAAATCTGCGATCACTTTTTACAGCCAGTGCAAGATGGGAAACCTTGACTCGACAAGCACTCTTGGAATGTGGGAGCGGGACTGAGCCAAAAAAAGAGAGAAAGAATCAGAAATAGATTCCGCATAACTGCCCCTGGGTGGATTAATGCCCGTGTCAGAAATCCACCTGAACCTGCAGCAGAGGCTTTGCGGCTTTTCTGTAACGACGCTAGATTTACTTTGTCAGTCAGACGGAAAAAAAAGCCCCGACATTTGATACGAATCAAACACGATGTGCAGTCGCTCACGCACGCGTGTGATCTGCATCCAGATCACACGTGTTCTCCCTCGCACTCTCTGACTTGACGTGTTCCGCCGTGACACTTGTTATTCTGTCAGCCTCGTGATGCAGATCCGAGTCGGCGCTGTCGGACGATCGCCTGCAGCTGACCGCTATCTTCATGCATACGTGTGTGTGTGTGTGTGTGAGTAGTAAAACACACTCTTCTGCAGGCCCATCCTCTCACTCTTCATAAGAATCTCTTCTGACTTTAGTTTTACATGGAGAGGTGAAGGTAAAGTAAATATTGTCAGAGCTTCTCAGTGATTTCAGTCCCTTGTGAATGAGCCACGTCAGAAATCATTACCGGACCATGTCAGGAAAGTTTACGGCGACTTTTACCTTTGGATGAAAAAGGCCCAGAAAATTTCACCCAAGTAAAAATGAATCCAGTGCAAAAAAACAAGCAGTAAATATGTGCGTAAAATAGTCGTTTTCTGCAGATTTTCAAGCATGGAGGCGCTTGACGTCTGCACCTGAGTGATATCAAGAAGCAGCGTGGCGCACACACGACGACAGAAGGTGATGGCGGTTCTTAAATTGAGCGCCACTCAAGCCGTTTACACGTATCCACCAACAGAGTCGGCGATGGCTGCAGCGGTCCCGGCACTACCCCCTCGCCCTCCCGCATCAGAGCTTTTGTTGGTGCCCGTTAGAAGATGTCAGTCTAGGGGTCACCCACCACGAGAGAACATGGAACCCATTGGCTGAGCCCTCTTGGGACAAACGGAGCCCCAATTAGCTCCCAATTTCCACTCCCAATTGCGGTAATTTTTACTGAGATTTGTTATCCCAGTGTGAATTAGCCATTATTTAGTACTGATGACCTGTGGAGAAATGACATTACCTCCACTGCCCCATGTAAAATTAATCCCATCCGAATAGTGCTAAAGTCAGTAAAGATTATGGCGATTTTTACTTAAGAAGGTCCAGAAAAATTCCCGCAGGTAAAACTACTCCAGTGTGAATAACCCAGCAGTAAATATGTGCGTAAATGTTCCATCATAGTAGTTTTCTGCAGATTTTGTGCACTGATGTGATATGAAGGAGACAGTGTAGCACACACATGACGACAGAAGGTGGCGGCGGTGCTTAGATCGAGTGCCGTTCGGTGTCCGGGAAGTGACACACACACACACATACTGGTCTACTGACTTTACTGGGGACCGTAAACTTCTGCAAAGGTTGCGGTTCCTCTGTGTGTGTACAGAATATCAACGTAAATTCACCGGTATCAAACTTCCTGTTGAACAAATGTGTTAGAGAAGCGTAATTTTCACCGTTTTTATTGCAGTTTTACGACTTGGTCCTGCTCGCTGTCGCCCTCTTTCTCTACCAGTGGTAACTGCAGCCTCACAGCAGGTTTCTGCTCATCTTTCTCCTCTGCTTCATTTCCTCTTTTCTGTAGGAAATTTAACATAAGTGGCAGAGAGTTTCTGTTTTCTTTCAGGACAAAGACGTTTTCTTAGCTGAGGGATTTTATATCGTTACAGCATTTGAGTTCCAGTGCGTCAACACGGCTAGAAAACAAGAAACTGTTTCAGTCTTTTCTCCACATTATGTATGACATATATAAGTATATATATATATATATAGAGAGAGAGAGAGAGAGATATTTATACAGTATATAAAGATATATCATGTATGAAGAGGAGAATGACTGTATTTACGGAGTCAGAGCCAGTTCCTGCTCGACACGTGATTCCACTTTGTTTCAGTGTGAGACGAAACACAATGCAGAGTTTTACAGCCATGTGAAAAGTGTATAAAGCAGCATGAGCTCATTTTGTCTACTTTAGTACGGTTTTCCGCCGCCTATAGACACAGTCTAGTGAATACGACTCTTTCTCCTCTCCAGGTATCATAATGGAGAAAAGGAGCCATGATAGCGATCTCTTAAATTCAGCTTCTTCTTTATTTCCCCCTCCCGATTTAAATTGTTATCCAATTACAAAGACCTGAGCCTTATCACATCGTATGTGTGCTCTCACAGATGATTCATTAAAGCTATTTTTATTACTGTAACCGTGGGTTTTTTAGAGTCACTTAATTAGCAAGAAAACATGCCGTTAAAAGGGGGAAAAGATGTGAGGGACTAAATGCCTTTCTCAGCACAATCCTAACACTGTGTGTGTGTGTGTGTTCACTGGGGTGTAGATGCAGATCCGTGTGACTCACTTTACACTTGCTGAAAAACAAGAACTAGGCGTGTATCCACACGAGGTGGAGAGAGTGTGTTTTTATAAAAGCACCGATCTGGTCTGTTCTGTTCTGTTGAGTAAGTTCACACCTGACGTCGGTCAAGTTTGGCAACTTTACTGTCAGTGTTTGTCGTACTGTAACACACAAACTGACACTTAGTGACAGGAAAGATGACGTGACATGAGCACAAGCAATGTTTGACTGTCACTTGTACTTCATTCCCTTAGGGAGATTCCTTCCTTCCTTCCTCTGCATTGAACCCGTCCTCTACTAGAAACCCTGCGAGAATTAGGAGCAGCAGACGGCCACTGAGCAGCGCCCGGGGACCAATGAGGGGGTTAGGGTACCTTGCTCAGGGGAACCCCAACTGAACCAGCAACCCCCCGGTTTACAAGAACAGTGGCCATGGTGTTTTGGGTCTTGTCTTGGTATCGTACATGTGACACTTAGGATTTTAAATGAACAAAATCTTTGTAATTGGATGAAACTTCCTATCTTCAAATCTATCGAATGACATAATAAAGTTTTTTTCACCAATATCAGCCAAAGTTAACGGTTTGTATGTGTGTGTGTGTGTGTGTGGGAGGGAGCAGTGGAGACGTTGCCGGATTGTCAGTTATGAAGTTCAAACACGCGCTAACGACCGCACACACCACTTTGTTTGGCCTTAAACACATGAGATGTTGGGTTTTTTTTGTTTTACAAAGTTAACAGATCAGTTCTACACTGTAAAAATAGAAGGACATAGAATGCCACTTTATGAGGTACACCTGTTGATACTTTATTAATCCCAGAGGGACTCTGAGTGCATCACTGTTTACACTCTGCTCTGAACGCTGATTGGCTGCTGGGCCAATTGTTGACGTCACTTTAAGTAGACTAGTCTCTTGGGACTGTTTAAGTTGGTCTGGTGCAACCGACGACTAACTGCAAACTAGTTCTGAGTAATACGCCAAACTGGTGAAACCCCACCCTGGTCTTGGTCTTGACTTGTTCAAGGTCCCACATGGTCTCAGTTGGACTGTGTGCGTCTGGTTGCTTTTTCCCCACCTTCTTCTCTACAGAGCTCCCCCTACAGTTTTGGAGTATATGTTTTTACGACACCACTGTAAACAACCATCCATCCATCATCTACCTCTTTATCCTCACTGTCTTAACACGAGGAGTGTTTCTCGCAAGACCTCCTGATTCTGAGGACTCCAGGTCGGCAGCCCTGATCTTGCAAGGCCGCTTTTCCACTAGCAGACAGTAGGGGGCAGTGAAGACAGCCCACAACAAGACATTTAACCATCACAATGACTCTGATGCTGTCGAATTCTGCTTTGACGATATAGAGGTAAGGTTACGTATTTGACCTCCTTCTAAGGTCCCTTGGTAAGCAACTACAAATGTATATGGATGCTCAATGACACTTTTTTTTGTATGTCTGATACAGTTATTGGTCAATTTTAAACACATTAGCTGTTAGAATGACATTTGTGATGATTTCAAATGGTGTGTTTTTTCTACTGGATTTCAGTTCTTTTCTTTTTCTGATATCAGATCCAGTGCTTTTTGGCTGATACTGAGTATCATATGTGCTCATGTCCCCTTTATACCTCAAGTCATACTCTAATTTCCTTCTGCAAATGTGGTTGTATAACGACTATAAAGATCCTTTTCTTACATTTCCCTTAAGACTAAAAGTTACTCCACAAAAACCTTATCCAGGACAAAGTCTCAATCCGATGTGGGTCAAAGAAACACTTTTGATCAGATCATTGAATGTCCCCAGTAAATTTCTGTGGCTCTTTTTTGGTTTCCCAGGCTTTACTACTCCACCTTTTAAACCCCCGTCTAGTTCCGGTCTTGCACCTTCATCAGATCACCTCCTCTCATAAACTGTCTAAAAAGACGTGGCCTCTGAAACCCTCCAAAGTGTTCTCCGTGACTCACCCACACTGGTGATCCTCTGGTTGACCAGGTCCTTGAGCAGGGCATCGATGACCGGGTTGTGTCGCGAGTACAGCTCGTATCGGTTAATCCCAATGTGGAATCGGAGCCAGTTTGGATAAGACTCGGCCGTCAGCTCTCCTGTGGGGCTGAACTCATCCACGGTGCCTTCTGCGTTCCTGGGAGAGACCAGAGTGAGACGCAGATGAGACAGACAGAGACGATCGTCAGGGCTTTTATGTCAAAGTTTTTTCTTTTTTTACATTTTTCTATTCCACGCGGTCACAAGCAGACATTTGAAAAACAACAAAGAGTCACTCAGAGTGTAAAAAACGAAATATTCTGCTCCCATAGAGCGGGATATTTTTTAGAGACTGTGCTCAGTTTTTCTCAGGTTTCACTTGATTTTGACTGATATCAGTTGTGAGATTTGTTTTATTTAACTATAAATGACCAAAGTGTTGAGATCATGTAGGAACAATAAACTAGGGATGGTTCACTACCACTTAATCTGGTCCTGTGTAATGATTAGAGCTGAAGAATTCATCAAAATTTTAGCAAAATCCCAACACGGCCTACTGCAATTTTCAAATCACAGGAGGCTGAAGTATTTGTTAAAACCAAATCATGTGTCAAGATATCATTTTTGGTGAATTATTGTCTCAATCTACACACACGTTATTCTACAGACTGAAGAGAACATCTTTGACACTCACAGATCTGCACAAATATCATACAGTAATTACTTTAAAATACGTTTTTCGGATGAAAATGAGAATAAAGACGTAGAAATGACCATTCCCTCTGATATGCGATCACAATTCCTGTCAAAATAATCGCAATTACATATTTATTCAACATAGCTCAGCCCTAATATCACTAGCACCGCCTTGAGTATCCACAAACACCAAAATCAGTCCACCAATACAGTCATTTTTGCTCCAACTGTAGAACAAATGTACTTAAATAAACATTTTACATGCATTATGAAGCCCAGTGAAGCATTTACGAGTTACTACACGTAATTCACAATCTTTAAATTCTCATCCTCATATTAGAGTATAATAGTTAATACTTTGATGGCATCTTGTGTTACTGCGCCAACATATTTTAAATTCAGAAATATTCAGAAACAGGTAAATATTGAGCTGAAGTATCACAAACTGGAGAGTGTGAACTTCAGCCAAGGCCTAATTTCTTTTAACACGGCCAAAACAGATACATGTACTTTTACATCTGTCACGACACAGTGGTGGATCAGAGGTAGAGTGAGTCGTCATACAACCAGAAGGTTTAGTATTTGATTCCCGCCACAGCCAACTGATGACAGTGCTGGCAGTGTGTGAATGGGTGTGAAAGAGTAGAATGAATGAATGAGTGAGTGAATGAGTGAAAAGCAGCTCCTCATCAAGAACATTTACTTCATCACTTCAACATTACATGAACACAAGCTTCACATCAGGGTTTTATTGTTGTTGTTGTTGTTTTACCATGACTGATCCTCTGCTGCTTTGGGGTCAAATCTGATGTCTGTGTTGACGTTGAACAGCGTGTCCTCGTCTGTCAGTGGAGGCACAGACCTTTTATATAAAGGATGCTCGTAGAGAGCCAACAACCTTGAACCTCTGACGGGAACGTTCTTGGTGACAGCTGCGTCCTGGATGAACTGTCTCTTCCTGTCACCGCGCAGCCCCTGCTGCTGCTGCTGCTGCTGCTGCTGCCGCTGCAGCTCCAGCCTTCTCACCGCCTGCGTTCTGTCGCCAACACCCGGGATCCTCTCCAGGGAGTGGGAGGAAACGTTGGAGCTGGGCTCGTTGCTGAAGTCCTGGAGGATCCGCAGCGTGTGCTTGTTAGGCCAGCCCTGCTTCCCCCAGCTCTGGGGCTCCTCGCTCGGCGTGTTCGAGCAGGAGCAGCCGCCACCGCCGCCTCCTCCGCCGCCTCCGTGTCTCTCCAGCTTCGGCAGCAGGTCTATCATGATGTGCATGGAGCAGGCGATGAGGAACACCATGAGGATCAGGACGCGGAACTTTCGCAGCAGGATCATCTTCATGGTCTCCCGCTTGAGCAGATGCGAGTACTTGCTGCAGATGATGAGCACGCAGATGAAGAGGCTGACTACATCGCTGATGATGTTGATCAGACTGGACGCCACACGGACGAAATACACATTAAACACGTAGGAACCATCTTCACTTGCCGTCTTGAGGAAAGGATTCAGTGTTCGGCTTTGGTGTGTTCAGCATCAGAGCCGCTCAGCGCTCGGTGCGCGCAGGTTTCTGGTTGTTGTTTTTCCTCCAGAGGCGCAGAATCATACGCAAGTGTCCAGGTAGAGCAGGGATCGAGTCAGCGCTCGGTTCGCGCAGGAATCATCCTCCTCTCCGCGGGGCTCCTGTCGCGCTCCAGATGTTTCACAAACAAGGGACTAGATTCCAATATGCGCGAGGGGAAAAGATCAGTGAAACGCGTGCGTCCAGGAGGTCCGAGCGCGCGCATGGGTGTCACCGTACAACCTCAGCTGCAAGAAGAGGAAGAAGAAGAACATGAAGAGGAGAAAGTGCAGCTCTCCACATTTAAATGTGTTTCAGTTGGAAAGTCCCCGGTAAGTGTCCTCGTCTGTCTCATCCAACCTCCACTTCTGTCCCATCTGCTCCACGCGCGCGCACAAACACGGCAGAGGTTTAAACAGGAGACACGACTGTAGAGTGTAAGCGGGACACGGGGACGCAGATCCCGTCTGCTGCATGTGAGAGTGAGGGTGGGTGTGTTAAATATGATGCTGGAGCCAAGACTAGATCCTGCCTTTTACGCAGCGTCACCACGCGCAGATTGGCTGAGCGCGAGAGAGGGAGAGCGCGCGAGAGAGAGACAGAGACAGAGAGAGAGAGAGAGAGAGAGAGAGAGAGAGAGAGAGAGAGAGAGAGAGAGAGAGAGAGAGAGAGAGAGAGAGAGGTGTACAGTGCTCGTCTGTTTTCCTCCGGGACAAAATCCTCCCTGCACTTCCCAGCTTCACAAGAAGAGGGCGTCTTTTCCCCTGGTCCACATTCACATTGTGCGGACAGTTTTATCTCCATACACACATTCAAGGCACAAAACAATTAAAAACAAACACAAACTAAAATCAATACAAAATCAAAAACTACACTTTACGTTAACATGTTAAAAGTGTCAGATTAGAAAAGATAAACTGAGTATACTGAATTAAATAATGAAATATACATATAATACAGATAATTTGCTCACAACTTGTCAAATACGTTTTTATTCTATTGAATTTTATAGCTATTTATTGAACATATTATCCATAAAATCTAAAGTTGTGCCATTGTAGCAGAGCCGTAGCAACAGGGTAGGCAAACTAGGCAATAGCCTAGGGCCCTGGAGTTAAAAGGGGGCCCCAAAACTGACATCTGATACAGAACCACAGCAATGACACCAGGTTTTTCGATAAAGATAACAATGTCATTTTGGGAAACCACCTAGTTTATTGTCAGAGTCAAGATGGTAAATGTCCCCCAATGTCCCTCGTTGCCTAGGGCCCCAGAGACCCTAGAAGCAGCTCTACACTGTAGACTAAACTGTCACTTCCTGCTCTATACTTTGTTATTAAATACTGTTACGTTTCATTTTAGCAGTTATTTAGTTTTTAAAAATAGACGTCGTAAAACTATAGCGGTCACAGGAAGCAGCCACATGAAAGAAATCACCTTTCCTGTTCAGATCAAGTAATTAAAATCCCTGCTGTAAAGAGGCTAACAGCTAGATTTTACTGTGGATGTTTCACTAACAGGCCACGCCCACATTGATTGAGCCAGGTTTTCACTCGCAGCATCAACACACATGGTGTCATTTTTCCCCTCCCCTCGTCTGCAGCTTGTCCTCTGAGACGACAGCCAGTCAATCCATCGATGATACATGAGACAGGCCTATTAGAGCGCTCATCAGTCTGAGGATCCAGTTCCACTCAGCAGCAATCGCATCTTCAATAATGTTTAAAGGCCGATATGAAATGAAAACCACAGAGCAAATTTAAGCCGTGCTTCTCCTCATGTAGCAGAGAAATAAACTCCTCTCTTTCCTTCTGTCACATACACACATTATTATTCTATATATTCTAGCTATATGTAGCGCTTTTCTGGTCTTGATGACCACTCAAAGCTGCTTCACACACACACTAGCAGAGCCGGGAATCAAGCCCTCCACCTTCTAGGTGAAAGACGACTGACTCTACCACTGAGCGACCGCCGCCCACTGTCACTTTCTTGTATCCCTACCATATCTTCATGAGTTAGCTATAAGCTAACTACAGCAAAATAATCTTAAGGAGTTAGCTGTAGGTTAACTAGACTGATCTAATCTTCAGGAGGAAGGAGTAGGCTAACTATAGCTAACTAATCTTCAGTAGTCAGGTGTAGGCTAATAACAGCTAACTAATCTTCAGTAGTCAGGTGTAGGCTAATAACAGCTAACTAATCTTCAGGAGTCAGGTGTAGGCTAACTACAGTTAACTAATCTTAAGGAGTCAGGTGTAGGCTAACTACAGCTAACTAATCTTCAGTAGTCAAGTGTAGGCTAATAACAGCTAACTAATCTTCAGTAGTCAGGTGTAGGCTAATAACAGCTAACTAATCTTCAGTAGTCAGGTGTAGGCTAATAACAGCTAACTAATCTTCAGTAGTCAGGTGTAGGCTAATGACAGCTAACTAATCTTCAGGAGTCAGGTGTAGGCTAACTACAGTTAACTAATCTTCAGGAGTCAGGTGTATGCTAACTACAGTTAACTAATCTTCAGGAGTCCAGTGTAGGCTAACTACAGTTAACTAATCTTCAGGAGTCAGGTGTAGGCTAACTACAGTTAACTAATCTTCAGGAGTCCAGTGTAGGCTAATAACAGCTACCTAATCTTCAGTAGTCAGGTGTAGGCTAACTACAGTTAACTAATCTTCAGGAGTCCAGTTTAGGCTAACTACAGTTAACTAATCTTCAGGAGTCCAGTGTAGGCTAATAACAGTTAACTAATCTTCAGGAGTAGGCTAATAACAGTTAACTAATCTTCAGGAGTCAGGTGTAGGCTAATAACAGTTAACTAATCTTCAGGAGTCAGGTGTAGGCTAATAACAGTTAACTAATCTTCAGGAGTCAGGTGTAGGCTAACTTTTCTGAGTGGAAACTTAGGTTTGTAAACCGCTCACTCTCCCACACCAAAGTCCATGGATCACAGCACACAGGTGTTGTTGGTCCACTGCTTTCTCCACCACTACGTCATTTTCTGACATTTGTGTATAAAATCCTTTATTCAGACGTAAGTAAGACACAAACTCACCAAACGAGGCAGCAGTAAACCAGCAGCCCCTGAGTCCCTGCAGGCTAAAAACACAGATTTTCTCCATGGACTTTGGTTTAGGAGCGTGAGATAAAGCAGCAAACATATTCTGAAGATGTCATAAACATGAGCTTTTTGATAAGTGGCTAAAATTAGCCTTTTCCTTGTGTCTGAGGGTGAGTGTCGCCATGATGGACTGGTTCTCGGCAACAGCAGCGTTCTGGCAACGTGCTTGAAATCAGTGTCGACAATGTGTCAATACCTCATATGACCACACTTCAAAAAACATCTCAGCTGTCCTGTAAAAGGCACATAAGCATGAGTAACTATCATGTTGTCTGTGATTACCTCCTCAGATTAGTTTGTAATTAAAAAGAGCCCAGAGAGAGAAAGAGACGGCGGCGCTGGCTTGTTGTGCAGACACGCAGAATATTCACCAGAGAGAAAACAGGAGATGGTTTAAGATGAGGGATTTACCCAGTGCAACAAAACACAAGCACAAAATTTAAAAAAAAAGGTTTAAATTTGAAAAACAGCTGCATTGACATCTTTGCTAATCTGATGCTGTAGATTGTGTTTGTCAGAGTAGTGAGCGGGGAGGAAGCATCAGGTGTCAAGCTTTGTCTACTGTGTCAGACATACAGGAAAGATTCTGCTGTATTTCACCCGTTCCTCACAAATCACTGTGTAATTGAGAGTTTAAACACTGACCGTTGACATTCTGTGGCCTTTTAACGGTGACTAATTCCCAACAAAGCGAAAGGTCCATGGGGTCGCGCTCCTCCGGTGTTTGATGTCAACGATAGTGCGAGTGTGGAAAACAGAGTGATGCTTGTGCAGACCTCATACCAGGCCACTGTAGCCCGATAGTGGCCCAGAGGTTTGAAACAAGCAGAGATGAATTGATGTCAGTCAGACATGGATCATGGCAGTCGATGGCTCAATCGACTGCCATCTGTCTCTCTCTTGCTGTGATGGCAGGAGTTCCCAAGGGTCCTTGAAAATAGACATGGGTCATTGAAAGTTCTTGAATTTTCAAAAGTGACGTTTTTCCATAGACCAGTCCAAACGCCTACTGTGAAATTTAACGGTTCTTCAAGCTCTTCAAACTGCTTGTAAGCAGGATGTGACGGAACATTCCTCTCTCTCTGCCGTTGGCGTGAGATTCCATGCAGAGCAAATGATGACGAGATGAACTGGGAAATGAAAATTCCAAGATCTGTGTTTACCAAAGAAATGTACAAAGACTGACTTTGACCAAGATCCCATGGACAATCCCTTGTCCAGACGCAGCTCTTACATGTTGTCCTCCCATCTTAAGCTGTGTCACCACATTCAGTCCTTGAATTTGAGGGAATTGGTCCTGGAAAGTCCTTGAAAAGCCCTTGAATTTGATGTCAACCAAGGTGTTGGAAGCAGGGACAATGCAACAGCATGGAAACTGACTAATACTAACAAGTGGTTAGGGGTGATGTAGCACCCAAGTGGAACAGAGGTTGACTCTTTATGTAATAAATCGATTCCCAACTAGGGTCACATGATGGGGCAGTGGCAAGCATTGTTGCCTCACAGAAAGTTGCTCACCAAAGACTATGACAAAGACCGACTTTGACCAAGATCCCAAAGACAATCACTTGTCCATATAAGTGGACGCCATGGACGAAGCGACCTTTACATCCCTCCCATCTTAAGTTGTGTCAGTACATTGTGGTGCTTGAATTTAAGGGAATTGGTCCTGGAAAGTCATTGAAAGGTGCTTGAATTTGATGTCAACCAAGGTGTGGGAACCCTGTGTGATGTCACACCTGCTGTACTCATCGATCAAAACAGTCAAACCGTCAACCCTCCAAATACTCACTGGGCTTATTCTTCTTTTCCTTCTTCTAGATGTGAAGTATTAATAAAAAAAACACTGCATAAGTAGGATATTTTTAGAAAATGAATGACATAACAGAAGGATTGAGAAACCACTGATAACCCAACAGCAGTAAAAGCACCTAGACCTTGCACAGACAAGATCAGGAGGAGGAGGAGGAGGAGGAGGAGGGCATGCTAACAGATAGCTGACTACAGCACAGGTCGTAAATACAGAAGATTTATGTCCTCTACACTTCCCAGTGTCTCTCAGTGAGATAGCACAGGGGCAGGATGGCGAGATAGCACAATCCGGTTTCCTATCTGCGCTATCACGGCGAAGGTTCACGACGGTGTAAAGTCGTCGCAAGCCGGAGACGATGATTCAAGTAGAAGTGACATTTTCATTTTTGTTTTGCTGATATTTCACAGCACAGCACTTACGTGATGTTTCGTAACGACAGAAAGTTGTGACAAAAACAGGTTTTCTTGCATTCCAGTGACTCAAAGTGTTTTCAGGTTAAACAACAGGGAAATGAGCGAAGCAGACAGAGTTCTTTTGAATACATAGAGAAATGCTTTCATCACTTCAGAGCATCGGTAGCTGATGTCACACATTCCCATCATGCAACAGGCGGAGTCAAAACACTTTGTTCCCATTCATAGAGGACAGTATACAACAGTCATGATGTCAGATTGATAACGACTGAAGTGACGTGAACATGGTTGTTGGATTCTGAGTCGCAGCCATCTCCAGAGGACAAATATCCAGTGAGCAGCAGGTTCTTGAGAGAAAATGCCATGTTGATGCCAAAGGTCAGAGGTCAGAGGAGACCAGACTTGGTTCAAGATGATAGAACGACCACGGTAACTCAAACAAGCACTCGTCACAACTGAGGAATAAAGACGACCGTCTCAGAACCAGTGTGGACACAGTCTTCTGGTTTGAAAAGTGAACCCCAGGGAACAGGATGGAAGTAGATGTTGTCCACCAGGGGGCGACTACACTGGGAATCGTATCAAAATAACCATCTCCAACACCAACCGTCCCATTCTTTGGCACCTTTTCCTTTGGGGAACCAGAGTAACATGGCAACAGTCGCTCTGCTACACCAAGGGAAGGGTGCCAAAGATCAGGCCGCTTGGTGTTGGAGCTGTTTGATTCCCAGTAGACACGCAAACATATGTACTGTGTTGTACCAAACCGTACCATGATGGAACCACAGCATAGGGCTCAAACTTCTTTGCTGCAAGGCAACACCGTGCCAAATACACAACAGCATTTACATTCATTTTGGGGTGTTTCTTGTGTACGAAGACATTTCTTAAAAACAATCTTTAAAGAACAAAAAAGACAAAAGATCGTACAGGGAAAGTCACCCTGAAGCTGCACAGAAAATAAAAACTCTCTTCAGTTCATACGTCCCTGTGTGTCGTCAGCGTTCCATACGTTATTGTCTGAGTGAATTCATTTGTCTGCAACACTTTGCCCTTGCCGCGTCCCGCACTGAGCGGGGAACGAGACGCACATCCGTCCCTGAGCAGCGCCGCCGCCTCCACACTCTCGCCGCATCTGATACGCTACATTTGAATGGATCTCACAGATAACGATGCCCTCTGTTGGCCCCAATAAGCCTCACGTCTGCTGTCATTGCTCCTCCGTCTCCTTAACCCTCCTCCTCCTCCTCCTCCTCCTCCTCCTCCTCCTCACCTGCATTCACAGTTGCTCAGTTCTGGTGCAAACACATTTAAACTTGTCGTATACAAACATCCAGATTCGCAGGAGACCCCGTGACAGTTTGGGAATGGCGGCTCCGGCTTTTGTTTTCTTTCTGGGACGTTTGAACGAATGAAACGCACCTTTTGTTTGCACAATTATCACGTTTATCACTAAACGCCGCGATTGCATTTCACCTGAGAGTTTAGACGCTCGGTTTCCTCCGTGATCGTCGCTCTGTTTGCGGTCGCGGCCGAGGACGGAAGTTGTTTACAGAAAAATAATTGCATTCTCGTTAAGGGTTTAAAATGGAATATTCATGGTTTGGCACAATGATGCCTGAAGGATTTGAAGAAGAAGAAAAAGAAACCACCTCGGCAGGTCTCACACGATCAGTATGAAATGATTAGTTCATCCTTGATGAATAACTGAGCGGCTGTTTTGTTCTCACTGGTATCATCACACACTTCTCTTTATACTCGGAGAACATACTGTATTTAATGCTCATGTTAGGCTCCTGTTGACTGAATTACAATAACAATTTAATGATGGTGATGGTGGAATTTTGAAGGGATGCACCCTCAGGAGGAACATGAATATTTATGTCAAACTGAACAAACATCTTTGCACAAAACGTACATGTTAGTGAAAGGTCACGGGGTCACGGGCGATGCACAGTGAGACACATTAAAGGGGCAGTGTGTGAAATTTTAGCAACATTTGAACGTTGCAGCTCAGGGTCAGTCTGGGGTAATAAACAAACACAGTCAGTGGAACACACCCTCACCCTCACCAAAACCACAACTCACTCCCTGTGCAATACTGCTATTTATAACACTGTCTTCCCTGAGTACACGGATGACTTGTACATATAATGTTATTGTTCACCTTTTGTCTTATTTCTACTTGTCTACATTGTTGTGATGTATTTCTCCATGTGGGACGAGTAAAGGATTATCTTATCTTAATCAGTTGATTTATGGACTATAAGACATAAAGAGTCCGCTGTTAAAGCATTAGCGACACCTAATGGTGAAACTGCAGATTGTAACAAACAGTGGACTCCTGTGCGACAGGGGAACCAAAAAACACAAAACTGTCACTTTTTAAAAATATATCTTCAAACCCATGTTTACTCTTTGGCCTTTGACCCTGTGTGAGGCGCTGATTTGACCTGTTTTTATTGTTTTTACAGACCATAATACCAACTCTTCTTCTTCTGAGTTAGAGGAAATGTCGTAGAGTTCCTAGAAATATAAGCAACAAAGTAAAGGTTGTTTTTAAGGTCTTTTAGGCACTAAAGTTGGTTTTCATGCTCAGTAAAGTTGGTTTTCATTGGATCTGTGGTAAAACTACGTCATTGCAACACGAGTGCGGCCTCAGTTGTCGCGGTTCCTCGTCACTGGATTCACTCGACTTTTTCTCTTAAACCCCCAGAGGTAAATAATGAGCGACTGAGAGTAGAGATGGAAATAAACCAAAGGAGGAGAGTGAGGTTGCGTGAGCTCAAACTGCCCACAGTTTACCAAATATCTCCAGGGAAGGGGGAGGAGGAGGAGGAGGAGGAGGAGGAGGAGGAAGGCGTACCATGTTACTCCTTGAATCAGGACTCTTAAGTGGTGATACAGGCTCCCGCGGGTCATCTCTTAAAACATCTTAAAAGCCCAGACTGTCTGTGGCTATAATAAGATGTTATTGAGAGAAGTTCTCCTGACCCCGTCTGCCCCCTGCTACTGTCACACTGAGTGTGTTCCTCCACCTTCAGGGTTATTTTTAAGACTTCTTTCTTTTCTTTTTGAGGGAGGAGTGAACACTGTCCTTATCCAGGTATAAGCCGCGTTTGATTTGCACGTGTGTGTGTGTGTGTGTGTGTGTGAGTGTGTGTGAGTGTGAGGGAGAGAGAGGGGAAGAAGACGAGCTTTGTGTAAATGAGTGTTTTGGGTTAGTGGAGGCGTGTGTGTGTGTGTGTGTGTGTGTGTGTACCTGGGTCACTAGGTACAGTGATGAGTGTGTGTTTTTTTCTTGCTGTGTTTGTCCTGCTGGCTGCTCTGTAATCCTATAATTAGAGCCTGCACGGCCGGAGCACTTTAATGAAGGCTGGCTTGGATGGATGGATAGTGTGTGTGTGTGTGTGTGTGTGTGTGTGTGTTCCTGTTTGGTTCCTGTTTGGACCGTTCCACTGTTTATTTTGGAGTGTGGCTACGCTGACCCGCCGGCCTCCGCGGCACGGCGCTCGCTGCTCGGCCTCCAGGAATAGCGGCGACCCTCGACACCCTGTCAGGGAGTAATCTTCAGTGGTGAGGCTGTTTTTAACTCTTAATCTCGTCGCCTGAGATGATCTTTGACCTCTGCGCTCCTATTTAAAGTTTCAGGGTATCATTAGAGGAATGGGTTCATTTTTCTTTCTTTTTCTTTTCTTCTATCCACAGGAACCTGGCATTTTGGGAGCAACGGAACGCTATTTTTGGAAAACTGCTCCCAGAGTGGGAAAATCTTGTTTCCGTGTAGAAAACCTGGGAAATAATGACGTCATAGCCCCTCCTCTCTCTCTTTGTCTGCGTATTCTTCCACTTGTGTGGAGATTTGTTCGCTTTATGTTTTATTTCCTTGTCTGTTTCTGTGGTTGTACTTAACTTCACTTAACTTGACTCTAGTTTTTTTGCGTCCTGGTGCAAACATGTTCAGGTCAATAAATGCAGTGAGGATTATGGGATGGCTCTTCACACTTCAGTAAATCTCAACAGATATGAGAGGTCAAAGTCTAACGCCACTTTTCTGATCTGCCCTGAACGTTTGAAGTCTCAGGGAAGTTCAGATAAGTCGTTACAGCGCCGCGCACAGGCCTGGCATGTGTACTACAGCGTGTAGATACGGCCAAAGGCTGAAGGTGAGAAGATAAAATGTGCAGTTTTAACACGACTTAACTTGACTCTACTCTCTTTTTCTTTTTTTGCTTTGGTTCTTTTTTTAGCACCTGCTCTGACGAGGTTCCAAGTGAACTGAGTCGATGCTAATATGTGACGTCAACAGACTGACGGCCACTGATTCAACACAAGAATCAAAACGAACAACGCTGAACTGTAGATCAGTAAAAAAAAAGACTTGAAAAATCACTGAAAACCTGCGTTAATCAAGATTTAGCAATGGAAATGTCTAAAATGTCAATATTCAGCAGAGGAGTCTGGTGTATTTAGCGACAGCACTACTGAAAGCCGGCGATCGTGAGTCGGAATCACAACCCGTTCAGTCGTATTTAGCTGAACGTATGAACTGATTCTAATGATTCAGCTACACTCAAAACAAACATAGACTTTGTCAGAACATCCAACAACGTTGGATTCCACAACATGTGCGTCTACCAGTTGGAAAAGGGGTTAGAGAGGCGGGACTATGACATCATCGCTTTCCCAAAGTCGCATCCTATTGGCTGCATTTTGAGATGGTTTTGACTCTGGGACCCGTTCACCAACAAACAGTGTCTTAGGCTTCACAACATTAGTTTAGAGAAGATTAACATTAACAGTCATAAGAGGGTTAAAGGTCCAGCGTGTACATGTTCAACTCACCAAGTGTTAGCAAATATTCCAGCTAATCAAACCACATTTAGTTTAACATTTAGCTCAAACACCACACAGCCCAAACAAAACTCTGAGACCAGGTTGTTACTGGTGTGTTCTCTTCGTACTACATACAGTAGCTAGCCACGACAGACGCTGCTCTGCTAACCTCCATTAACCAGATTACCAGTCGATCAGAAACCATAATTATCAGTTTCCATCAATAACTGGAACTCATTTCAGTCTGTGATTTTGGTTTTTCACATATTCTTTCCACCACATGAAGATGTTCCCACTTCCACTAAAGGCAGACTTTGCCCATTTTTCTCCCCCTTAACATTCAGTTTAAACTTTCACCAATTTATCATCTCGACTCGTTACTCAGTCCTTTCTTCATTCCCCTGCTGAACTGCTCCGCCCTCACTCTCATGTCCACATATTCAGTTTCATGCAGGTCTTTGAGTAAAACAACAACAGAAACACTTTCTTATCTCCTTAACAACTTTCCAGTTTACACAGCCTCTTTTAAAAGATAACATCTCACACAAACAAAAATCCACATTTATATATATAGAATATTTTCTGAATTTAGGTTCCGACAGTCTTCATGAGGTGAACTTGTAAACAAAGAACTCTCTTTCTCTCATGTGTCCTGGTGCAAACATGTTCAGGTCAATAAATGCAGTGAGGATTATGGGATGGCTCTTCACACTTCAGTAAATCTCAAAAGATATGAGAGGTCAAAGTCTAACGCCACTTTTCTGATCTGCCCTGAACGTTTGAAGTCTCAGGGAAGTTCGGATAAGTCGTTACAGCGCCGCGCACAGGCCTGGCATGTGTACTACAGCGTGTAGATACGGCCAAAGGCTGAAGGTGAGAAGATAAAATGTGCAGTTTTAACACGACTTAACTTGACTCTACTCTCTTTTTCTTTTTTTGCTTTGGTTCTTTTTTTAGCACCTGCTCTGACGAGGTTCCAAGTGAACTGAGTCGATGCTAAAATGTGACGTCAACAGACTGACGGCCACTGATTCGACACAAGAATCAAAGCGAACAACGCTGAACTGTAGATCAGTAAAAAAAAAGACTTGAAAAATCACTGAAAACCTGCGTTAATCAAGATTTAGCAATGGAAATGTCTAAAATGTCAATATTCAGCAGAGGAGTCTGGTGTATTTAGCGACAGCACTACTGAAAGCCGGCGATCGTGAGTCGGAATCACAACCCGTTCAGTCGTATTTAGCTGAACGTATGAACTGATTCTAAAGATTCAGCTACACTCAAAACAAGCGCTTTACAAGTCACTAGTTTGTGTGTTTGTGTCGCGTATTAAAAAACGACGCCACGGCGGTTTCACTCAGCCGTGCTATGACGACCACGCCCACGTTCAGGAGGAACGATAAAGTCATGTAAACACAATGTGACAGACTCTAACATTGTGTCATAGACTTTGGCAGAACATCCAACAACGTTGGATTCCACAACAGGTGCGTCTATCAGTTGGAAAAGGGGTTAGAGAGGCGGGACTATGACATCATCGCTTTCCCAAAGTCTCAAGAACTCGTGTTTTTATGACGTTACTGATCCACACTGTCAAAAGAATCCTGCATACTGTAGCTTTAAAGAAACACGGCTAAGCTACGCACAAACTTACTAATTTGTTCCTAGCGGCAGAAAATGTCACCTTCCCAAAAACAGCTGTAAAAACATTAGATATTGATATTTTTTCCACTTTAAACAACAAAACAAACAAAACTACTTAGTAAAAGTTCTTGTGCTCGTGTTATGATGGGGTATGTGTGTTTGATCTGAATGAATCCACAGTAGAGTATTTGTTGAAGGTCTGGTTTCTTTGCCAGCTCTAACTTCTCTGAGCACTGACTCATGTGACGACTGTGTCGGGTTTCAGGAAACTCCACAGAGTAAAAAGAAGGGAATTTCACCTCGTTTGTTACGGTCACTGACGAGTCCAGCGGAGACGTGGTGTGAGGAATCATGTCCCTGGCAGCCAACGTGAGACAGCATTCCTGCCTGTTTGGAGACAGAGAACACGGTTAATGTGACAGGAAGGTAGTTTAATGTGATCTCTGTCTCACCAAAGACAGAGATCCTAAGGATAATCCCTTCAATCAATAAAAGTGGACGCCATCTCACATCTTAAGCTGTATCAGCACATTCAGTCCTTGAATTTGAGGGAATTGGTCCTGGAAAGTCCTTGAATTTGATGTCAACCAAGGTGTGATTTACACTGCACAAACCTATAAAGCGACAACAGCGTGGAAACTGACTAGGACTATCACGTTTATAGGGGTGATTTCACCCCCTAGGGGAGCGGAGGTTGACACATTTTATGTATTACATCCACTACAACTAGGGTCACATGCTGGCGCAGTGGCGAGCATTGTTGCCTCGCAGAAGGATGGTTTGGAACCCGTGAACACAGAAGTCTGCTTGTTCTCAATCCAGAAAATATTGGGAATGAGGTTAATTGGACACGGTAAATTGTGATGTAAATCCGTAATCCTTAAACATCTCCAGCTCCCTCTGTGACCCTCAAGTAGAAGATAGTGTTTGAACATACATCGGGACCAGACGAGAGCGACTTTCATAAAGAGAAAATGTGACGGAGCAGGAACAGAGAGAAAAGGGCAGCGTAAATAAATGTAAAAGCACACATGGCTGCATGTCTTAAATCAACGCAGCGTTAGACGCCCATTTATATTCACGATGATCGAAAGGTCAAAGCATTGTCCTGACATTCTCTACACCTCTGCAGCTCATATACCCGCCCACCCTCCAGCCACCCTCCATCCACCCTCCACCCAACCTCCAACCAACCTCCACCCACCCGCCGTCCACCGCCAAGTCACCGAAATGTTATTTTACCAGAGATGACGTGTGGACGTGGCCCAGTGTGAGTGTGTCTCCTGAACACAGTTTCCATGAGATTAGGTGCAGCTTGACCTTTCAGTGATAGCCTCAATGTGAGGTACTTTCCCCTCAGGGTGAAAAAGAAAAGGTGCGTCTGCTGTTTTCTCTCTCCCCCCCCCCCCCCCCCCCCCCCCCCACCCCTCAATGGGAGCTTTATTGAATAGGGGGAGTGAGAGGAAGGAGGGTGGGCTGCTTCCCGTCCCACTCTCCCTATTGAATGTCAGGTGAAATTGCGAGAACAAACTCCTCAACCTTGGGGAGAAAACTGCATTTCCCCTCTCTCTCTCTCTCTCTCTCTCTCTCCCCCTCTCTCTCCCTCTCTCCCTCTCCCCCTCTCTCTCCCCACGATGCAAATGCATTAGAGACGGAAAGTGTGTTAAAAAATTGAAGACATCCAGAGTATGGGACCTGTTCCAGCGGCGTGCTCCCTAATGCTGGGTGATATGAGCCATGAAACCTGGCGGCCTTAATGTCTGCACTTTGTGCATCTATAATTTTATTGTTCTTGTGATTTTATACCTCAGCTTTCAGGATATTTTTATATATATATATATATATTTTACTTTGGGCTATTGGCTGCAATAAAAGGCCCCGTAAAGCAGATACGTCAGGTTGTGTTACTGTAAACGCGATCAAACGGACAGCGCAGTGCCGTCTGCGTTTCAGCCCATTCAGGGGACGTATCGATTCCACTTCACACAAAACTCCTCCTCTCTTATTTCCCTTAAGACTGCAGCGACTAAAGCTGCACCGCCGCCGCCTCCTCTCGTGCTCATGTTGTAGATATGGAACTGTTACCATGAATAGATGAAGCTCCTGTAACATTGTAACATGCCTTTAGCCTCCATCACTTCCAGAGATAGTTCAGGTGCGGTCGTGTGAGGTATTGACTCGGGATCAATGCTGACGTCAGATTCACAGAGGGGAGAAAAAAGCTGATTTTAGCCACTGAACAAAAAGGTTCACCTAATAAAATTCATGTCTATTTAAGTCTACGACATTTTAAAAGATATATTCTCTGATTTATTTTGCTGTTTGACAGCGTTTTCCTGCTGGAAAGTGAAGTTTGTAAACACACACCAAACTCCATCGAGAAAATCAGCAATTTAACATCCAGACGCTCATGAGCTTTTAATGCATGTTGGTTTTTAATGTGTGAGTTTAATTATGTTATTTTGTGACTTTGGTGTTCAGAGTTAAGTAAGAGGTGAAAGTTTTCCAAGAGACGCAGCAGTAGACCACAAACCCCCTGTGTCCATGAGAGCTAAAATGGGATTTGGTTTGGGAGAGTGAGCAGTTTGTTTCCAGTGAGAAATCGCTCATAAAACAGATTTTATGAGCGATTTCTCAAATATCTAAAGCTACAATGTCATTGTTTCCACTTAACAAAAGTCCAAGTGTAACAAAGTCCAGTCTAACTTTCCTCTCATCTCTCGTTTCCTGCGCTCACCTGTGGCCTCCAGAGAAACAGACACCCTGGTGTGTTTGTGAGTCACAGTGTTCAGGGTGTTCAGGTGTTTGGGCTTTGACTGTTTGAGACGCCAGAGGAGGAGAAGGAGCAGGGCAGCGGGTCAGTTCTCCTGCCACCTGCCTCTGGTTAAACAGGAAGAGGAACAAAGATGAGTGAGATACGGAGAGAGAGAGAAGTAAAGTCTTTTATTTCACTGTGTCCTCGATCCGATTCCCTCGCCTCCCTCTTTCTTTCCCAGGCTTTTTTATTCTTATTATGTTTTGCTCTCCAGGAGCAGCTTAATACCTGTGGCTGTTCTCAAAGAAGTGAAAAGCTGTTCCTTCCGGCCTCCTGCTGCTCCTGCTGCTCCTGCTGCTCCTGCTGCTCCTCATTTCCCTCCACTGAAGGTCTGAAGGAAAGAAAAAGAAAAAGAAGAAAAGATGAAGAGCAACATAACACAACAGAGAATCAACAGTGACGTTCACACGGGATTCATCCTCTCACATCAATACATCACAACTGCAACTTCAATTAGTCGAGTCCTTGTTTGGTCCATAAAATGTTGAGAAATCTTTGTTTCTCAAACCTTGAAATAATGTTCTCAAATGTTTTGTTTCGTCCACAAATCACAAATATTTTATAAATATTTACATTTAAGAGGCTGAAAAATCAAACACTCAAAATAGTTTGGTTAAATCATATCAATTAAAAGTTAAATTAAATGAGTAAACACCAGAGGCAAAGTGAATAAAATATAAAACCAATTCTATAGAAATTGTAACCATATACACAAGAGACAGACTTAATAATAAAGATAAATATGTAAATGATAATAAAATAAACCATTAACACAACTAACTTAAGTATGTGTGTGAATATATCAATAAACAGAATTACATTTTTAATAAATGATCAGAATTCAAAATTAATTTGTAAAGGTAAGAAAGAGGGAAAAAAGGAAATTAAAGTTGCAGTTACAGCTGTTTTTCTTAGGCTCTTCTGAAGCTTAAAAACTGTGTCTGTGTCTGTCTGTGTCTGTTTCTGTCTGTCTGTCTGTGTCTGTCTGTTTCTGTCTGTCTGTCTGTGTCTGTCTGTTTCTGTCTGTTTCTGTCTGTCTGTCTGTGTCTGTCTGTCTGTTTCTGTCTGTCTATCTGTGTCATTTAAAGCCAGCAGAGGAAAACAATTCAAGACCTCACAGTCTGAACAGATGAGGGAGAGAAGTCAATCAGATTAGGCGTCTTCAATCATTCAATTGTGTTATTGATAGTCAGTCGGAGGAAATATCTGACGTCCTGCTGCTGCTGCTGCTGCTGCTGCTCGACGTAGGATTGATTAGGAAAAACAGGATCAAGCAGAGCTGATTTAGTTAATGCATCCAATCATTTCTGAGTGATGCAGTCACTCTGGTGACCCCGACACACACACACACACACACACACACACACACAGGTTTCCATGACCACAGAGGACATTGCATTGACTTACATTCTTTTTCTGGAGACTAATCCTAATCCTAACCTTAACCTAACACAAGAACATGTCTTCACTTTAAAATGTAATAATCTTCATTCTGACTGGATTTGGGTGCGAGAAACAACAGCTATTACAGCGAGTATGGAGGAAAGAAATAATAAATAAAACCCTAAATGCAGGCTTTTAACTACAGTGTTCTGCACTGTTCTCCTCTGATTGCACAGAGATGTGATGTGTCTGCTGGGGCTATAGGTTAGAATTAGAGTTTTTAAAAAATGCTTTAGAAAGGCCACGTGTGAAGCATTTAGGATGGTTTATCATACCCATAAAGTGTATAATAACGCTTAAATAATGAACATTAAAGTTTGGTAGCCTTAGAATGATCCTTTTATACGTGCTTAAAGGAAGAGCACTGCTTCTTTTTCATTGTGTGTCTTCATGTCTGAACAGACAAACTACAGCCTGAGCTTGTGTTTCATGTTTTCTAGCAGAATCTTACTGTAAATGAAGGAGAACCACATCATTTTTGGTGTGTGAAGGCCACCGTAGTAACTTCAATCGAGGTTTGACGTTCCTGCTGCGGTTAGGTGAGGTTAGGCTAGGTGAGGTTAGGCTAGGTTAGGCTAATAAAATGCATTAAAAGGTCCAGTGTGTAGCGTTTCAGATATTTATTGACAAAAATAGGCTGCTGCTGGGTAGGCTACAAAACATTAACGTTTTGTAGCCTAAGAACAGACAAACTACAGTCAGAGCTTGTGTTTCGTGCTTTCTAGCAGAATCTTACGACGTAAACAAAGTAGAATTAAAGTAGTAACTTCAATCAAGGTCGAGGTTTGATGTACTGGGGTTGGCGTAGGGTGTGTAGTGATGGTTTATTGTCAGAAATAGAGTGTAAATATCTTTCTTTTAATTAAGGAATGTTAGCTTATTGTAGCCTGTGTGTTAGACAAGGGTCACTTGAACAGCCTGAACAGACAAAGTCAAGGCTTGTGTTTTGTAGCAGATTCTTACTCCATAAATAAAAGTAGAATCACATTGCATTGACATTTAGGATGGTTTACTGGCAGACATTTGAATATCCTACACATAAATGTTCGTATAAGTGTAGAATAACTTAAAAGAACGTTAGGGTTTTTGTAGCCTAAGCGTTAGCCAAGGGTCTCCGTCTTGTGTCTTCATGCCAGAGACATCGACATAGACGTATCCAGAACATTTATGTTTCATGTTTTGAAGGAAGTTTACCATGTAAATGAAATGTTTGGTATGCAAAGGCCACCGTAGATATAAACTCAATGCCCTTTATACGTCTCCTTAAATGATGTCAAACGTCTTAGTCAGTAACAAGGACACGTTAAAGTGTGTGAGACAAAGACAAAGATCAACTCCAGAATAAGACTTCGAGGCAATGTCTTTGTCCACGACCCAGAATCACTTCAGTAAAGGTTCAAGACAATTAGAAGCAGAATTGATGCCAAAGCTAGTTTAAATGCTCATAATTGCTGCAGAATCCCATTAACGCCCATTTACCGTTGGACGTCTTTGATCTTCTCTGACCTCCCACAGATGTACGACACAAAAATATTGGCATATTGGAATAAAGCTGAAAAGGACCCTGGGTAATTTTCCTCCCTCTGTGAAACTTTATCTCATCTCAGCTGCAGAAATTACAAGAAAATCAACAAAGGCTTTGAGCAGGACTGAGGTAACGTTGTTGAAGATGAAATACAGACATGTTTGTTTAGTGTGTGTGTGTGTGTGTGTGTGTGTGTGTGTGTGTGTGAAGTATCACTACTGCTCTGTTTTCCATTTTGGCAGAAGAAAAAAAAGCTTTTTAGCCTTTTGTGGTTGAGCAGTCACCGAGTTACAGGTATTGATCAACAGCGCTTATCGACCACCATCAGGACATTTTGTTCCAAGGGGCAGCAGAAGTCTTACTCGTTGGTCCTTTTAAGTCGGGTAAACTGATGCCGGGAAAAGCATTCTACACCGCCGCAGCAGCAGCAGCAACAGCAGCAGCAGCAGCAGCAGCAGCAGCAGCAACAGCGGCAGCAGCAGCGCTGGCACACGTTTCCTTGTTTCCCATTCAGCATTGTGTTAGAGCAGAGGAGGCAGACTTCGCCCCGCGGGCCGAGTGTTAGGCCGTTTTGATCCAGTTCATAAATAAACACAGAGCTCCACCAGGGATGAGACGCTCTGTCACCTGTGATTTACTGAGATCTTTACATTTTCATCCACGGGATCCAGAAGACTTTTGAAACATCGACCAACAAAGACTTCTCCGTCCATCATCTACCACTTTGTGCCCCACATGAGGGTCACGACAGAGTGAAAGGTCACCAGTCCACCACAGAGGACAAACAACCATTCACTCACACATTCACACCTACAGTCAGTCTCTGCATGTTGTTTAGATATGTAGGAGGAACCTGGAGAACCAGGAGAACCTTCTTGCTGTGTGGCAACAGTGCTAACCACGTTCTCCACTGTGTGGACCCAGTTTAAGCTTCTGTCATTGGTCAAAATAATTGTACTTGAGCTCAACAGTGCGTTATTGTGACCATCTGATGGCTCTCCGGGCCAATTTTCGCAAACATCCGAATTTGCACCGTTGCCATGGCAATGCCGTTTTACGATATGACCATCACCATCATCTTCATCACTACCATCTGCTCCAGAGTGACCTCAAGTTTGAAGTTGATCGCAGTAAAGCTCTAGGAGGAGTTTTAGTTCAAATACCACATGAGCAAAATTTACAAAATTGCCAAAACAGAAAAATGGCTGTTTGATCCAAAATGGCTGCCTTCCCAGGCGCTGTGGAGCCATTTTGCCATTTTATTGTTGACTACTGCAGCAGGTTTTGTGAGTATTTGGCCATCTGATGGCCCCAGTTACCATGGTAATACTGTTTTTCGATATGTCATGATATTCTTCAGAAATAACTTTCGCAAAATGTTTGATTTTTTGAAATTATTTTCAATACAAAGAGTGAATACAGGACTTTTATTTTGGAATTTCTCTAAAACTGTACAGTAAAATGACTGATTTGCAGCATGATAGTAGTCATAAATGTCCTGAACACAACCTTGGTCAGAAGTTATGGAAATTTCAGTTTTTATGACATCTCAAACTTCACAAATTTTGAGTTGGATACGATAATCGAACATATTGAAGAAAGTGTCCCCAAATTGCCATAAGTTCATTTTTCCATAGCTAGACAAGTAGATCTATTTTTAAACCAAAGTACTATTAAAATGTAGTTAAAATGTAGCTAACATCATCATCATTAAATTGAGTTAATGTCATAAACAATGTTTTTATTCATTAATATACTCACAGTGCTGATACATCTAGTTCTAGTTCACTCTCCTGTCCCTACAGTTATCAAAGTGTTGAAAAGGGAAACGACTTCCGAGCTCATTTTCTCTCCCATACACAGAATAAAAACATGTAATAAAACAGAAGTGACAAACAAATCTCAGGTTCCACACACATGAAGAATGTGAGTATGAAATCCTTCATTTCTCATTTGACGTTAGAGTAAAAACTTAAATTAAACTCCGAGGCCTCGTTTTCTCTCGAGGCTGATGTGAATTATCGATTTGCAGAAAAGACGGCATCCATTGAAAATTGATTTATATTTTTCAAATCCATCAAAGGCGTAATCGTTCAATTTATATTCTGCATTCATGACGCAGGGCGAGCACCTGGAGTTTTCTGCTGCTGCCTTCATTTAGAATGAGAGGTAGATGCATTAAACCCTGTGACACGTGTTATTTGAGAGATAGACACGTGGAGATCGTGATAACATACGTGAAATATCACCGTCATTATTGGCGGCGCCGCACGTCTGACGGATGGCGGCCATCGCTGACTGCTGTTGTCTTATCTGAGCGGCGGCAGATTGAAATGTTAATGAGGCCTTTTGATCAACAGCAGCTCTGTCTGTCCACAGGAAGAGACTCCTCGCCAAAATAAAGGTACAGTGTGTGTGTGTGTGTGTGTGTGACTTGTCGACGTTTACTGGTGAAGCTGCAGCTGAATTTACTCAACCTCACTTTTCCCTAACACGTGTGTTAGAGAACATAAAGAGAACATAGCCTTCAGTTAGCATTAAAACATGTTTGTCCATTATGGGCTACTGTAAAAACAACACTTATAAAATGAACTGTATTTCATCCATTTCTGCCAAATTTCTGCTAAATTTTACTGACTGCACCTTTAAGAGGTACAAAGATGTGACATTTGCGATCCTGTGGTTTCCACTTGTTTCCCTCCAACAGATGATACCGAGTGTTATGTTAATGGTTGCAGGTGTTGGTGGACATGATGGGGAGGAGCTCTCAGTCAGACTCCGCCCCCTTGTATCCCAATGTGGCAACTTCTGGTTTCAGAAAGCCAAGATGACACTAGCTAAAATAATGCTTTAGGGAAGAACTTCAGATACTGTATCTACAGTAAGTCATTTTTTAAGTTATGCAAGTCATGTTGCATTTTTGGCAAATACTTTAAGGACCGTGTGTAAGAATTGGTGACATCTAGTGGTGAGACTGGAGAATGCAACAATAGGCCGACTCTTCTGATCTTACCATCCATAAACGGTATTTAAGAAATGGATGTAGCAAAAGTAAAAGAATAAAAGACGGATGTAGTAAAAACAATGCAGTCTGAAGTGAAGTCTATGGGAAAATGAGCTTTTACTGAAAATGAACATTTTCCTAAATTACGTTGACATTTAGAAGAAAATAGACAATAAAGTACAGCACATATATATATATATACGAGTGTGACTGCTCGTAATAAGCAGTGGGAGAAACCGGAGAAAACTTCAAAACCTGACATCCCAAATCTCAAGGCTTTAGAGCAGCAGCTTGTTTTACGTCCACTTTCCCATGATTCAGGTATTGATTTGGTCCTGAAAAGAAACACAGACAAAGAAGGGCTTTTGATGGCCACGGAGGATTTGTACAAGAAATCCTAATTCGAGAAGAGTTACAAAACAAAAAAACTGACTTCATCAGCAAGCAGAGCGTGACAGCGAGGAGATTTAAACCCAAACAGGGGAAGTGCAGCAGTGATCAGAGCTGAAGAAACGGAGGGAAGGAATGAATATGTGGAGAGTTTAATCTTTGATGTTTCTCAGTCTCCATGGTCACAATGAAGAGCATCATTTCATTAGGGCTGACAAAAGAGACACTGGATGAGTGGTTCCAGCATGGCTCACTATGTGGCATCATCATCATTTCACTGAAACCATCAGCGAGGGCATCCATTACCGTGATACGAGAGCTGATTGCAAATTGGTCCGCTGGGAGAAGTTTGCCAGAAATCCTCTCTCTACATCAACATACTGTACGTACACTTAAACACGTCAATCTGAGTATTCCAGCGACGTCTGTGTCTCAGACAAACTGTTCACTCTGTGCTGCCGGGCTTTTACACAACAGGTTGTGAGAAGTCACATCTGCCTCATTTAAATAACAATCACTCATTTTCACAACACGCCCACAAGAACGTAGGAGGAACAACACAGCGTTTACACTTTTCAGATTTTCAGATACACAGCAGAAGGAGAACAATGGCATTAACAAGTCTTAAAGATATATATTATGTAAAATGTCTGCAATTAAAATATCTGGAAACAGTGAGATTCTTGTTGTTGTGTACTTTGGTGATTAGTGTACTTATGTTAGCCAACACATTTCCAACACTCTTAGGGTGCATTCATTCACACCAGCCCTGCTTAATCCAAAGAAGCAAACTCTAAAAACGCAGGTCAAACGCAGGGAGCGAAGCACAACACAACCAAAACACTGTTGGTCACTGATTGGTCAGAGAGTGTCGTCACTGGAAGAGTCACGAGCGCGACATTCGACACGAGAATCAAAGCGAACAATGCCAAACTGTAGATCAGTTAAAACAAAACTTGAAGTTAAAACTTGAAGGGAAGATTGGTTGAAAATGACAGCAGGTTTACGTTCGATTATTGAAACCTTTAGCTTTCGTGCCTTGGTTGGAACAAGAGTCTTTCTGCATGGAGTTTGCATGTTCTCCCCATGTGTGTGTGTGGGCTTTTTCTGGGTTTTCCAGTTTCCCCCCACAGTCTAAAAACATGCAATATGGGGATTAGGCAAATTGGAGCCTCTAAAGTGACCATAGGTCTGAGTGTGTGGCCCTGTGGTGGACTGACAATCTGTCCAGGGTGTACCCCGCCTATTGCACCCCTCGCTACCCTCATGAGGAGGATAAAGCGGTAGAAGATGGATGAATTGACTTTTCTTGGTTGTTGTCCTGACTGATTGGACTATTGACTCTATACTGCACCCATGATTCACCATCCATTTGTCCTTCATCTACGAGGCGCACATTGACGGACGAAACTAACACAAATAAGAACAAAAGACTCGGTCCGTCTCTTGTGTCGAGTATAAATGGGCCTTCAGAGCGACGGCCAGCAGGAATGACAAGTATCCGACCCTCAAACGTCGCTCCATCACTGTTCCACTGATAGACAACGTCTCATTTATCTCACTGTGCTCTCCTCATTAACCATGCTACATACTCCAGGAGCCTCTCTGGAGGCTTAATAGCTGCAATTAGCAAAAGAGCTGCTTCTGTGGCACGACGGCCATGACACCAAGACATCCACACACACAGAGGCTGTGGCAGGAAACCTGTCAGAGGGAATTGTAGTCCCGGTGTGTTGAGTGGGAGTTAAGATGGAGGCAGTGACAGAGCCAGCAGGCAGAGGCTGAGTTCCTTGTGCATTTGCTAATAATGTGTGCCAGGCTTGATTGTATTGGCTGTCAGGGTGAGGACCACTGGGTCTGGATTAGCACTGAGGGCTGAGCGAGGGAAAGAAAGAAAGAGGAAAATTTAAAAAACTGAATTAAAGTGAATTAAAGTCCAATAAGAGCCGTTTTTAATTTCACTGAAATTACCTCCATTAGTTGTATTTAAAGCACTTGATCCGTTTAACCCTGATCTCACTCCTGCTGGATAAACAATTGAGTTAGTGCAGGATTGTGCTGCTGCTGCTGTCATTACCACACTTATACACTCACTTAGAATCTGATTACAAAGCCCTGATACTTGACTGACTTGTGTAAACAGACAATATCAGACTTTTCATTCAAACCTGTAACTTTGAGGACCAGTGTGTAAGAATTAGTGACACCTCATGGTGAGACAGCAGATGGCAAAGAAACTGAGGATGTTGAAGTCTTATAAAGCCGTGTTTAAAAGCAGTTTGGTAGGTTTTTTTTTTTTGGCGTTCCCATTAGAAATAGTACCAAATTAACAAGCCCCAACTATTCCATTTTTGGTACCCTTCCCATGACGTACCAGAGTAATGGTACGGGTAAAGATAGACCCATGACAGTCAGGTGATTGGGCGACAGAATAGCGACTAGTGTTTCTTCAATGCTCGCAGTCTATTTCCATATAAAGTTTGACGTCTTTTTGAGACAAACAAACTAAGCAGGAAAAAACGTGGCATGGACATCGGATACAGCACGTACCCCGCCTACCAAGTAAAGGTAGAGTTCTCGGTCTAAACAGGAGCCTGAGCGAGGGCTGTACTGTTCCAAACTGTTCCATGACAGAAGCACTCTCTTTAAATAGGACACACTGCATGTTTAAACCATTGGTTAATGTTGATGTGTCGACTTTTTAAAGTCCAGAATTCACTCTTTTTCTTTCTCCACCACGTCCTGAGGGAAATATCCGTCTGTTTATTTGCTTTACATGTTTACGAGTCCGTGGCCAACATTACAAGCCCGATGATTATTGCGTTGAAGTGACAGCGTGAAGTCCATTTAGAGACATTTGTGCCTCTCACACCGTCACCCGTTTATTCTCCCCCGTCAGCAGAACACGCACTCTCTTCTGGTTTGTTCACACATTTCGGACGATTTTTTTGGGCTTTCAGATAAATCAGTTTGTTGTGTTCAGAGTTTTTCATCTCAGGAGGACATTTTGACAATAGCGACACTCTTTGACTTCAAGCTTCTGTGAATTCAGACTGTTCCTGCAGCTAAGCCGATGACAGAGTCGTCATGACGATGAACTGAAATAGTCGAGAACCATGAACTGATTTATCAAAATGACACTTTATCAATCATGTCAATCGTTAACATAAAAATATTGATTAAATAGTTGCTAAGATCACATTTTATGCACAAAATGATGTACAATGTGCTATAGCTCAGTAAGTAAAGTTTATTACTTTATTGCTGTTTTTCACTTGATTTTTGCTATTATTTGATATTTTTTAACTTTGTTTAAGGACTAGGCAACAATTCTTTACCAATTTATATCCCAATAAAACTTTCAGCAATCATATTGTATCAGAGGTTCAATAAATGAATGAATAAATGAAAAAAAATGAGTTCATCATCCAAAATCAGTGACCGAAAAAGAAACCGCTGAAGCTCAAGGTCTACTTTGACCTGACCTGTGCAATTAATCAAATTACCCAATAATACTATACACTTATACCACAAAACTAAATTTAAATGTTGAAAAGCAACAAATACAATACACAATACAATGTTTAACAGTTTTCTGTCCAAAAAACAAGTCCAAAGCCTCAATTTATACATTATCTTAACTCAAGAGCAAAAATAATTCATTCATTATTTGACAACTGAAAGAAGCACTAAATAACTACACATTATTATTGTTGTTATTGCTGTTGTCACGTTGTCAGCAGATCAACAGGAGCCTAAAATGAGACGTGTATATGTGGCAGATAATTGCTGAGGTTTGCTCACTGTGCATCATCATGGGACTGGACAGAATATATCTGTGTTTGTCAGAGTCTGAGCGGCTGCTGTTCTCTCTGCGAGGACAGCTGTCAAGGTCTTACATAAAGGAGAAGGATAGTGTGATGGGGAGAGGGTGATAAGGCGGGGTGGTCGGGGGGGTGGAGAGAAAAAATGACAAGAGATCGAGGCGGCTGTCCAATTTTTCTCGTCGTTACCTCGAAAAAAAGAGGGGAACGAAGGAAGGGAAGAGGATGAGGACACAGACGGAGAGCGAGGAGAGGAGGAGAGGAGGAGAGGAGGAGAGGAGGAGAGGAAGAACAGAGACGGTGACAGGGACAGAGAAGGGAGTCAGTTTAATTGCTCCGACAAGTCGACTGTACGAGGCGCGTATGAAACATGCAGGGGCGGAGAGAGAGGAGAGAGAGGAGGGAGAGGAGGGAGAGGAGGGAGAGGAGGGAGGTGGTTGATGAGGACAGAACAGGCTGTTGTAATCTTCCAGAGAAGCTCCCATTATGGAGCCACGCTGTTTCAGAGCCGCCAGCCTGATCCCAGGTGTATAACTGGTGACACACACACACACACACACACAGAGGAGACAATCTGACAACACTGATACCCAATTCCCACTGAAACCCACTTTTAAATGTGTTTTGGACCCAGTGGGAATGTGTTTATTCAGCATTCACACCGGGTCATGACTCAGTTTTTATCAGCTGTGACACCGAGCAGCATCACGAGGAACCAGTGACGGTTCCTCGTGATCAGGGATTTAACCGGAGCTTTCATGTCATCATGAAACCATGATGACATGATGGCAGCGTAGGCAGCGGAGGCAGCGTAAGATACGGCAAAAACCAGCGCTGGAGTCAAAACAATTGGCACGCGGATTGGCCAGGAATGAAAATGGAAATCCATCCAAAAACAAACAATGGACGTCAGCTACCAGAGTTCTATTGGACGATACCAGCTGTCAATCACACTCAAATGTCGTCTGTTTTTCCTCTCAACAGGAACATAAAATTACAAAAATGTTCTATTGAACCTGAGCTGAAACACTTAATTCTGGAACATGTTTACTGGTTTATTATAATAATAATATTAAGAATAATAATTCTGGTTTCTGGAGAAGTAGAAGCTCCTTTTTCCCATAGACTTCCATTCAAACAACCCCTGGGTGGCTAAAGTGGTGCTTCCATGCTACCTTCACTTTTCAAACTGGAACCCTACGTCTATTTTTACATAGAGTTAATCAACGGCACCGAGCAACCCAAGTGAACACATTAATTTATGCTGCTGCGTTCACACCGCGCGCAACAAAGCCGATGCACAGACGCCATTTTCTGTTTTTAGCGGGGTTCAGCCATGGTTCATGAATGCCAGGCATATCAGGTCATTTCAGTGTGAATGGCGCTTAAAAGACACAAATGCAGACAGACAGTAAGGCTGGTAGACACGTCAGTTAGAGGCAGGCAGACAGACAGGCAGGTGGGCAGGCCAGATACGCTCAGGCACCCAGTGTCCCCGAGCAGCTAGAGATATTGCTGCTCCACTGAACAGCATAATGACAGTCTCTTCTACTTCACATGGGCTGGCCGATGTGAAAATCAACTCATAGTTGTCACACTTTGCTTCAATTCCGTCAGGAGAGTACACTTCAGCAGCAAGGGGGCGGGCTAAAGGAGCAAATATGGGAGTAAATGACTGCAGGGCTCAGGGATGGAAAGTTTGTGTGACTAAGTAAAGGGATTCCAGGGCAGCTTAGCTGGATAGAATCTGCACGAGGGGGAATGAACCGGAATTTTCACTTCCTTTATTTGATGAAGTTCTATCTCAATATTATTTTTTACTGAATGGAAAGATTGAAAAGTAAATATGTACCATGTTGTGACAAAAAACACACTTATCCAGCTCGGTTGAGTTAGTGTACGGTGTAGAAATATCCACATGTGCAAATGAAGTGTTAAATAGTTTGAATTACACGTCAGGATTTCACTTTACACACACACACACACACACACACACACAGTCAGACCCTCTCCTGCTTCCTTTATCCAGATGAATCACAGGGAAATGATATCATTTAGCGCGCTGATGCAGACTCGGGAGTGTGATAGCACGTTTTATTTGCTCTGATGGGATGGCAATTAGCCACGTAATGGGCGGGCAAACCCATCACGCCGGGCTAATTAGGCCAACGTTCACGCTACAGTCGTCGGGTTCTCAGTTCAGGGAGTGATCCAACCAACCTCCACCACCACCACCACCACCACCTCCACCACCACCACCACCGCACCGAGATGCAGATTCTTCATCATGAGACGAACAAGTCACTCTTATCTGATGTCTTCATTGTGCCTTAAGAGTGCAGCTGTTTGGGTTTTACATTATTTCCTCAAGGCCACGACGATGTTGTGATTACCTTTAACATACAGTGCCTGACGTGTGTTTTTCTGGGAGGAAAAGTGTGTACCGACAAACAGTGAAATGGATGAATTAGGCTGTAAATAAGTAGGTGAGTGCTACTTCTGTCCTTTACTTTGAATAAAATTAATTATGCACAAGGAGCTCTTTTTTTTTTCTTTTTTTTACAAAATTGGCTAGTGTGCATTTTAAATTACAGGAGTTACAGAGGTGTGTGTGTGTGTGTGTGTGTGTGCGCGCACGCTTGCATTTATATCTTTGTGAGGTCCAAGAAACTTACAAGCTTATCTTTGTGAGGACATTTTGACCTCATGGGAACATTTTGTCAACTTTAAAGGGCTTTTTTCAGGGTTAAGACCTGGTTTTAGGGTTAGGTTAATGTTAGGCACTTAGCCATGTGATGGTTAAGGTTAAGTTAAGGGGCTAGGAAACACATTATGTCAATGGTGTGTCCTCACTAAGATATAAAAAGACGTGTGTGTGTGTGTGTGTGTTCCGCACAGACTCAAACTTTTAATGCACTTTTCATTAATGTGCCTCTTCAGCAGATAGTGTGGTGAAGATAACCTCAGTCACTCACCGCGATGCCGAGAAATAAAAGACAAAAAATCAATTATATCTCTACCACCACGTTCATTTCCAGGTGCTCTCTCTCTGCCTGGGAACGCAGCACTGCAGGTGCTAATGGTGTGTGTGCTGCACATGTGTGTGTGTGTGTGTGGGGGGGGGGGGGGGGGCACTGACCACAGGCTTCGACAACGTTTACTTGTCTCACCTGCCGAAAATCTGATTAAAGCTGTAGTACGTAACACAAAATGTCACATGTTACATTCAAACCATCGTCACATAACGATGATCAAGCCTCTGTGTTAAGATGCAAACACTTTACGAGGATAAAGAAAAGCCCATTTCTTTTTTTTTACTGTTTTTATAGCAGATGAATTTGACAGAAAGAAAAAATCCGATGTTTGTTTCTGTGAATGATCGTCAGTCACTTTTCACAGGAAGCAGATGCTTGGATCAAAGCCGCTCATCTCTGAATAATGGAGCAGGTTTACAGCGACTCATGCAGGTCGTCATTGTGTTGACACACAGTTCATTTGCCCGTCCGCGCAGGCAAAGTCTAAATGATATGATCAAAACCCACTGATTGCTTTCAGTGGTGTGAAGATAAAGTGATGTGTGTTGGAGCTTAAACGGCAGAATGAGAAATCTGCTTTTTGTCCACGTCTGCGTGAAATTGAAGATTCTCAGCAAATATCGTTGTGTGTTTTTTTTTCCATTTTCACTCGGCACAGCAACACAATCAGAGCGACTCTCTCTTCTCACCGTACGTGTGTGACTCGCACACATCTACGCAGGAGTGAAGCTCATGATCGGAGCTTTTTAAGTTCAGAGTCAACAGCGCGTCTGTCGGCGGCTCTGCAAACACGAGCCGCGAGCTTTTGTTCCCGTCGGTATCTGAGCTCGGCAACGGCGCTCAAGAATCGGCCTTTTCTGAGCGACGCGGCTTCATCTCATTTACACAGACGCTGTTTGGGCACAAAGATTAGAAATGTAAAGACGACACAAAGCCAAGTCTCACGCCACGCACAGGTTACAGAAGCTGTTTTCTTTTCATATCTGCAGCGACAGCGACGTGATCCTCTGCTTCTACGGCTCCTCTCACCGCAGAGAAAGGCGACGCTTTCTTCTTAAAAGGATCTCAGAAAGACCAGTCGTTGACTAAATTAAAGCAATATTGTCTCTCTCTCTCTCTCACACTCTCACTCCTTCACCCTCGATCATCTTTCAATCTCTGTCTGTGTTTTTTCTGATTGATGCAGCCATTTCGCCGAGATTTCACGCTCGAGGAATCCCAAATGGGTCTTGCTCTCATGACAAACAGATCAATTTTTATAGACTGGAAAGTTGCTGGTCTTGAAAATTGTTGAACTATCTTCAAGACACCGCAGAGCAACAATCTCTCTCTCTCTCCCTCTCTCTGTCTCTCTATCCGTCTCTCGCTCTGTCTCTCTGTCTCTCTGTCTCCCTATCTGTCTCTCTCTCTCTCTCCCTTGATACTCTGTTGTTGTGTCATAAACCATTTATGAAGTGGCTAACACACACACACACACACACACACAACCTTTCACACTCAGACGAATTTGTAAAGGTGAGCGACAAAAGAGAGAGGGGGGGGGGGGGGGGGCGGGGCAAAGCGCCAGCGCTGGGACGAGGCTGAAACACGGTTAAATATGCTGACACTAAGACCTGCATGATATGCTTTATGGTCTGGAGGCTTGTAATGTAAACAGCAGGTGGCCGAGCCTCTGAGCAGCGAGGCAGCTGTTACTGCACCGAGGAAGAAATAAAAGTTGTTTCTACCAGATCCACCTGCCTCTCTGAGATACCACTGACAGCCTGGAGTCACACTTTAGCCTGCACACGTGTGCATACAGTCTCACACACACACACACACACACACACACACACACAATGAAGCAGTGAAAAGACAAAGAAAAGCATGCGTGATGTTACTGTGAGCAGATTTTCCTCACAGAACAAGAGGAAGTCATGTCCCTGAAAACACTTTGATCACAGCAGGATTCTGCCGAGGCGACAGTGAGGCAGCACATTTACATCTCAGTCAAGGTGAGGCCTGCACTTTCATTTCATTCTCTTCATTCATGTACATTTCACTCATGTCGTTTATTTGCGGTACCATGCGAACACTCAGCGTTGCACCAACCATCGTGTGTCGCTGACAGAGCATTTAAAAACGTGTGTATATGTGCAATATAGAGTCTTATATTCTTTTTTTAGCACAATCGCATGTGTGCAGAAGTACACCAGGGCCTAGGTTAAAGGGCATTGTGTCTAAGAGTGTCCTCACTAGGAATGCTGTGCAAGAATGTGTGTGTGTGTGTGTGTGTGTGTGCTGTGTGTGTGTGTGTGTGTGTGTGTGTGTGTGTGTGTGTGTGTGTGTGTGTGTGTGCGTGCGTGCGTGCGTGTGTGTGTGTGTGTGTGTATGTGTGTGTGTGTGCGTGTGTGTGTGTGTGTGTGTGTGTGTGTGTATGTGTGTGTGTGTGTGTGTGTGTGTGTGTGTGTGTGCGTGTGTGTGTGTGCGTGTGTGTGTGTGTGCGTGTGTGTGTGTGTGTGTGTGTGTGTGTGTGTATGTGTGTGTGTGTGTGTGTGTGTGTGTGTGTGTGTGTGTGTGTGCGTGTGTGTGTGTGTGCGTGTGTGTGCGTGTGTGTGTGTGTGTGTGTGTGTGTGTGTGTGTGTGTGGCCTAATGTCATCTCCTCTGGGAGAAACGCTGCAGAAACAAAGTTTTAATATTTCAAAAAAGTGTATGAATGTTGTGAAGAGCAGCACGAAGGTCCTGAATGAGCCAAACATTTTTGATGAATTGCTAAAATTGCCTGAAACGCTGACTCAGCACCAACAACAAACTAACTTTGCAAAAACAAAAGGGCACCACTTTGCCCACTGCGCGTGATTCTAGTCATTCAAAGTTTTCCGTGAAGGAATAAAAAGAAGGAGGAGGATGTAGCAGATCAAAGTTATGATGCCGACGTTACCTGGAGACGGAAGCAGGTGCAGAGCCGAGCGGCAGACACGCGCAGCCATGCGGGTCTAATCAGACCGGGTAATGAGGCGCTGCTCGGTTTGTCCAGTCCCAGACGGAGCCGGAAGCAGACGAGTCGGATTAATCAGGAAGCAGAAAAACACAGCTTTGGTAAACAGCGAGCAGACATGATTCATCTATCACCGCGTGATTGTTCTCAGCTGGACATGCAGGACGTTCATCACTCTCCTGGAACGCGTTGGTGTGATGAACGGCGATGGACCTGCTGAGGATCGTCCTCAGGTGGGTGTGAGGGTGTGGACGGTCTCGTGACGTCACTGTGGGACATTTACGATCCTATTTTCCTGTAGTTTAAGTTGTTTAAAGGGGGAAAAATAAAAGAACTTACTTTACAAACGTAGTTCCTGTGTTTCCTGTCGTCAGCAGGACGGAGGAAGGTCCTCGTGATTCCACGCCTCTCCCAACTGAGGCCACGCCCACACGGTAGATCAGCACCAAAAGTCTGAACCTTTGGAAACAGAAAACTTGAAATTTGAAACTGAAATAATAAGATATTATAACAAAAAAACTTTTTACAACTACTTACATTGTTGTACTTTTTTTTTTTTTTTTTTTTGGCTAATCTATAGGAGAACGTTTCCAAAAACATGGTGGTCCAAAATGGCTGCCTCTGCAGAGCTGACAAAAAACAACAATCACACAACAACAATCACACAATCAGGTGATTGTACACTTCTACAAATACAAAGTACCATGATAGTATTCAATTCCTGACAAATGAAAGTATTTTTAATTGAATTTTACAAAGTTAAATGTGAATCTACAGAGTTAGACATGCATTAAGATTGTTTTTGTGTTGTACTCAATCAGCACATGAACACAGAGAAGTTAGATGAAACTCAATTAACGGACAACGTTTGTGTCAGGAGTGATGAGTGAGCGGCGAGGCTGTGCGGTCAGGTGAGAGAACAATAAATGAGCTTTTAAACACGACCCGTGGGTTTTTACGTTCAAACGCAGAGGAGATGAAAAAAACAACAACGCTGCACACAGACACATATATATACTGTACATCTCTGCGCTTCTAGATATGATCAGTGCAACTTTGTTTTTGCATAAAGGCACAAACCCAAGCTGACATTTCATTAGACGCAGGCAATTAAGCAACCTGTCACACATTTACGTCTGCTGCTGAGGTGCACAGTGTATGTGTGTGTACACACACACACACACTTCTTTCCCGGTTTATCACTAATGAGACATGCCAGCAACAAATAAAACCTGATGTTAGTTCATGAAAGGTAAATTATTTTCTGCTTTAATTGGATGTACATATTATAATTCCTTGTAAAGATTATATCTTGCTACTGACATGTGTATAAATTTCAAATCCCTACAGGTAATTTTAATCTCAAAATACTCATTTTAAATTCTGACTTTAATCTCAGAATTCTGACTTATTTCTCAATAAACAATAATACCCTCTGTAGATTTAGACCACTAGTGGCGCTGCAGAGCAGACCCACGTGTTTTTGTCCACAAAAAAATGTCTTGATAATCTGTTCTTCTTCATGTTTGGTTAACCTCTACAAAATAATAATAATAATAACAATAATAATAATGATGTGTCTATCTAGGAATTGCAGGTAAAAAACCAGTCAAAAACATTTTTGCTCAAATTTGCTCTTGTCATGATTCATTTAAGACTATTTCTCAAAGCAGTCGTGAAGCAGATTTATAAGGATTCTTGTGTTCCTAATAAAGTGGTTAGTGAGTGTAAATCATCAGACGAGGACAGGTCTGGGTTAAAAGTGTGTTTTGGTGAGAAATAATACTAACACTAAATGTTGATTTCCTGAAGTTTCAGTGTACTTCATGTTGTTTACTTTTACCAACTGTTACATACAGTATATACTATCATACACACACATATATATCGAGAGTGTCTTTACCATTTGTTCCCCGTGTGATGACTTTGCCGTGTCGCCCGGTGAAAGGATCAATCAAACTAACGGGAGGTGAAGGCGGACGAGCGGCACCAGTGATGGGACGAGCAAACACCACCTGAGCCCCACAATATTTGCAAAGCAGATTCCTCTGGTGTGTGTGTGTGTCTGTGGGTGTGTGTGCGTGTGTGTGTGTGGTGAAAAAGAAAAGCCTGGAGAGAAGAGAAAAAAGGAAAATAGCAGGTGTTACACAAGTAAGATGAAATAACAATAATAATAATAATAGTTTGTATAGAGCTCTGGTACTTGGTGTTACAATACATAACCGTCATGCAACGGTTGGAACCCAAACAGACGCCATATTGGCAGGAAGTCGTGACGATGGAGGATAAATGTTGGGACAACACAGTCGGGGACAAGGACACGGGACAGAATTTCACCAAAGATCCAGAGAGACGGCAGAGTTGGATCACCGTCATGTCGCCAACGTAGATAAACGGAGCGACAGTTTATTAATATTGTTTATTTTACATGTTTTTATTAAGATATATAAGTGGTCAAGATGGTGGTGTAAACAAACTGAGTCATGTGACCTCTGGAGCATCGTATCGGTTGCATTAACTGTGTCAACAGAAGTGTTTCCAGCTGTTTTTGTTCAGTGACCCACTTTCACTTTATGAAGGTGCCAAAACTATAGTGACCCAATTCACAGACATATAATATAATATAATTTAATATCACATACAGACCATTTTACATGAACTTTTGATTCATTAATCACAAACTTTATGTTATGCATCGTGTTCAACACATAAACATAGAAATCTTAGTAAAATGAATAAACTGCATTTTTTTTCTTCTGGCGAGCCAAAATAAATTTGACATTAAAAAGCTTCAGAATAAAATGTTTTCCTAAATGCAAGGTTTTAGAGTTAAAAGCAATTGGAGTCAAACTGATTTTAAGGCCATTTTATTATTTAAAAAAACACTTAATAATAAACAATAATAACAATAATAATAATAATAAAGCATCTTCTCATATTTTGGCTCTTTTATGAAATCAGCAATTGAATAATGGTTACAGCCCTATCAGCTACGTCAGACGTGCAAATATATTAAGGATTATTTTGCCTCTCTTAATTGCCCGTTCAATAGACATTTTTAAAATCTTTGCCTTTTATTGGATATTTTTTCCCATGGTTATGATTATAGTGATCAATTAATCAGTGATTATGTTATTAATTGTATTTTTATATTGAGTCTACACTGCGTTAGAAAACACTTCTGTCGTTTTATTAGACATATTTTTCTTTCTTCCCTCTCCTGCTTTAAGTCAGTCACTTTATTTTTATATCTGTGTTTTACCATCTGGCAAATCCCACGTGACATTATCTTTTATCAGTAAAGTAATTCGACTGGAGTACGAGCAGGACATCAAACAAACAGGAATAAACTAAACTAGTATAGTCTGTTTTATCTATTTATGCATTTGTGTTTTACTATGTTTCCAAATTCTGTACTGTGGCACACTTTGAGCTATATACACTGCATGTGTATGACAAGTGTAGCTATAAATGTTCTTTACGTGTAAAAGTATTGTAATTACTACTTTTATTAATATCACTTCCTGTATTGTTTAAGGCACTGACAGTGAAAACTGTGCTCCCTGCATCGTCCCTGCATTGTTTGGATATGAACGCTCTCCTGTTTCCCCAACGATTTTCTGTCCGAGTTGGTGCATAACACGACTTCCATTATCTCCTGAAACTCAAGAGCACGACCCATAAACGGCGATTTCTCCAATCAATAGAGTAATTTCATACGGGAATACACCAGGAGATTTTTTTCCTTTCTTTTATAACGAACAGGGTCAGAGAGGTTAGCGAGCCCCGGGACCAATGTCATGTTTTTTATCCCCAGGACGCGGCGGATAAGAGCAGACATCAGAGGATCTGTCTGCCGCCGCCGAGTATCAGTAGGAAAATGGACAATTGGACACTTTTATCTGTTGGCTTTGATGTTGGTGGAGAGACTGACGGAGGTTCAAGGACGACTGGGGGGAGAGACGGAGGGGAAACGTGAACGTACGCGGGACAAAAGGAACGACATAAAAAGAGGAAGAGGCCGTCGTGTCAACGGTGGCTGGTCTTTAAACATTTACCTGTGCTGAGGGAAGAAATGGATGTTTGATTCCATTACACTTCTATAACAGCTGTAGTTAATGGCTGTGTCACAGTCTATTAACTGCATTCATCTCTGCCTCTGATATAAAACAGGACATCAGCGGGGAACAAAGACAGATGACTGTGGCTCCCAGCGACGCCACCGCAACTCACACCTGATTTCCATGTGGAGGACACACACACACACACACACACACACACACACACACTCACACACACACGTAAAACAACACAACACACTTTACTGTACAGCAACTACATAAATAAATCGGACTTTATTATTATTTGCTCGTGTAAACAAGAAAATGTGTTTTGTCCACAAGCCAAAATTATTACATTTTAATGATTTCTTAGTTATATGGAGCAAAAAAAACTGAAAATGATCGCATTTAAGAGCTTGTTTTAATTATTAAAATAAATATTATACACACACATGCACCATGCACCCACTAAAAAGGGCTCGGATTTCAGTATAACCACTGGAAAATGAGCAGAGATACAAATATAAGGAAGAGATGTCGGACATTTACATTAATTCATTTACATAAAAATTCCTCATGTGTGCTGTTGTCTGGCAGTCTGTGGTTAGAGTGGAGCACTTCATAAGCACCTTATGCTAATGCTCCACCGTTATAAGCATCATTTTATTACATATTGTCTGCGATCTACTGCACAGCCACTTTAGCGGACAATGAGTCGGCAGAAAAGCAGCTACAAAATGTGAGTGTGATGCTAACATTGCTGCCGCCAGTTATTGAAAGTTTCACATGAGTCAGCAGATATAACAGTTACAGTAATCGTTTTTTCCTTAGCAAAGGATATTGTACTTAATGTCTGTGTTTATATTGTTGTTACGAGCTAGCAGGCTAACGCTATGCAGGGCAGAGCACCCAGACACTCATTATTACTTATTTATGATGTTTGTGTTGTATTTTTTCTTTGAAGAGCATCTTGGTTTGCAAGCTACTTAGTTAGCATTAGCTTGCTAGCACCATTCTAAATGGTTCTTTATTTTGAGAGGTTATCTGTTGAAAAAAATCACGGCGGATGTATAGAAATATTGAAAATGCCACTGACAAATGTCATCGATCTCCCTCATTGGCAACACCAAAGAGTAATAATCTCTATTAATGGGACAATTAACAAAATCTGCTTGTGTTTCAGTACATTTTGGATAAAGCCCAATAAAATAATCTTGTCCATGTTTATTGATGTCTGCAACTTAGTAAATGTCCATACCAACACATAAGACAACAGATGTATGTACTGAGAGATAACGTTTGGATGGATGGAAAATTGAGTGTGTGTGTTGCAGGTATTACTCATGTTGTGGGGACCTACATTTGTTTTTACACTCACATGTTGGGGACCGTCTTTCTTATGGAGACAAAAAAAAAACTCCCCCAAAACGTAAATTATTTTTTGTATGATTAGGTTAAGGTTAGGCCAGTAGTAGTTATGGTTAAGGTTAGAATCTGTAGGAAATAAATGTAGGTCAATGTAATTCTCTCTGAATTCATGGAAACAAGAGACTGTGTGTGTGACTTCCGTCGACCACACAGTGACAGACAATTGTGATGAGGCAAAAATAGCAAATGTTGGTTATAATCTGAATATCCGTGGAATAACAACACATGACTGCAAACACATACATTCAGCAGTGACAGATAAAGATGTCACGAACATGACATGAACTCACACGCGACTGACAACTGTGTGTATCTGAGGTGTCATTCACAGCTCGGGTCTCGTCTGCCGCTTCTGCCGCTTCTGCCGTCGCCGCCCTGAACGACTTCACGTGGCAAATCTATTTGAGGATATAATCTAATTTATTCTGTCACAGACAGACAAACTCAGACTGATGCTGAAAAGATATGTGCAGCTCAGGGACTTAGTAAAGTCAAACAAATGCCAACAATAAACAAGATAAACTCTCCATTAATCTGCACTAATTACTATAAATACAACCTTATTAAACAAAAGTGTTGGCTATTAAACAAAGATATTCTAGTCTGCCACTTGTGATATTCTGGATTTAAATAACAATAAATAACAGTTATTAGGTTGTAAATAATAACAAAGTCAATAGACTTTTTTTTAAAGCTTTTTCTGCTTTCCATTAATTAACAAAATTCCAACATTATCATGATCAATAATTACATTATTGTCCTTCATTTAACACATCAAGTGTGAAAAGATAGGGACTTTATATTAATATGAATGTATGTCTGACACAATCTCTGATAATACAAAATAAAATAGTAAATTCAAGATACTGTGGTATAATTTAAGATTATGTATCAAAGGTTAATTCCAACCAGCAATCATTTTAATTGTCTAAATCTAAAAGAGATGAGTAACATAACAAAGTGACAATAATTTGGAAAAATTCCAACATTTTGAATTTACAGTACAATAGAGCTATTTTGATAATTGATTACTACTGATTTTAGAGTTTGTTTAATGTTTGTTTTAGCTTCTTAAATGTGAATATTTTCTGGTTTCTTTGTGTCTTTACAATTTTGGTTTGTGGAGAAAAACAAGACATTTGAGAAACATCATCATTTCCACATTTGGTAAACTCTGACACTAACAAGTACTCGACAGATTAATCGATTATGACGTATAGAATAATGTATGAATCAAACATTTATGTTACTTTATATAGAAAGTAAGTGTGTCTTACATGGAGATTAGATAATGAGTGAATAAAGGATTTCAGTCAAATTTGGTTTGAATCATTTCTTTGCTTTCTAATTGACTATAAAACAAAAGAAAATATGGAGCTAGATTTTCGGCAGCAGCACGTACAACATCTGTATTTGTATGAGACGGGTGGCAGACACGGATAAATGAACTGCTGTACGTCTGGTTAATTTCATAAGGGGATTATACACGGTCTCAAAAGTGCCTTCAAAATGAGCCGCTCTGAGACGAGACTCTTTCTCTTCCCGCCGCTGCTGCTCTCGCCGCTCCGACATTAACCTATTTAGGGCGGCTTTTAGGCCTCTCCATCACCCATATATTCTTTCACAATTTATGAGCCCTAATCAATACGGAGTGGAGCGCCCACAACAGTCCAGTGGAAAGAGCCCCCTTCTCTCCTGCAAGAGATACCACTCTTCAAATTAAAATAATAACCTAATATACAACACGACGGGCCCAAATCCTGCAGTGGGAGGAGAGAGTCCAGAGGCTAATGCCCTCTTATAGCCGTTTTATTCCATCCTTCCTGTTCCCTGCCTTCGTCTGCACCCCTTCATAAAGCTTTATCAAAAGCTAATTATGCTCAAAAACAATGAAATAACTCATAGGATGGCAGCACAGGCACACAGCTTATTGTACGAGCCTCTTGGCGAGAGAGCAACCCCGCAGAAATTATATTGTCACTTACCTATTAATGAAGACAAGTTTGCCAGCACTCTTTGAGCCATTCTAATTTATATTAATTCTCCGTCAGCGCTTGTTATGGGCATTATTAAGCTACAGCCGTAAGCAAAACAAGGCTTTTGACCTGAGCGGGCGTTTGAATAAATCTCACTCTATCATTTAGTGGCCGTGAGCCAGCGAAAATACCCAACAAACAACCTGGTGGAGGAAGGTACAGTGTGTGAGGAGAATTCAGATCAGCTAGAGCACAGATTTGGTTTTTTAAATATAGTTAAATGTTCAAGGAAACACATTAAGCTTGCTCCACAGAACTGTGACTGTGAGGAGGCAACAGTAACCGACTTTCAACGTTTTAATCCTGAGAAAGCACAGATTAGACGATCCAGATCACACATTTGGCGTTTACTCAAACCATTTCAGGGAGGAGATTCTAGGGATTTGGGATCTCACAGAAACTTGCACGATTTAACGGGACTTCAGTTGGCGTCGTCCGTTAACCCCTTAACATCTAAGCCTTTTCTTTTTTAAACCGTGAAAGGAAATGTCCTGTGAGTAAGGGCTTTTGCCAATTTCTCCAGAAAAACTTTCAATATCTGGCAGTTATTTACAATTTACTGCATTTTTAAGTAGTGTATTAACAATTTAAAATGGAAAAAAAGTGTAACGTGGAAGCATTTACTCGTCACATAAAAAAATGTAAAGTCAAATAGTCAGACGGAATCATTTCTCCACACTATACAGTATTTTCATTCAACTCTCACACCAGCCATGTTGTATTTTAAATAAGTGGGTTGACAGGGATAACCCGACGTTACAGAGGTGATGTGTTATTATACAAAATGGCTGACTCTAACGTTCACACCACGACCTCTGCAACAAAACACCTATTCTATCAGAATCAACGGGCACTTATTGACTAATGAGGCTGAAACTGTACCATTCCAGTCAATTTAACCAAACAGTGGTGTGTGATGATCATTTTAAATGACCAAATACAGCTCCCATCTCTCTACGAGTGTCCCCACAGACTCAAGGTTGTGGCCATTTCCATTGACGGGAGTCAAACCACGCCATACTGCGCTTCCCCGGGTCAGCCATATCCCAGCTATTGTTAAATGATCCATTCTTTTTTCTGTAGCTCTGTTGGCTCCGACTGGAGCTTTTGGCCAGTGGAGAGTGGCTAATCTGCCATTCTGTCTGTGTTTGCCGGACTCTAACAGCTCTGACTGGATGTTGTTTGTATTCCCCACACAGCAGCCGCACTACCTACCGATCTAACTGCCGTGCCTGACTGTCTGTCTGTCTGTCTGTCTGGCACAAAATATCCAGCACATGACTGCTGAACCCGACCACCTGTCTGTACAACCCCGCTGCATCAATATCGAATTTCCTAAATGTCCACTTTTCTGTCTGGAAACCTGACGATTTGAATTTGTACACCGTGTGTGACGACCGGTCTGCCTGTGCGAGAGTTTGACTCAGTGACCTTGCATGGCGGTTTCTCTTGTCTCACTGTTTGTCTCACCTGCGTGAGCCAGAGGGTGAAATGCAACAGATGTTTACGATGATCTGTCAATTATGTGGAAAAATGTTGATCAGTGTTTCCCAAACCTGGAAATGATGATGTTCTCGAATGTCTTGTTTTGTCCATAAAACAAAATGATTGAGTTTGAGTGAATTCTTTGTTATATGAGCAAAGAAAGCTGAAAATACTCACATTTAAGGAAAGTTGACTCCACTGCTCATCCCTCACATAGATGGTGTATAAGAAATGGACATTGAAAATGTAAGCCTATGAGGTAAGGTTGGAAGTGGCAATCAGCCACCAGGGGGCGACTCCACTGGTTGCACTGGAGTTTGAATGGAAGTCTGTGGGGAACATGAGCTTCTCGCAGCTTTTCACAAGGTCTCAATCATTACTTTCAGCTCTTCTTCAGTAGATGTTTTGTAAATTGGGACAATAGACAATAAAGTGGACACCAGCTAGTGTCCCCAGTAGGGACCTGGTGGTTTCAAAAACCATCATGGTGCTGGTCAATTTGCACATTTTCAAGGCAGGAGCTTGTTTTGCAACTCAATTCTATTTTATTTGTATATATTTATTTGTATATTTTATCTCAAGGCGCTGGACATAGACAACATCACCGAGAAACCCAACCGTTCACACAATGAGCAAGCCCGAGGCATCAGTGGAGAGGAAAGAGATGTGGGGACAGAGGAGAGGTGTGGGACAGAAGAAAGAAGTCCACTTTTTATCTTTTTTAACTTTTTATCTACAGTTTTTGTTCCCTTTTTTGTTTTCCAAGCACTTCTGGGAACTGTGGTTGCCTTCACGTACCAGAAAGGATCTAAACACCTTTCACAACTCATCAGGCTCCAACTTCAAAACACCAAACACAGCACACTCTGGGTGTTTCGTCTGTTCGGACTGTTGCAGAAACATGGTGGTTCCTCTGTAAACCAAAGTCCTTGCCTAAAAGTCCATATAACAGACTTGTTCTACAGCTCCTAAAACCTAAGGATTTGTGTTTTGAAGTGCACTTCTGTAAACATATTGAGGGTAATATAGCCCTGCTAAATGTTGCAAATAGGACCTTTTCACATGACCTGCCATTGCTAAAAAAGTGTGCAACAATGAAAACACAGAATACCTGAAAAAAAAAAACAGATTTAGAGTAGTTACAGTTCAAGGTGAAAACATCTGTACCACTGTAAACAGAAATACAATAATTCAAAGAAAAAGGAAAGTGGCTACAGCTAGCACAGTAATGGATCTCTCACTGGCATGTGGTGCATTATTATTATTTTTTTATTAGGTCAAAAAATGCTTTGTAAAGGATTTATTGCAGATAAAGTGTGGCAGAGCTTCTCCCTCTGTGTCGTCTCCATAAATATTCAGACCCACAGTCCAGAGGTCACAGGGACACGGTGGTTATCCAAACTCGCAGCATTTTTAAAAAGGTTTACACAGGTCATGTTGGCTGAGCAACCATTCAAGACGTGATATGGAAAGGATTTTCCTGTTTCTCTCTCCTGACTTTTCGGAGCCCTTTATCTATTCTAATCTTATTGGCTGCATTTCTCTCAGTCTCTTCTCCCACTGCGGCTCCTCCTCGGTGAATTCCCTGCCATCTATATATAAAATATCTCTGTTGGAGAGAATATTCTATTAAACCGGAGCCAAACGTCTGCAGATGCTTGCTCACCCGTCTTTGTTCCTTTGAAGAGTTCTCTGCAATAGGATGAAGGAGGAGTGAAGGTCCCATTATTTATTTATTTTGTATTTTTTCGCTTGTGTGAGCTCACAGCTGGGTGCACTTCTGTGAAAGAAGAAATGGCATGAAAACTCTGCTGCTTTCCTCTTCACATAAACACATAAAAGGTCCAATATCCCGTAGCCGAGTGCCACTAGTTGTCGCAGTTGAGCCGATAAAAGCAAAAGTAAATGTGACGGCTGATACAAGTAAGCTGTTGTAGCTGGTTATTTAAAAAAATACATGCAACATAGACAATATTAGTCTAGACCAGAGGTCTTCAACAAGTAGCTCAGTCTTTTCCAAGTAGCTCGCCGAAGATTTCAATAATCAAACGTTAATGTTAAAAATAATAATGTTAAAAAACACGAGTAACTCTCGGCCATTTTCCTTTTGTCAAAGTAACTCTCAGAATAAAAAAGGTTGGAGGCTCCTGGTCTAGACCATCTTCCTCCTGGTCCAGAGCCTTTTCTAGCCAAAGGCCGGGCTTTCCTGAACTACTTCCTGCCACTACAGAGTGGATCAACTTGCTTTATCTATTGCAGCAAAACACGTTAACTCATAATCACGACATACAGGACTGTCTCACCAAACTAAGGTGATGTAGGACAGTGTTTCCCAGACTTTCTATGTGGGGACGGCAAACTATCGCGACCCAAATCATGACATAAATCATAAGAGCAAATTTGTAGCCATTTCAACACATTCAAATCTTAACTAGAAGATAAAATAAGGTAAAACTCAGCTAATATGTTTGGTGACCCAAAAAGAAATCTCCCACGCTCCGTTTGTGGGTCTCAAACCGGTCTTTGGGCAACAGACCAAGTTATTTAAAAGAAGGTATCGCTGACATGAGAAATCAACCAATCAATGAGGTAAATATTCTTCCACATGTGCGGCTAACATCAAAACTAAATAGGCCTCACTTTCAGCACGTATTTCATCGACTGAAAAGTACAAAGATTAAGTTCACTCATGTTATCTAAAACAATGCCACATTTGCACCATACGATATCACTTCTGTGAAATATTCATGTTTTAAAAGCTTCAGATGGTCTTTGATACGATACCTGATATCAGGCAGTCACAACATGGAAATAACTGATGCCTCAGCTCCCAGTTTTGGTGCCATATTTACAGTTTCTCAGAATCTGCACTTCACCTTCCCATAAAAATAAAAAAAAATGGCAGTATATTCTTACACCTCCTTTCCTTTGCGTCCTTCCTTCTTTCCTTCCAGCTCCTACCCCAACCCCTGTATTGGGTTCCTTCATCACTCCCTTTTCATCTCCTCTTTCTTCCTTCAGAAAGATGCGACCTGTTCAATAAACCATGTGCTACTGGCAGCAGCAGCCATGTGACCCCGCCAGTTTGATGGTGCGACCCCGGGGGATCAGGACAGGTGAATGGGCTACAATCAGCCGCTTTGATTACTCCTTTAACCACGAGAGAGCAACCAATTTATCAAAGGGTTACAACTGAACCTATTAACCTGTTAGCCTGCACAGCCAACACAAGGAAATTGGATGTTGGAGGAAGGATGTAATGTGCGGGTTTTTTTCTCTTTTGGATTGAAATCGTGTCATATTTGGGACTTCAGGCAAAGCAAGAAGATTCACATGATGGCAGTTACCAAACTTCGACATTATTACCATCACTTCTTTAACCCTTCTGTTATCATCCTGTCATCACCGACGGGATGTGGCATTACTGTAACTCCTTCAAAAACTTCTCTTCCTATGTCTCTTCCTATGTCAGCTGAGGTTGGCACAGCACTCCCACAACCCTCATGTGAAGGATAAAGCAGTAGAAGATGTGTCACACCCCAGCGCGTCACACGTTTGTGACGTCAGCTTCAGTGTACCGTAATTCCTAAACAGTCGACTAATAGATATCGAAAGTGAATGTTATCTTGGAAAAATTGTAATTTCTTCAGCCTTACAATCAAAATAAATCCAGACAGCCTGATATTATCATGATGGTCGTAAAAGGGTTAAAAAGTCACTTTTGAACTCAAACATGTTCTCAGTTGCAGGCAACTGGACTTGATTGAGTTAAGTTGAAGACCCCTCCACAACTTCTTCACTTCTGACTAACTGTTGGATAAAAACAGGTTTTTAACCTCTTGAGGCTGAATCCTGTCTAGAGACTCGTTACGTTGAACAAGACCGCAGTTGGTTCGCTGGTTCCACCTGAGTTGAGGTGTGAAAGAGGGTCGTTAGGGTCACCATGGAGACAGAGTCGGCTATTGTTGGACTTCATTGTTGCATTAATAGAACTACATTAAAAAGCAACAAACACAAGACACGGGGAGAAATGACATTTCTCTAGGAGCTGCTGTGAAAAGAAGGCCTGGCTCACTGGTTTGATTTGTCCTCCCTGCATCTTCCTTAGAATTTTGGGATATTTTAAATTCAGAACTATTATAGTATTAGATCTTTAATTCACAGTTTTGTCCTAACGAGGATACAAATTAATTAGATCATGGCTTGTTTTCACTGTGACCTAACAGTAAACACATTAAGTCACACTTAAATAGCTCTAAAATGCTTTGTGTGTGTGTGTGCAATAACAAGGTCGGTGAGAACAGGCAGCAATTACTAAACTGCTAGACCTCCTCCCCTCGAACTATGATGCAAATAGTTGTTGCCTCCAGACGGATGCACTTTTCCTTTTCTGATTAACATGTGTTGTTTTGTTTAGTTTAATAATCTCAACCCTAAAATCCCCCGATGGCTTTACAGTTATGATGCGACAGTAATGCAAGCTAATAATGGATATAAGGTGAAACGCTACGCTGTAAAGTCCATTATGTCAAATATTCCTTAAGGAAATCACAGAGTCACAAAACCTCTGTACGGAAAAGCCACAATTATTTGAAATCGGACTTTCTGTGCTATTCTCTCGACATAATGCAATAAATTATCATTCTGCTGTGAATAATGACGGCTCTGCTTTGCACTCGGAGTCAATTAAACTAAGCTCCAGTGGGATAAATGTGTCCACAGAAAGAAAAGAGGCGTCCGCGGGGGAACAAAAGAAAGACAGAGGGAAATAAATCTGTTGGTTGTGGCGACACAGTCTGTCCCTCACATCACTGCAGTGTGGGATTTCACTGAATACCAGATTATCTTCTGAATGTCGGCGTCCTGGAAAACACAATCCTGCTGCCGCAGTTTCTAACGAGGTCCCAGAGCGAGAGTTACTCAAGGAGTTTGAGAAGGAGCAGGACGCGTGAAGTTTACAGAGCAGCGGGAGAGGTTTGTTTGTAGAGACGACAGGAAGAAGTGGACCATTAGACACCTCGGTAAGATATGACGAGGAAAATGTTTCCAACTGCAGAAACTCAAAACTTTAAAGCTCAAATAAAAAGCAAGAACTTTACATGTGAAGATGAGGATGCTTGTCACAAAGGAAGACCTTTACATTTCAAATGTTTAAATCAAATTATCTGTTAAAAACCTTCTACACAGGAACCTAAATCACAATCAAACAGCCACATCCTTAACACCTAATATAATTTATTTGGTAAATCCAATAGAAATCTATTTTCATGGATGTCTTTTAAAAGAAATACAGACAGAATCTGAACTTAAAGGTTGGGCAAATTTGTTTTGGGGACCCCAAAAAATCTCTTGCGACCCGTCTGTGGGTCCCGACCCAGTGTTTGGGCTTAAGGTAATGGATTTTCATGTTTAAATCGCTTTTGTCTTGACTTGCAACAATCGATGAACTGATCATTAATGATTTGTTGAATTTACCACAAAGTTTTGATGAAATACAACCAATTTTTTTGTATTTTAAACTTCTTAAATGTAAGTATTTTCTGATTTCTTTGCTCCTCTATGAAACAAGTCAATTTTTTTAGAAATACCAGTGGGTATTCTTAAAAACAACGAAGAAACTCATCGATTAATGGAAAAATTACCCAACAGTTGCAGGAATACTTGCTTAAGTACAACTATCTTGAGTTTGATGTCAAAATTGACAGACTTTTCATGCTGTTTGATGAATTTGAAAGGTTTTTCCTAATGACCTGCCCAGAGTGTTTCCCGCCTTTCTCCCAATGCCAGCTGGGATTGGCACCAGCGCCCCCTGTGACCCTCATGTGAAGTACAAAGCAGTAGAAGAAGATGAATAGATGCACTGCTTTCCCTAATGTGCTGGAACAGATTCAGCCAAGATCTTCACTGTACAGAGTTACTGTATTATACATCATAACTCTGAAAAGCCTCTTTAAGAAATAAACATCACAAGGTCACATGCAGGTGAAGCTCAACACGTGTTTAAAAACAAGCCTCCGAGGTCTTTATTTTTTTATAACCTCCAAACTACGTAGAGAAACCGATCAAACTGAATCATCCTGCATCTTTGAACACAATCTCATACATAAACTAATATGACAGGTCGGGTTTATTATCTCCGAGTGTCCTGATTTACACATTCAGAGCGACGCCGTCCACTGTACGCATGTCATGAATCCATAAGTGCCTCTAATTTTGGACGCCGAGAGGAGAGCCAGAGCAAGGTGACCCCAGCTGTGTTCTTAATCATCTTCTGGTCTGGATGAGGTTAAGAATGGAAATTGGTTTGACTCTGGAGTGACTCCATTATCATATCTAACCCGCCCCTCCTCCTTTGTTACTCATCTCTGTAGGAAGCTGTTTTACATCTCGCCCACTGTCCCTGTCGATCCATCTCCTCTTTGTCATTTACTCGCGCTCACTTTTTCCCTTCTGTGTGATGTTAAAAAAACTGCATCAGCATATAGATAATAGGATTTATTTAAATAGACCTCCTTAAAGCGAAGGACGTTCTCTGTGACATCTGCGGTTATTATATTGAGTCACGTTGGGTGTCTCTATTATGTCTCTCTCGTCTCCGTGGTCCATATAATCCTTCAAACTCGTGCTGACCAGGAATCGGACATTTCCGGTTTATTATTACAGTCTCTGTCTTTGGCATTTATTGATCGGCTCTTTGCAAGTCAGAAAAAAAACCCAATATCCATTCCTGTAACTTAGATTTCCTTTTATAACACACACCTGTTGGTCCAAACGCATGTGTTTCCCAGTCATCTCACTCTCATTGGTTATTGCCGGATTGATAAAATATCTACGTCTGAAACTCAAGGATCCTTCCTAATAAATTCAGTTAAATTTTATTATATTTGTGTAGCGCCAAATCACAACACACATTATCTGAGGGCTCTGTACATAGTAAGAGCAAAAACCTTAGAGAGAAACTCACAGATCACACAATGAGCAAGCACTAGGCATCAGTGGAGGGAGAACCAGACTCAAAACTTTACGGCCATGTGCCTAGACAGGTTTGGGTGAAAGGAAAAATGGGGGACAGAGGAGAGGGTGAGACAGAAGAGAGAGACCAGTACCAGTTGTAGTCAGGTCAGAATTTTCGAGTTCTTAGTCAGATGTTTCAATGGGAACGTCTTTTCGGGGCGCCTTACAAACCCCGATATTTTACTGTTAATTGCACTTCTGTTTTATCTATTTCACATTAAGTCAGTCAATTTTCATCCTTGTACATGTTGCTACACTGTGTTTGCAAAATAACGTCTAGAGCGTTGTTATCAACTGATCTCCTCGTGCTTCAACCACACCCACAGCCCACAAATATTTCCATTTCGCTTAAAGTCAGAATCAATCCTAGAAAAACACTAAATGAGTAAAGTGTCTACAGTGCGACAAACCCTCATCAGTCACACGTAGCGGATAATCAGCAATAATCCCTGCAGTTTACACGGTGATGATAGATAAGGGTTCAACTCATTTTCCCAGTTTTATCACACTCATCAGTTATTTCCTCCTTATAAATCTAAATCAATAAATAAATGGAATCGAGCAAATGGAATTAATTATGGCAATTACAGTGGGAGGGGAAAACAGAAGTGAAATAATACAAATTGATTTGAGAAATAATTTGAACCCCAGGGCAAACTGTTAATGTGTTCATGCTGATTATGACGAGACTTAACTAATCCAAATGTCTGGCAAAAACAATAGTACATAATAACTCCTTTGGGCATTTTAAACTCAGCGGCATTCGTTTTATTATGCTGACGAGAAGGGAAATGTATAATGATGATGCAGCTTCAGAATTTATTATTTTCAGAAATAGCCATAAAACCAGTTTTCAAATGACAACGCTGAGCAGAAATTCTGCTCACATTTTCTCATTTTAGTTTAACCCTTTAACATCCAAAACATCACAAACGCACATGATTATGCGCTGGTTTGTTCCAATTCCAATGGTTTCTGAAAGGTGAGGAGTTGCACAGCAAAGTCAACGTGTGGTTATTACGGTAATTTCACTTGCGCTGTTGCAGAAAGCTGGTGAATCAGTGACTTTGTCACCAGAGTGGTAAAAAGTGGAAAAAAAAACGCCTGTCTCTATTTTTTGGCCTGTGTTTTTGTTCATTGAGACAAAAACTCGAAAATGTTTATTTTAAATAAATATACATGCATCTGGTGTTCATGTACAGTGTACTACAGTGTTGTCTTTAAATAAAGCTTTTTGTTTTTCTTCATTTTAAATGTTAAATGTTAATACACTATTTTAATGTGCAGTAAATTGTAAATAACTGCCAGATATTGAAAGTTATTCATCAATTGTTGTATTTCTGCTCTTGTTCTCTCTCTTCTGTCTCTACCTCACCTCCCTCTTGTCCTTTCGCTCCCCCCTTTCTGCCCCCCACCTCTCGCTCTCACCCCAACCTGTCTAGGCACATGGCCGCACAGTCCGCACAGAGTCTGGTTCTGTCAGAGATTACTTGTGTTAAAAGGGAGTTTTCCCTCTCCACTGATGCCAAGTTGCTCTTCTCTCCATGGTGTTGTTCATGTACAGTGCCTTGAGATAATGTATGTTGTGATTTGACGCTATACAAATTGAATAGAATTCTGGAAAAATGGGCAAAAGCACTTACCCACAGGACATTTTCTGGCCCTTTCATGGTTAAAAAATGGGAGGGGAAAAATCTGCTTTTCAGCTTAAAATTATTCCAGCATGATCTTGATCATGATCACAATAAAAATATTTCAAAATAAAACCGTTTGTGCTTATATGAAATGATGTATCATTCTGGATAAAATGTCTTTATGATACAAAATGAATCTATTAATTACAAAAAAAACATACATAAATACCTTATTATATCTCGATAGTAAGTGGCGGGCTGCATTAAATCTATTTGAGGGCAACTCAACGCAAGTTTGAGTCCTTGGGTTTAAAGGTTGTAACAAAATATTACAAACAGACCTTCAGGTAATATTTCATCATTAAATGACGTAGTCTGTGCTTCTAATTGCGAAAAATAAACTCTGGTTAGTTTGTCTACTGTAGAAAAATGGGCACACAAAATGGAAAGCAAGGCCCTTGCCTTAAGCACACATCAAATGCTCATTCTACAGCCACAAAACACTAATCATTTTAATTTTAACGTGTTTATACACCTACACAAACATACTTATGGGCAGTAAATTCAATTTCTGCCACTAAACTCCCCTTAATGTCACACACTGAGCTCTAGGAACTGATATTTCTAAGATATTTCTGCGTTTCATCAAGTTAATTATTCGCCCCCTTCTGCAGTTAAAGAACATGATTCCAGTGTCCACTCTGATTCATGGACGTAATATCCTAACAGTTCAAAAGACACAGACAAACAATAAGCCAAGGACAGATAATAAAGATCCTTGATGTTGACTCAGTGCTGTTTGTGCAGAGCTGCCTGTTATGCATAAGCGAAAAGGCTGCGCTGTCAAAACCTGAAAAACTGAACTCAGGAGGCAAAGACATCCTGTCTTTTTGAGTTTTCTGTGTTCTCTGCCAGGACTTTTTATCGACTCTTGGATGTGATATTCACCTGAGAGAGCGATAGGGTTTTTGAAATGCCTCCTACAGCATCGACATCCATCCTGCATCAGCAAACGCGGGGGGTTTCATGAACAGCTTGGCAGTGCAGTATATAGTCAGTGGTTAAGAGTGTAAAGAAGTGCTCGTCGTGTCAAGCAGAGGCCACGTACGACATTAACCTCTCGCTGCCCTGAGAAGCAGAGCTTCTGCAAACGTGAAAGCAACAATCTGTAGCTTAAAATGGAGAAGGTGCACTCAGACAGAAATTGTGGGTTCGGTTAAGAATGTATTTTTGTTTAATTCTGGGCGTCAGGGTTCAGTGAGTTTAGAGAATACTACTTAAAACATTCAGAATGTGTTGTGTAGTAGATGCGAGTCAAAATATCGATACGCCAGGGTAAATATCGATATTTTAATTAACAAATCAAGGCGCTCTAAAGTAAGCAGTGTCTGCCAGTTTCACTCACCAGGCGCCGCTGCTTCAAGTCTCCTCATGGTGGCGCTGCTCTCATGAATGATGGGGAAACTTGGGTGGAAGTTACCTAGTGGGATAATGGTGGAGAAAAGCTACGTTAAGAGATGCTCCATCATCTACATTCAATGCATAGACTGTATGACCTTGGTTCTCTGTGTTGTGAATAAATAGAGAATGAATAGTTTTCTTCAGTTCTTCAGATATCGCAATGTATCGCTATATGATTGTCTTTCGATATATTGAGTATCACAGAATCGTTGTATGGTGATATTCTTGGTATCGTGGACCATGTATCGTGTGTCGTAAAGGTTCTCTGTGATTCACACGTCTAGAGAAAGTATGTTGTATAAGTTTTACAGAAATGAAATCTGGGGCATATGTGCACTTTTAATATGATGGTGATTGTGATTTTATGATTCTTTTCATCATTTATTGGATTTATTCCCATTTTACTGAAATGGATCCTTTAAAAATGTGTGCCTGCATGGGAATGTACAGTACTTAACAAATGTGTTCGACCACAGCTGCCCTAAATTATCAAAATCATTTTTTTATGTTTCTGACCAACATGATATTTTTAATAATAAAATGTAATTATTATTGAATTTTCAAATTTACTCTTTCACAGAACAAATAGTGAAGCACATTATTATTTATTGATTAAGATGTCAAATTATAGTTATTTACTTGGTTGAATGTTATGCTCGATTAATTTCTGTCTTCTCAGAGAAGAAGCCCAATGAGTCGGCTCAAATTTGGCATATTTGCAATTCAATTTTACTTTCATGGTAGAATGACAATAAAGTTTCAATACAGATACTTATTTTGATTGAACTAAAGCTAAAACTTCATTCAACCTAAATAAGTATATCGCTTCTGTCATCAGTGAACCAGTTAAAGAGCAGCAACTAAAAATAACTTTCATTACTGACTAATGTGTCGATTATTTTCTCAATTAGAATAATAAAAAAATACAGTAGAGCTTCAATCGGTGTGTCTCAAATCTCAAAACAATGAAGTCCCTAAAAGTTTTTTGGTCTAAAAACCAAATATGGTCAATTAACTGTTATAGAAAACAATCAAAGACTAATCCTCAACATCAGTGTAGAATATTAAAAAAAAAATACTGACAAAATCACTGACAAAGATTCGTCTTTGACAGTGAAAATGTACATTAATATAGGGCTGTAGTGATTAATCAGTTAAGTAATAAACTATTTTTAATATTGATAACTCAGTTTTAATATTTTTGTTTACAATTATAGAAAGATATCAACTATTTCAGCTTCTTAAATGTGAATATTTTCTGGTTTCTTTGCTCTATATACCAAAGAAATCATTAAAACTGAACGATTTTTGGTTTGTGGACAATAAAATGTGAACATAATATAGAATTGCAGCCCTGTATTCATACTGTATGTCTATGAGTAATTGGAATTGGAATAGAAAATAAACAACATTTGTATTCTGTCTAATATCACTGTCAGTTAATACATCACTGTGAGATCTGGTTAATTAAAAACAAAAAAACAAATTCAGGGACAACAGCAGCAAAAAAACCACAGTGACCTTTACATTTCCGATTACGTTTTACGCAACATGTTTCTCAGCCGTTTCCTAAGATGTTAGCATATGTTCCCACTGTGAGCAACGTGAACAACAAGTCACTGGAGGGCCATTTGTTTCCAAAGCTCAGTGAACAGGGGAAACTCAGCCAGCATGATGACAGACAACAGACGCCGAGGCCAAAAATAGTTGGCTGCAAATGAGCGGAGCAAGTCAATAAAGTTCAACGATAAAAGCAGACTTGATGACAAAGTGTTTTGATGGTTAAGAGACACTTTGTTAGATATCACATTTAATTCAATCAAACAGGCCTCATCTCCTGCCGTGGCTCTGAAAACAGCTCACTGCCTTTTACATGTTAGCACCACATCAAACGCGGTCCCTGCTCTAAAATTAGAGACATCTCATGTCGTGTTTTCAGCCACAGCAAAAGGTTTTAAGTCATAAAATGTTCGGAAACGGCAGACGGAGTTGGTAATTAAACACGGTGGGAGTTTTTAGCTGCTAAAACTCTCGGGGGAGACAAAGATTAAGTGAAAGCTAAAGGTGAAAATAAATAAATGACTGTGTGAAATGAAGTGATATTTCTTTATCTCTGTTTCTAGACACATAGTGTGTTAACACTGGTAGCTTTTTACTTTGCTAGCTAGCTAAACGTTAGCTAACCAGTAAACTGGTAGCTTTTACTTTGCTAGCTAGCTCAAAGCTGCTAATGTTACAGTGAATTTCACGTTTAAAGAGGACGTGGGTTACGTAATCTACAACCTCTACAAGAGTTTATTGACAGAAACTGAAAATATTACTGTGAGCCTGTGAAACATTACCAATATTTTCATAAACTTGCACAAACCTTTCCTCTGGAGACGGTACCAACAAACAGACCTGAAGCTATTTGTTTTGACACATGACTTTGTGCTGCCGTCGACTTTAGAAGGTAATACTTCCTCCATACTCACACACTGAGTGTTTACACTCTGCAGCAAATAACAATAGTAGCTTTTTACTTTGCTAGAGTTAGCAACTAGCAAATGCAGCTTTTGCTTTGCTAGTTAGCGAACTAAATGCTGCTAATATAACAGTGAATTTCAATAATAAATAGGAGTAGCTTATGTAATATACAACCTCCTAAAGAGTTTTGGACATAAATGTAATTAATACCGTAATGGGTGAACTAAATTCACCCTATTTCACATAGTAAAAGCTGGTCATATGTTTCTAGCTAGCTGCTAAAAGTTACTGTGAATGTTTATATCATAGTGGATGTAGTCTATGTAATCTACTACCTCTTATTGTTATGTTTACAGTATTCTGAATGAAGTGAACACATTTGGTTTTACATACTTATGTTTGAGTTACCTCATCTCCAAAGTCCAGTCCACTCCTTCCTGGTTTGGCCAAAGGTGTGGCAGAGGGCGGAGCCTGGCTAAATACAGAGGCCCTGGAAGTGGACCTAACCAAGAGCTAACAAGCAAAGGGGGGGATTTGTCATGAGTGTAGGTACTGTGTGAGTTTAGTTTCCGCTCTCATTTAAAATGGTCTGATCTGCCAGTTTATATATGTTCCCCTTTGTTTACTTCTTTTATTTGGGCCCAGATTTCTACACATTTTAAATTTTGACACCTTTTGAAAAAATAAATATTATTTTTCAACATCATCACGTGTGCTTCCTTTGTCCTTTAACTCCATCTGTCCATGACAATTACATATAAATATTTAAGAATTAGCATTTTATATGTAAACCTTTGCTTTACTTTTTTAGCCTCTACAACCAACCGCAGTGTGTGTTTTTGGCTATATCTTTGGTATGCGAGAGCCACCGTATTAAAATTAACCTTCTTGGATAGAATACGACTGTAATATGCCTTAAAATCTGAGAAAAACAGGCCAGAAATGACACAAAACTGACTGAGTGAAAATTCAAGGATATGTTTACTAAAAATAAGAATTTCTACCGTCATGTGAGCTTTGCCTCAGATCACCATCAGCAGGTGAACAGATGCCGCTGTAATTTCTCATAGGACGATGATCGGCTCCACCTGGAACGCCTTGAAAAATGGATAATAAGTTAATTACAGCCATTTAAAAAGCTTCCACTTCAGTGTGAGATTAAAAAAAACAGCTGAACTGCAGATTTGGAGGAGGTTGATTTCAACACATTAACCTTAAATAAAAACTGAAGTAAACACTGGACCACACAGATGTACTCAGAGCATCTTATTGTCTTATATAATACATTACAATACAATACACACACTAACGTATAATCACAACAAACACAAACACGAGAGAAGAAGAAAAGAAGAAAAACGTAACGTTACAAATAAAACAAAGAGAACAACAATAACAAATTAGTCATACACATTTATCTTTTATTTTTTTTAGCTTCTCCCCCGCAATCTTCTCCCGCGATTGAATGAGCTCGCGAGTGCGTCAGCGGGAAGATATCAATGGCAGGAAATAACATGATTCACTGCACTGTAATTAGAGATGCAGCCAGATGAAAAGAGATGATTTGCTCTCTGACACGGTTTCACCCACAGAGAAACACAAATACTAGATCTAAATGTCATCAGGCAACACTGTAGCTACAGGAGCCGGCGCGGGGCATGTGCTCACTGGATTTCATTATTTTCATCTGTTTTCATCCCGTTTGCCATTATGACTCTGTCAAAGAAAAAAAGAGAGAGCGTGTGACTCAGAGACGGCAGAGGAATTGGAAAGTTTAAAGTCACCAGCGGGGAAAGTGATTTATCCTTTTTCAAAGAGGAAAAAAAACACCCCAATAGCGTGGTATTAATTTGAGCAGATTTCTGTGCTGTGCTGACATGACGAGCAGTGTACACACTGAAAACTATCTGCCGCTTTATCGCCGCACACTCTGTGGCGGAAACTATCAGAGCACAGATCAGTAATTACTGCAGGTTGTCAACAATTTATCACCGGGGGTTCCAGAGGGGGGAGGGGCCTCTGAGCATGATTGCACACGTACATGCTCACACTCGTGTGGATGCAAGAGATGCACAGAAACGTGAGAGACACACAGGTGTCACCGTGACGACGCAAGTCAAGTTTATTTGGTTATCTCTGGAGCACATTTAAAAACAAGGTTGACCAAAATGCTTCACAGAGTTAAAGGCGCAGCAACATAAAAGGTATAACATATACAATCAGTAAAAACAGTGAAGTAAAACTGTGACATAACAGAATTAGAAGTGATTGACTGTTCTTATCTTGAAATGGCTCTTTAAAAGTGATTTAAAATGTTTAATGGTTTTAAATCAATCCTAAAAGGAACAGGAAACTTTCTCTGTGCCGCAGAACGCACATTTTCAATTTAGAAACGTGGTTTGTGAATCAAGATATGACATAAACAATCTCTTATATGTCCACTATATATATGTATACAGTACATGTATTTATTGAAAGTATTTTACAGTAATGAGGCCTAAGAAGAAGGAAGTGGCGATACCTGTGTACTTCCCAAGTACCCTTACCTTAACCATCACAACTAACTAACTAACTAACTAACCCTAACCTTTAACATAAACCTAAATCTAACCCTAAAACCAGGTCTTAACCCTGAAAAAGCCCTTTAAAGTTGTGAGGCAAAATGTCCCCACAAAGATATAAATACACACACACACACACACACACACACACACAGGGTTTCACTGAGTCAATTGTTCGTGGCGTTAGCAGCAAATTGGATTCTATAAATATCAACTTTTATTCTATTAGTTTTCATTTCGCAGGTAAACAAACCTCTCACTCCTGGTGCCGCGCAACATTAAGATAAAAAACAATTACACACACACTAGCTTTGGGCCGTTTATTAATTTTTACAAGTTTGATTATTTAAGGAGGTTTTTCCGATATTCGTCATCTCCACAACGCTATAAATAGCTAAGATAAAACAAACAAACTCTTTGTTATTAATGACCAGGCAGTGGAGGAAGTGAGTTTTTTATCCACACGGATCTGACATTTTAGGTGCAGTGAAATGTTATTATTTGTTTTCTTCTTCTTCTTCTTGATGGTTTGGTCTGTTCTTTTATTTTCTTTCCGTAGTCCGTAGTCCTGGATTGGTTAATTCTGTGATAGTACCCACTCGTAATAACTCGAATAAAGTGTTATTTTTATTTGTGTAGCAGCGCTACAGCACCACCTACAGGCCTGGCATATGTAGAGTGTTTAACGTGATTGATGCCGTTTTTAAAAATGACAAAGAAACTGATCACATAGGAACATATCTGTGTCAGTGTGGATAAGGCGTAAGAGTCCGACTTCAAAAAAACAAAAAAATATATAGTTATTAAAGGAAAAGTTGGACTTTTTATGGTAGTTTTAGTGAGAAAAATGTCCAATAAAGATTGAAAATGTTGAAAGTAGTAGTTGTTTTAGTCTTGAGTGATTGAACTTGGCCTAAAATAAAAAAAGGTGTTTACATTGAAGCATCTTCTGCATTCAGCCTTCTTTACATTCTATAATTTGTAGCTAAATACTCTTCGGTAACTTCCACAGACGGCGGCTGAAGAACATCTCTGCATCGTCGAGCCGACAGCTTCACTGGAAACAGTCCGGCTGCTTTAAATATCGACGCCGCTGCCGTCACTCGACAGCAGCTCATCAAAAAATAATTCAGTTAAAGCTGTTAAACAACTCGGCAAACATCATCACAACAGCTGAGGTCGTCGCGCCGCGAGTCGCCGACATAAAAGATGCACGGCGAACCCTCGCGTCGCCACGCGGTTGCACTCTGATTTATGGAGAGTGACGCCGGCATCAGCGTTGTTAATTATTAATGGAGGAGAAGTCCGTGGGAGTCGTCTCAGGCGTCCTCCGCAGAGGTAATGAGGTTATTTGTTGTGACGAAGGCCCTTAAACTTTGATTCATTTGACAAGCGTCCGCTGTGTGCAGTGCGACAGGTAGATAACGAGGCTATTCCCAGTGTCGGCCCTGACATTGACCCATCCTGCTAAAAGGTACACGTGTGTGAAGTCTTCCTCGTCTGATTGTGACGCTGTTACGGGGGCTGAAGGTGAAGTGGTGACCCGCTTTTAAATTGCACCTCATTTGGACTGAACGGGGGGAAAAGCACATAAAGAGGTTAAATGAGAAGGTTAAGTGAGCCAACTACCGCCGCACTACCCTTCCATAAAAGCCAATGTCAAGCGTCCTCATAATTCTTGTTTATTCAGATTTTTACAGTGTAACTGTAAATGGAGTTTGTCATTCAGAGGCGTTCCGTCGCACCGCTTCAATCTGTGCTAATTACATCCCTCCTGTGAAGGTACACCGTACTCCAAAAACCCCCTTTTCACTGCACCCGCCGCGTCACCGCAGGAGCCCCCGAACAAATGAGTCTAATGGCGAGGTAACCTGGTCAAGGACAAAGCAGAATATGGATCGCGCCGCCGTCGCCTCTGGATCTGTGTTTCTGGACAATGGATGAGTGTAGAACTAGCAGCGGATGTGAGTATCACGAGGGCACGGGTACAACCGCTGGCCAATTTATTAGGTACAAATAACTACTTTGCAGTGTTTTCATCATGGTACGGTCCAGTTTGGAACAGTAAAGTCCGGGGTCAGGCTTACGATCACCACTTTATTAGGTACATCATCTTGGTTTGTGGCTGTTTGTCTTAAGACGTCAAGCTTTGTATGACTTCATGGGTTCCATGGGAGCCAATGTCTTGGGTGGAGTCGGTCTTGTTCCACCCGGACTGTACCGTACCATTTTTTCTCTGGTACCCCCAGGGTAGAGTGCCACAAATGCAACACATGAACTGTTGAACTCTGTGGAAACACGGCTAACGTGCCAGGAGTGGTTCCAGGTGAGGTCTTCTGCTGCTGTAGATCGTCCCCTTAGAGATAAGGCCCTACACAAAAGACGGAGATCTTTATCATGTCCTGGCGTTGTCTGCTTTGATCGGGTCCACCATGCAAGTCAGTTCTCTCCATTTCTTCCGGTCTTTGTTGTCCTCAGGCTTCAGATTCAGTAGCTTCATATCGTTCCTTACACCTTCTCGCCAAGTGTCCTTCGGTCGCTCTGCCGCATTGAAAACTTGGCAAGAACGCACAAGGAACGATAGTCAAAAGTCCAATCAGTCAGGAAAACGATGAAGAAGAGCATTTAAAAATGGAAGAAAGTTATTGTATCCATCTGTAGGATGACATTTGTAAATACGTCACAGTTCAAAGTTCTCTTTGAACTCTGTTTTTATACTTTTTTTAAAAAAATGTGTGGCTTTCTGCTGCTGCTGCTGCTGCTTCTGCTGCTTCTTCATACCTTGGTTGTATAAATTGGTTGTAGGATTATTTGAGTTACTGTAACTACTGTTACTTTTGTAGTTCTGATCATTTCAAATGGCTCTCCTCTGACCTCTGGCATCAGACGGAGCATTTTCTGCTCACTGGAGATTTTCTCTCTTTTTTTTTGGCCAAGTGTCAAAATCCCAGCAGATCAGCAGTTTTCTGAAATACTCGCTCCATCAACCATGTCACGTTCAAAGTCACTTAAATCACTCTTTCTTTCCTCGTTCTGAACTTCAGCAGCTCGTCTTCACCGGCCTCCATGTGATTATAGATTATATAACATTAACAAGAGATTAAACAGGTTAATCTACAGAAGAGGATTAGGGGCACATGTAAAAAAAAGAATTGAAAAGAAAATTCTCAGAAATTAGAATAATGATTTGTTTTTAATTATGACTTTAATCTCAGAATTATGACTTTATCTAATAATTATGACTTTAATCTCAGAATTATGACTTTAATCTCAGAATTATGACTTTAATCTCAGAATTATGACTTCAATCTCAGAATTATGACTTTTTCTTTAATCTCAGAATTATGACTTCAATCTTAGAATTATGACTTTTTCTTTAATCTCAGAATTATGACTTTATCTAATAATTATGACTTTAATCTCAGAATTATGACTTTATCTAATAATTATGATTTTAATCTCAGAATTATGACTTTTTCTTTAATCTCAGAATTATGACTTTTTTGCTCAGAATTATGACTTTAATCTGAGAATTTTGAGTTGAATCTCAGAATAAACCAGAAGATACCTGAATAAAAATATAACCAGTGGCCTCACATTAACTTCTCTCTGCCCCGTGAGCCTCATTTCATCGCTCTGTTGCTACAAACTACATAAACAAAGTCGGCGCCTGGAAGAAGCAACCAGGAAATTGCCTGTCTAAAATCACGCTGCTATCTCCTTGTTTAGCTTCAGAATGCATCAGCAAACCAAATTAAAAGTCATATCTTGGTGCTACAGGCCCGCGCGTGGCGTTATTTCCAATCAGCGACAGAGTTATTCGCTGCCGCGTGGCTCACGATCTCTTATAAACGATGAGGCTGCATCACCGGCGTGGGGAGGGTACAGTAAGGACCAGATGAAATATTAATTGCATAGTTATTTTTACGGCACATTCTTATTTATGGCACCTGCTGAAATGCACTCGGGCTGCAGCGGAGCTCATAATTGATGATGTACGTATACATGTCAAGCCGCACTAATTTAACCTCTCTTTTATTTTCATCTATTTGTTTGATTAGGATCAAGATTTGGAGGTGAAGCTCAAACTGCTAATAATAAGTTGATCTTATTTTCTCAATTATTTAATTAGTTTGGTCCATAAAATAGAATAAAATGGTGAAAAATGTCACTTTGTGTTTCCAAAACCTTGAAATTATAACATTCAAAACGACAAACCAAAAATATTCAGTTGTTTATGTTGTAAAAGGAAGTCAGCCGTATTTTAAAGGTACAATGTGTAAAATGTATTAGTAAAGTTATATGTTGCAGGTGAATATTCTTCACCAGTGTGTTGGAGAAACTAGCTTCAGTTAGCATCAAATTAGCTAAGTTACCGACTTTATGTCGTCTTTAAACAACCTTTTGTGACAGGTTTGTGTTGCACTCCACAGAGAAAATCAGCCATTTTACATGACGACACACAGGAGTTTGTTGATCCATGTTTCAGCTCAGATGTCTTTAAAAATGTCTTTGAAATCCTTGGCTCTCGTTTACTAATGCGACACAAACTGAGCGAACGCCAGCAGCTCCTGTGTTTCTGAGCTAAAATCAACGGTTTTCTCTATGGGATTTGGTGTGAGAGCGTGTGCCAGGTTTACAAAGCTACAAACCAGAGTGTTTATGGTCCAGTAAAGATAATAAGTGTCAGGCTCCATAATCAAGTTATTTCCTCATTATTTCTCATCTCTCTCTTTAACACCTGAAGGTTTCTTTTCATCAGCATGAAGCGAGGTGTTCCTCCTCCATGCTCTTGCTGCTCCTCTCACCGCTGCAGCGCTCCGACAGGCCGCTGAGCCAAAATGATACACCAGGTCAGGACTAATGAGTGACTCTGGAACAGTTCTTTCCTCATAATTTATCACTATGAACTTGCTGATCCCCGGCAGCTCCACCCTCCTCTCTCTCTCTCTCTCTCTCTCTCTCTCTCTATCTCGCTCTCTCATTCCCGTTGTTGTCTTCTGCGCCATCGCTCACTCCATCGGCCTCACAGTGACACAGTGGCAGCCTTCACACGCACATCCCAGATTTGTAATCTCACAGGAGAAGGACATTGACACTTGGCTCCATCCTGAGTACAGGCCGTGAAACTAGAGAAGAAAGAAAAACAGTGGTGAGAAAAACATTTACACTGACTAATTCCAATATTTTGGAATAGTTTCCAGTTTCATTGATAACTGACAGAAACTCTTATCATGGACAAAAGTGTAAAAACCTTCTACCTCGAGGCTGAGTTTCATCCAAATCTGATCCAGATTACGGATTAAGATGCACATTTAAATGAAACATGGTTCAGATGCTTATATCTCAGCAACATCTTAACAGATCAGGTAACCTTTTGGTTGCGGGAACGTTCCCTAAAGGTTGGAAAGTTTTCTTAACGTTCCTCTAACGTTTTTGGTTGCATATTTGGGTCCCTGAAGGTTACTTTGTCACAACCTTCATACAACCTTTAGAGAACCTTCTCAGAACGTTCCCCAAACGTTACTTTTTCACAGCCTTCATACAACCTTTAGAGAACCTTCTCAGAACGTTCACCTAACGTTACTTTTTCACAACCTTCATACAACCTTTAAAGAACGTTCTCTTTTGGCTTGTGGCACCAGTGTGTGAGAGAGAAGTGGACGTCAGTCATTGGCAGGACGTAACGATTGGATATTAACATCGATTTAAACCACGGTGCAACCGCAGGAGAACGTTTCAGTTTTTGGTTCCCTCAAGGTTTAGGGAACTCCTAGGCTCCTACCTAATCATGAGGAAACATTGTCTAAACATTAGTTTTTGGTTTGGTTGGAACTAACCTTAGGAGAACCTTAGGAGACCGTTCTCTGACCGTTGCATGTTAGTAGGGCAGCAGGTGAAGTTCACTACAGATGCAGAACATTCTTCTGGATCCAGTGGGTCAAAATGTAAAAGACATTGTCTTTTCTATTTTTGCTCTGAGACATTTCTAATGACTAAACTTCTTTGTGTCCTACTTGGTAAAGACCTACAAACCTGGTTTTTCTCTCTCTAAATGCATCACATGATTGTGTCTTTACCTGCAGCCTCGCAGAGGAGACGTTCACTGACTTTCAATTACTAAATATGGGATGTAAGTGGCCTAATATGGAAATCTCGTCATGTGTTCCAATGAAGGCAGAGGAATGAGATTTGTCGGAGGGCTGAACCTGCATTTGTGAGCTAATGGAGGACAAATCCTTCAATCTCTGACACACTGATAAAAAAAAGACGGGGATTTGCTTTGACTGAAAATCTTTGCTGACCTTGTTTTGAAGGCGGAGTCAAATTCAGGCCTCGATCGTTTCCTCCGATGTCGCTTGTTGTCGCCGAGCGGCTGAAAAACACACCATCGTCAGACACGGATGACTGTATTTGGTAAACATTTGATTTCCTGTTGTGCTGCCGAGTGCAGTTATGGAAAAATGATATTGCGTTCATTAGTTTATGTGCATTAGCAACGGAAGCTAATGGTTTATGCATACGAGGCCACCAGCGGAGGGCTGCCATGATTTAGGATGATGCTCATTTTATGGAAATCAAAGCAAGAAACAAGCAAAGTGCATCATCATCATCATCATCATCATCCTCGTCGTGTCAAGTCAACTCAGTGTCTTCCTCACCCACTCTCTCCTCCTCTCCTCGGCTCTTGTTGCTGTCAGAACACATTAGGACGCTGCTAACGAGTGAACCTAAACGAGGATCCCCTGCAGTCGGCGGCCAGGTGCGGGTAATGAGGTGGGAAGACGGGGGGAGATTAGGGCTCCGCCTCCATTCTTTCAAGTAAGTTAAACAAGAAGGCGACACCTCCCTGCAGGCGTGATGAGGTTATGTGCTGTGTGATATGAGGCGGAGCTGGAGAGAGCGAGTGTGTTTGGACGACGGACTCGTCACAGCTGTTTGTAGCCTGACTAACATCGGACTGCATCTCAGTCTCATTTGACACTGAGTTTGAGTCGGGAAAGAGTGAAGTCACCTCCCACTGGCAACAGGTGTGACCAATGGACACACAGTAAACTATTGGGGCTTTTCCACGACACAGTTCTAACACTACTCGGCTCGGCTCAAAGCATTTAGCAGACTTACAAAAGAGGAATAAGCTACGTAGAAGAAGTCTTGGAAAGAACTCCACTTGATATGAACAGTGGACTGACAGAGAGTGGGTCCAAGGGCAGGAGGACATCATGCAGGGTTGGGGTTAGGACAGAAGATGCTCTTGGTAGAGCTGGGTATTCACGAGAGAGACAACGCCGCTGTTCTGGTAGCGCTCGGTGGGTCATTCCACCAGCGTGGAACGACACATGAAAAGAGTCTGGATTGTCTTGTGCGGAGTGTTGGCACCGCAAGACCTCGATCCTTTGAAGAACGGAGTCGTCGAGGGTTAGCATGAACGTTTAGGAGAGCATTTAAGTAGGTGTGAGCAGAGCCATGAAGGCTAGCATCATTGATGCGGGCGGCTAAGGATAGCTAGTGCAGCTCAGTGATGAAGACCAGGCAGTTCTGGAACATCTGTAGCGGTTTCACAGCACAGGTCGGGAAGGCTAGGAATTGATTGATGATGGACGGTTATTTTGCTCATAGTGAAGATAAACGGAATCTCAATTTGGGGTTAAAGAATTATCTTGACTAAATGTTGTTTTTCAAGGCATGGATGGGGATCGAACCCATGTTCTTTGGTTTACAAGACCAACGCCTTACCACTTGGCCACCACGCCTCCACTTGGTTCTTATTTTAGCGATAACACCTGGTGCATTTTGGAGACCTGAGTCGATACTGATGGCGTTTTTCCACGCCTTGGTCCCGGCACGTGTTCCCTCCGCACGGCGCGGCTCGAGTCATTTCCAGTTACTATAGTTCCTCCACAACGTGGGTGGAGTCATCATGCAGCCGTGGCGTCGTTTCAAACGCGACACAAACACACAAACACACAAACTCGTGACTTGTAAAGCAGTCGTTTTCAGTGTAACTGAATCATTAGAATCAGTTGATTTAAAAAAGATTTGTTCACAGAATCGTTGAGTAATGATTCACAATGAATTCATTCCAAAAAGTCCAAATCAGAGAGAAGCAAAAGTCCAGTGAGGCCGAGCGTGACAGGTTTCATGTAACGATAGTGAGATTGAAGGTGGTGAGAGGGTGAGTCATGAACGCCTGAGTCTCCTCCTCCTCCTCCTCCTCCTCTCAGTGAGATCTGAGCTCTGCTGTCGGCTGATGTGCTGTGATCTGTTATCGTCCCTGTGGCCTGGATCGGCTCACAGATGGACTAAATAGGTGGTCTCCCTCCACTGGAGGTGGAAATGAATCTGGCCTCAGACTCTTACTCTGCTGCTCGTCTCTGCTCGTCTTACCTGTCCACTCTCTGTTTGACGTGACAGGTGTGTGAGTGTGTGTGAGTGTGTGTGAGTGTGTGTGTGTGTGTGTGTGTGAACGTCTCACACGTCTCCGTCTCTTCATCACTGTCCTTCCTGACACTTCCTGAAATGACGTCCAACTGTCTTATTTTAGGGGTTAAAATCTAATCTAATCTGATTATCACGTCTCAGCAGTTTGTGCCGCAGGAGCTTTTTTTTTTACAGTTTTGGAAGCAGCAGAAACATGAAGTCTGGATGTTTTTCATATATGTACGTACATGTAATAAGGTTCACAGTCTGTCTGTCTGTCTGTCTGTCTGTCTGTCTGCTCACCTGTCTCTGCAGACACGGACACGGATTCTCCTCTCAGACACTTTCATTAAACCTGGAGCAGGATTGAGGATAATGAAAGAGTGAGTCCTGGATCTGTGGTTTAAAATGAAACTGACTTCATTATTCATTCAACTTTCTCAAAAACACAGAAGTTTCCACAACGAGTTCCAACTCTGTCTGTAGGAGAAAAAACACACATTTAAATCACACTTTATAAATCAGTCAAAGTTGATTTCTGCGTTCTTCTTTGGACAAATCGAAGAGTCCCACCGTGGTTTCCCATGTTCTGTCCACTAGAGTTGTATGTCACGAGACTGGTCTTGATCTCGAGACCATTTTTACGTGGTCTCGGTCTTGTCTTGGTCTCGATACCCTCTGGTCTTGGTATTGTCTTGGTCTCGGTTTAGGCGGTCTTGACTACAAGACATCTAAAACATGCAGGACAGTAGGTCACCAGGACCAGGATTGAGAAATCCTGATTCAGATCATAATCCTGTTCAGGAGTTCACTGTAGGTACCTGGACTTGGTTGAAGAAGCCTCACAGACGAGAGATGAAACTCAAGCAAGTCCAGATGGACAGTGAACTTCTGAAGATCAGAGATGAAACAAACATGGAACCGTCTGAAAATACTGTTTAAGTGAAGTTCCCGTGTCAGAGCAGGAAATCCATCTTCTAACGCTTTATCCTCCACACGACGGTCACAGGAGACATTTTTAAAAACACTTTTTCACTCATTCAAATATGACAGGGTGATCCTGTGAGGAGACATTTTTCACCCTAACGTTTCATTATTTGTTCTCAAAATGCTGATAATGGACTTTTGTAACGACACCTGCCGCAGAGGAGAGGAAGTGAGTGTCTCTGAAAACACAGAGTTTGAAGATCTGAGTTGACAAAATCAAAGTGACAAATCACAACGAGATCCAGCGCGGCGCGAGCCGTCTTCCCCGGTCCGCTTGGACGCTGATTGGACAGATTGGACGAGCTCCAGCACGTTGTTGTGGAGCAGATTGAGCTCGGCGTGCACCTGCTGCCTCCGTCTTGGTCGCTGGCTCACACACTGACACACACTGACACACACTGACACACAAATCCCCCTGTGGGAAAGAGCGAGGAGTGAATTGGTGTCTGCCTTCCTCTCAGGTACATCCTTCATCCTTCCACCTCCTCCTCCTCCTCCTCCTCCTCCTCCTCCTCCACAGCAATCCGCTGCCCACTCAAGCAGCTGTCAAGGTGAGGCGGTTTTACATGGTGAGGCTCCAATGCCCTCGTCCAATTTCACTTTGGAGTGAAGCTGGGCTGAACATGCCAATCCTGATATTACCAAACAAATTAAATCACCCGGTTGGCCGCGGAGGAGAGTGAGAGTGCTGAGGATGCTGGGAGGAAGGAGGAGGTGGAGGAGGAGGAGGAGGGGGAGGAGGTGTTGGACATCTCTCTGCTGGGTCTGATCAGGACGTCCTGAGAGGACAATCATTCATGTGGATGTGTTTCCTGTCTTTATCTGAACGACAGAACCTAAAACCCATCAATTGTGTCTTGAATTATGTTTTAAAACATTTTTCTTTTAACAAATTCTTACACAAAAGAGGAGGATTATGTTTGAGGCGTGGAACAATGTCCACGAAAGACCAGAGGTCAAGGGTCAGGACCAGGTCACGACACAAACTCACTATCATGCTTAGTGTGTTTTTAATGACGCTAATAAAACTAGCCTGCTGCATGTTGTGCTTAAAGGTCCAGTTTATTTGCAGAAATTAAATATACTAACTATAACAATGTTTGTATAAGTTTAGAATTGCTTTAAAAATAAAAAAATAATAATAATCAGAATAAGCCTTTTTATGTTTACTTTAGGCGAGGGCCTTGCTTTACAGAGGCGGCCATCTTGTGCCTCCATGTTTCTATATGAGTGAAGAAAAATGTGGTCTTTTTTGGTGTGTGGAGGCCACCGTACTTACCTGGAACACTTGGCAGGAAATGGGAGTGGTGATTAAAAGAGTCGTCAGTTTCTCTGCAATCTAATCGATATTCTTTCCTTTTCGCGTCAAAAACATCGTGAGAAACAAAGTCAACAACGTTGTCTATTGTGAATAATTCAGTTCATCTGTAAATCAAGTCTGTCAGTAACTCAGTAAACGAGGATCGTCAAGTTGTTCTTCTGCCATTTAAGCTTTTTAGCTTGCATGCTAATTAGCAACGGAAACTTACTACAAAAGGTTTAACGGGTACTTATGCGTATATTTTATATATTATTAATTAGAATTTAAGTCATCACTAAAGTTAATACACGCATGTTCAGTGCTAACCATGTTTAGCATGCTAGCATGTTTTTTGCTAACCCTACAGTGAGGTACAGTAACACAGGGTGTGACGTCACGTTTTACCGTGAGGTCGTAGCACGCACAAACATTTATGATTTAAATATTAATATTAAACTTTAAATCCAGACACACGCGGCGCATGTTTGACTTTCTCCAGCTTTTACAGCAACGAGTCGTCGTCGCCTCGTAAAAAAAGTTAAATATCACATCACTGATTTTCCAGAATCAATTAAAAACAAGTTTTCCCCCAAGTGATGAAATCAATTTCATGGCTCTTTGAGATAAGTGAAGAGAATGTGTAATAAATACCAGCAGGAATACGTCTGCAGAAAAATGTCCCCACTTGATACTCACACTGTTATGATCCGTCTATTCCCGGAGTCATTTCCGTGATGAAGCGTTGTAATATACTTTGTTTTTTTGGTGAAACAATTCCCCCCCAAATGTGCCTCATCTGCTTCCCCCAGATTTAGTGACTTTGCCACCGAAAATCTGTCCCTGCGTCACTTTCAAAAAGTTTTGTTTTTCTACGAGCATCTGGAGACACCAGAGGTGATCGCGATGATGGAAGACAGACGAGAACGTCTTCAAGTCACCAAACTTATTTTTAAATGCAGCTTCACTAATGTCGGGATCAGACGACACGGAATCAGGCTGATTTTCGAGGGATTTGGTCGCTGAAGCTAATTATGAACTGAGAACGATGATGATGTGTCGTCTCACATAAGTGAAGAACATCTGGGTCGTTTTTATCTACGTTAACCCCCTCATGACGAGAAGTCCAGCATGTTTTCTTGGCGTCTCCTGTGACGTCCTCTCCCGGACGTTTGACCAACAGGATAAAAGAGTTCTCTGACGCGATGCATAAACATCTAGACGTAAACATGGTGACGGCCAACAACGTTTTGTCGAGCTTCAGCAACAGTACAAGATCTCTTTATTTGAGATTGTACACACGGTATATTGTCGGTGAAGAATGAAAATTGCGACACAAAAATAAATAATAGATAAGTAAAGGTAGAAATAAAGGTAAATAAAATAAAAAGTGAAGTAGATTAAACTAGTACAAATTGGTACAAAAAAATTATTGAGTGCAAATCGGTCTGCAAAATTCAAAATGGCCGACTTCCTGTTGCATTGAGGCCAGGGTTACAGTGGACTTTTTTGTTTGTCTTAGTTTAGAACATCTTCCCACCAAGTTTCGGGAAATTCGGTGGAACTAAATTGGGCCTCTGTTTTCACCTTAGGGGGCGCTGTAGATCCCTTGAGCAACGCATGGGTGCCAATCATTTTTATCTACGTTAACTCCCTCATAAATGACCGCGGATATAATAATAATATGAAGGATAACAATAGGTTTAACGCACAAATTTGTGCCAGGAGCCAAATTCATGGTTCAGGCCAAAAAAATAAATACAACTGTACCCATGAATAAAAAAGAAGAAATAAGAATAAAAAATAAATAAAACTGTACCCATGAATAAAAAAGAAGAAATAAGAATAAAAAATAAATAAAACTGTACCCATGAATAAAAAAGAAGAAATAAGAATAAAAAATAAATAAAACTGTACCCATGAATAAAAAAGAAGAAATAAGAATAAAAAATTAATAAAACTGTACCCATGAATAAAAAAGAAGAAATAAGAATAAAAAAATAAATAAAACTGTACCCATGAATAAAAAAGAAGAAATAAGAATAAAAAATTAATAAAACTGTACCCATGAATAAAAAAGAAGAAATAAGAATAAAAAATAAATAAAACTGTACCCATGAATAAAAAAGAAGAAATAAGAATAAAAAATTAATAAAACTGTACCCATGAATAAAAAAGAAGAAATAAGAATAAAAATAAATAAAACTGTACCCATGAATAAAAAAGAAGAAATAAGAATAAAAAATAAATAAAACTGCACAAAAGAATATAAAGTTGAAAGTGTAAAGAGTATCTATCTCTTTGACTTTTTCAGAAGACCACAACAACTTTAAAAACCAAAAATGTTGGCGATCGTGGATAGTGGAGGCGATCCTGTGAGTAATGATTGACAACTCCTTGCCCCGCCTCCTCGATGATGGTTGATTCCCTAAATACACCAGACTCCTCTGTTAAATATTGAGATTTTAGACATTTCCTTTGCTAAATGCTGGAGGTTAACAGTTGGGCATTGTGCGCTCTGACTCTTGTGTCGGTTGTCGTGCTCATGACTCTTCAGTGACGACACTCTCTGACCAATCAGGGGCCGTCTGTCACATTGACGTCACATTAGTATCAGAACCTCGACAGATCAGGTTCTAACACTTCATTCTCATATCTGTGTGTTTGGGTGGTTAGCTTAGCATAAAGTCTGCTACACAATCCACATCAGGACAAGTTACAATCAGCGTGTGAGTTGTTGATGTGCTGCTTCATCACTGTCACCAGAGGAATTGTGTGTGTGTGTGTGTGTGTGTGGGGGGGGGGGGGGGGGGCTTGCTCAATTAAAATCATAATGGCAGATTTTAGACACAGAACTAATGAGCTCGACTCCTCAGAGTGGAGACGCCATTAAAGGCCCTAATGGAGCTCCGACAATGAGCAACAAAACAAACGGTGGGCTCCCGCTCCATGTGAGGGACGAGATCAGCGCGCTGCCGTTATTTGATTAATGCCGCTTGTTTACATAAAGACACAAAGAGGCTGCGCCACAAACACCCGATACAATGTGACGTGGAATTGGATGCAGGTCGTGAAAAGAGGAGGAGAGTGGGCGGGGTCCTGATGTCCAGTGATGGACTGTGACGAGGGAGAAGAAGAGGAGACAGGAGTTTGAGAAGTTGTTTCTTCTTCTGTTGGAAAGTGGAAGAAAACCCTTAAAGCACTTTGGTTAATGTTACTTTGTAAAACACTTGAACTGATACTTTCTTCACCTTCTTGTCCAATCACTGCAAGACTCATTGTCCCAGAGCCCTCCCCCCTTCACTACCAGACCACGCCCCATGCACTGCTCCTCCCTCTCACTCAGCTCTCAGTCCACTTCTTGGCATGTTTCAAAATCAGGCATTGGGCGGAGTTAGCTGGAGTAAAAGGGGGTTTAGTTACACCTTAAGTTAAAGTAAAAAATACACTTAGAGTACAGTCAAAGTAAAAGTTTCAAATATAGTAACTTTTAATTATGCAATAAACCTGTGTTTGGCAAACCTTTGATTTGTGGACCCACTTTTTAAAAATGTTTGATCAATGATTTACATGATGATTTATACACATGAAGTTTAACCACAAGTTTGGCTAAATAATGAACATTTGTATAGGGACCACAAAAAATGTCCGGCGACCCATCTGTGGGTCCCGACTCACTTCTTTGTTACCACTGTAATAAACCTTTGTACTGTCAAATGAGTTCACACACAAAGATGATTAATCAGCTCCACACGTGTCTCTCTCTCTGTCTGTCTCTCTGTGTTTCTTATGTCGCCCGGCGACATTCCTTCGCTGCACACAGGAAGTGACGGAGACAAGCGAGACACTGACAAGTGGATTGGAGAGAAGCTTCTCCGAATAGTTTCTACTGCTCAATAATCTGATTGTTTTACGGGACGAACACTTCTCGTCTCCGCCCGCCTCTGCTCTGCTGCTGTATACACAAACGCTCCCTCAGTCTGGTCTGACACAGCCTGTTTGCAGCTTTAAGTACAGTAATAACAAAAGAGTGAACGTGCTGTGTTACATGTAAACACTGCACATTATTATACACGTGTGTCATTTTTTAATTTCCCCGCTTTACCTGACTCCGCCCCCTCCATCCCTCCCTCCCTTGCTGCGTCTCAGACGAGGCTCGTTGGAGGGGGACGATTTCATCGTGTGGTCCTGCTCCAGCGTGTCCTCAGAGACCTCTGCTCTGTGCCAGCGCTGATGATGATCCACACGTCCACTCCCACCGGAGAACATCAATCACCTGGGGGGTTGAGGAGGGTGAGGCAGGGAAGAAAAAGGAGAGAAAAGATGAAGGAGGAGGTGCTGTGTCCGGCCGTCACCTCTGTGATTCCATATTTGTGACTAATCTGTGTTGGATCAGAGCAGAGACGTCTGAGGCGTGAAATGGAACCTGAGCACAAAGACGTCACATGACTTCACATGTGATCACTCAGAAGTGACACGTGTGTCTGTCCAACGTGAAGATCTCTTCTTCTGACTGAGGACAAAACAATGATATGATGACGGTGAGGGTTAGAAACTGGTGACTTCCTGGAGACAGAGTAAACATGTTGAGAGGCAGACGGTGTGTGTGTGTGTGTGATTGCATGGAGGCGAAACAGAGATATAACCTTTGTTTATGAGCGCAGGCGCGGCGTCTGACAGTGCGTATAAGTCAAGTGAGGACGGCCCACTTGCTGATCCAGTGGCTCACATTAATCAAACAGAGGAAACCACCACCACGTTACTGCTGCTGCTGCTGCTGCTGCTGCTGCTGCTGCTGCTTCTGCTGCTCCACCACACAGACTCTCCTCTGATTTAACTCTCAACAAATATTATTCACTTTCTCTTCTTCAGGTTAAACTTGTTTTTAACATTTACTTGAGGATTATGAAGTCTATACTTTATATTTTAATAATCTAACACAAGAATATTGAAGAATACTGGAGATGATGCAACTGAAAACCACTTGTATTATCATATTGAACTTTCACCAGAGTCTGCGGTCTGACGTGGTGGTTCCAAAACAAGAAGAAGTTACTTGGGCCCTCAAAATAAATTTGCGGAATTTTCATATGATATCATGGTTAAATTTAAAATGATGGTTTCACAGATACGGCTGTAAATGCGTCGCTACATTATGCATAAATCTGCTCTCCTCAATCACCAGAGACACCGCGATACTCATGCGATATTCATATATTGCGATCTACTCACACAACAGCTCTAGTGAGTGAATCTAGTGGACTGAAACGTACATTTATTTATTTACTTTAATGCTAAAAATAGTTATACTTTTGCTTGAAATATTGCAATATTTCACTGTAAAAACTCAATGCTTTATTTAAAATTAAGCCCTTAAGTTCAGGAAATGAAATTGAGAAGAATGGTGAAAATGTCACTTCTGTACATGTACACCACTTAGACATTTTTATGACTTTAAAGGTTTTCCTAACAGTACAATTAACAGCATTACAGAGCTAAATGAATAAATTCAGGAACATAAAATCAAATTTTGTTGAAGATTCATTTATATAGAGTTTCAGCAGCAGCACCGGGGCTGCAGCTGTGGGTCACTCACGCTGTTACCTCTGATATAAACGCTCCATTCATTTGCAATGGGAGAAAAGTTGCAGAAAAAAGGCAAAATGTAATAAAAAAAAAGTATAAATAAAATGTTTCTCCATAAACATCCAGTGAGGAGAGCAGAGTTTGTCACAGCGTGAACACAGTGAGTTATTACTGCAGTAATAACATCCAGGAGTGTGTCCTTCAGGGCGATTATGACTGTGACACTGACGCAGGAAACAAACGCAGCAAACGCACAACTCAGATGGGAATTACTGATTATTATTATTATTGTTGCTATTTTTAAAAACGTGGCTAAAAAAAGGACAAAGGAAAAAAGCAAGAGTGTTTTTCTTGATGGTAATTATGAGCGCAGTGGAGACGGGAAACTCATTCTTTAGATTAATTGCTTCAAGTCCTAAGTGTGTACACACACACACACAAACACACACTCAGACTACAGGAAAATGAGGTTGTGTATTATATAAAGAAGCATTTTATTAAAACAAAATGCTTATTTACAGGGCAGGAGGTAAAACTTGTGTTGGAAAAAGGCTTCGTACCTTTAAAAAAGGAAAAGGTACACACACCACAGTCAGCCTGGGAATGCATTAGCACATGAGCAGTTTCACTTTATGACAAAATGACAGGGAAAAACAAAAAAAATGTACAATTAAACAGCGTTTGGATTCGTCATTTTCACTCAATCTGCATCATCCATTATTTCCAAGGACAAGTGTCCTCCTCATGTGACAGGGACAAAAAGAAGAAGAAGAAGAAGAAGAAGAAACATGGTTTTCTCTTTAAATAAAAAAATACAAATTTGTGGGTAGTTTTCCGTTAAAATTCCGAGAAGAAAAAAACGAATATTTAGCCTCGATTGAATGGCTCATGATGGTTCCTGTTCCAGTGTTCGTCCTGTTGGACAATGGCAGCACAGACAGACACACACACACACACACACACACACACACACAGACGCGCACACGCACACACACACAGGTCTGTCTTTTCATTTAGTTATAAAAATAAATAGAGGTTGAAGTACGAAGAGACGAGCCTGTTTCACTTTGCTTCCTCCCGTCCAAAAATGTCCGCCGGTCATGTGTTACAGTGAAGAGCAACATATATTAAACACAAACACCTCATATGTCCTCATGTCCTCATGTCCTCTGTCCTCTCAGAGCCACGGGTGCCAGGCAGGATCCATGCGGCACAGATTGTCCAGACTGTTGGCTGCGGCCACCAGCGTGTTAACTTTGCTCTCCCCTCCCTCAAACTGAGCCAGGTTATAGAGGCGGGTCATGATGGCCGTCACGGCCTTCTGGACCAGCGACACCAGCTGCTGAGAGTCCATGTTCTCCGGCTGGCCGGCAGGGGACAGCGGCATGGACGTGTCCTCCTGGGTCTTCTTGTGCCACGCGATGATCTCGTCGCGGAGGACGGCCTTCAGGATGCCGTCGACCTGTCGGACACAGAGGAGAACGTGATGTAGATTTAACATTAAGGATAGATTTGACCTTTATTAAACAGGGTTCCCACACCTTGTTGACATCAAATTCAAAGACTTTTCAAGGATATTCCAGGACCAAATGTGCTGACACAGTTTATGATGGGAGGTGAACTTGTAAGAGCCGCTTCGTCCATGATGGCGTCCACTTTTATTGATTTGCAGCACGTTCTGCATCTGGACAAGCGACTGTCTATGTTGACATCACAGTGAAACAGCAGCTGCTGAGACGTAGAAAGCTCCAAGAAATCGTGTCCATGGACCTTGGAGGTCCTTCCTTCTATTGTTTTAGTAAGGTTTAAAGTTGGGTCTCGGGCTGCAACGATTATTCTATTATTAATCGATTACTGGATAGAATCATCAACTCTTTTGATCACTGATTACAAGCTTTCTTATTTTACAGCTTCTTAAATTTAAATATTTTTCAGTTTCTTTCTTACATTTAACAAAGAAATCTTTAAAACTGAACATTTTTGGTTTGTGGACAAAACAAGACATTCGAGAACATCATCATTTCCAGAGTTTGGGGGAGACTGATCCACATTTTTCAACAATTTGTGAAAATAATCATTAGTTGCAGCTCTAGTTGGGTCCGAACCTCAACAAACCTCAGCGGTATAAAAACAAACATACGTGGTTCAAAGCTTTTACGCTGTAGAAAAGCAGTTTATATTAAAGGGTCGTCCGGCAGTGGATTTGTAGAGGCTGCAATTAACTGGCTAATATCCTGCTACCACCCACTCAATTTTACAATAACGTCATCAATGATACAGTAAAAATATAGAAAACTGAACAACAAGGTCATAAAATGTACGTGGTTTCTTGAATGTATCTCGTAGCTGCTCCACCCGTTTGTTTTTGTTGTTGTTTTGAGTAGAATTACGCTCTGACAACAGTCTCAGTCTGATGTCGTCTGCACGGAACGTCGCTGTCGGTTTGGCCGAGACACAAAGTTTTCCTCGCTCGTCTCATTTAGTCCACAGTGAATGGTCAGTGTGTGTGTGGAATATCCATCTTAAAACTGACTTCACTGTCCAGCCAAACCAAACTGGCCAAGTGACCACGAGCTGAGATATATGGATATTTATTTATACACACACACACACAGTGGGTTGGTGATCTCCTGGGTTTTGTTCGTCATGAGAATAAAAGTTTATGAGGAGTTCTTTTCCATCAAAAACATAAAACAGACGTGTTAACGTCAGTTAAAGACGTGCCAGTCGCCGTCCTCTGGGAACTTCTCTCTCCGTGTGCCGTTAAGAGCTCATTATGGTGATAGAGAAGTGAAAAACATCACCATCCAAAACCATGAAGGGCCTGAAACACCAGCAATCATCATCCAGCGAGCTTCACGCTGATCCTCAGCCTTAACCCAAGTGTTTATACGCTTTCACCAGGCACTTGATTGTTTTTGTGGTTTAAAGCTTGACTATATTTGAGTGGATGATTGTTACGTGTTTTGTTATGTTCCCTGGAAACGTCCGTTTCCTTTAAACCGCCAGAAACACCGGCCCCTCTGGTCGTCGGCGGGTTCACGTCGTCAAGTGTTTTGTTTATTTGCATTTTAAGCACTTTCTGGTTCCCTGAGCATCAAATTTAAACGGTGAGCCAGAGCTTTACATAGACAGCACACGCGTGTTATTACTGTCCCACTGCTGCAGACTCATTATATAAAACCCTCACAGAAGAGTGTGAGGGTTTTATATAATTCATTAGCCTTAGATAATCCCAAGTTTAAGTGCAAAACAATATCTGTAGAGTTGTTTCAGGCCCATTTCTTACACATTTTTTTTCGTAGATGACTGAAATTTGAAATGACTGAAAATATCTCCTTAAACCAGAGGTCTTAATCAATTTCTACTTATATCAAATTATAATTAGTTATTTCTCTGTTTAAATTTTACAGATTTATTTCGAATCATACATGTTTAGAGTGTGAACTCTTTATCGTTCCTTATCAAAACAAACACTTTTATTTTGAAATTATGTGAAATATCACCATAAATATTATTATTTCCATGAGTTTTTCACAAAAAGTTGGACTTAATCTCACTTAACTGCCCCCTACTGATCAAACTAGACACTCAGTGGCCCACACAGCAGTTCCCATGAGGGATTTAGAGGAAAATATCCATTTGTGATTTCGCTGAAAGAAATAATGCTTATAATATTCATGTTGTAATAAACTAGATAAATCTTAAGTGTATCACATACCAGCAAAAATGTTAACTGATATATCTTCTTAATAAAGATGTGCTGATAGGATATTCAGTATCAGTAGCAACATTGGCCAAAATCACTGAATTGGACATTGGAAAATGAAAAAAATGTAAAGTCCAATATGATTCCAAAAATCCTAAATATCCCTTAAATGCTTTTAACTTTACTCAGGCTGTAAAGAAAGACTTATTTAAGATAAAAGAAGAAAAAAATGAAATGAACTAACCCTAAACCCGTTTCGGATTTGAAAGTGTTGGCGAGCTATCAGCTAGCTACAGAATTTTAATGCTAAGTTGAGAATTCACCATTGCTCACATCCGTCTTGATCACATTATATTAATCCTTAAAGCTTCTTAATCTGAGCTGTAGCGTAAAAAAAAAGGCTCTTTTGTTGTTGACTTACCTTAAAGTTGGGCTGTGCGAAGCATCGCGCCACAGCGATCATGGACGCGGTGAGTGGGCCAGAGACGCCGATGGTGGTCAGGAACTCAGAGATGTTCGGAGTCAGGCGGAACGGAACGGGCCGGTTAGCGTCCAGGTCGCCTGTGGCGTCGTTGATGTCAAAGCGGAAGTAGGAGACGTTGAGTTTCCCCGTGTCCTTAAAAAACAGAATAGAGCACGTCAAAACCAGTACTGGAGTTACTGGAGTTATTCTAACTCTAATTCAAGTTAAGGGTTTATTCTTTTGTTTTTATGGCTTTTAGGATGCTTGTAATTGTTTTTCTTTGAGATCTACATCTCAGCAAGACTGCATGACTAAATATTCATTCATTCATCGTCTACCGCTTTATCTTCCACATGAGGGTTGCGCAGCGGGTCTCTGCTGGTGCCAATCCCAGCGGACAATAAACAAAAATAAACATCTCAAACTTAATACATATTCCTGTCTGTAGTGGTTTTTGAAATATATGCCAGGTCACAGAACAAAGCCTTCTCCTACAGTACAAGATGGCTGCCGTTATTGATCTGCTTGGCCCCCGACACAGTAACACGTCAAACTATCAGCGGCAGAACATCTATAATCCTCAGCTCCCTCCTCCTCCTCAGCTCTGTCGCTCCCCGCTGACTTAAATATATACAGCCCAGTTTTCATCTTTAAGCCTGCATTTATGTGCGAGAGGACGGCAATATAAGCAGCCAGTCCAGCCAAGATAAGCTCTCTCATATGAAAAGGTGAGTGGCTGTGACAGCTTTATAGCAGTGCATTTCATTTCAGCTCCTTCTTCTTCTTCCCATCCCCTCCCTGCCTCCCTCCCCCTACAGTCATTTGCTCCCACAGGCCCCAGTGCAGAGCTGTGAGGCAGTGGGTTGAGACACCAGCGACCCCCAGGAGGCTGTGATACACCCGCACTCAGGCTGACGAGCAGGTCCTGCCACTGCGGCGGCGGCGGCTTCATTTAAGGGCTGTCGTGACTTTGATGTCATTAGTGTGTGACACGGAGTGGCTCGAGGCCGTGAACTTGACTGTGAGAAAATGACAAGAGACTGTGCGATTTCTCAGAGCAAGTGTCAAAGATAACAAGAGCTGATAGAGAAAGTGGCTCCACGGGGCGACCAAAGTGATTCTCTGGAGATGATACGATGTCTCATGGACCAGCACAAAAAACCTTGTTACTGTACTTGAGTAGATCTTTCACGCATCTATACTTTCCTGAGTATTCCGTTTTATGACGACTTGTTTTACCACCATATCACTCTAATGTGTCTGCTACTGAAACCACAACCTTGAATTTCTACTAACTTTGCAGTTAATAAGACATTTTGTGCTGATGCAGAGAAACTAGCTATAACCAGCCATTTCATAAACATACATTTACATCATATTTGAGGTTTATTTTGTTTCATATTGAGATTTTGGCCACCATCAGACCTCCAGATAATTGAGTATTTTATTGGCTTATCACTCAATAAAGTCTTGTTGAGTAAAGTTTCTGATTATTTGTGTTTCTCTGTAGTGATTTTCACACACAGATGACATCACTGTCAACTACATAACAGACTTGGTGAAGCAGGACATTCCCAACACTGTAGGTTATTGATAAATGAACACCAATAACCTTTTTGCTTAGTCTTTAACATTGGTATTGTGTAACACTGAAGTTAAAAATGCATTTTAACTTCTTACTTTTGTACTTTTTCTTATGTAAATAAGCTGAATCAGGACTTTTACCAGTTTTTCCTACTGTTTTTTTTTCTGTACTCCTGCCAAAGCAAAGAATGTGAGTACTTTTGCCACATCTGCTTGTGAAGACAGCTGATGCATCACTAGTCAGCACCATCAGAGCCAACTTAAAGGAATATAAGGTCTCTATTAAAGGGCCAGGATGGGGCTATCGCTTTGACATCCTGCCCTTGCTCTCTCTCTCTCTTTTTCTGTGTGTGTGTGTGTGTGTGTGTTTGTGCGTATACACTCTCCACACCATAATCCCCCTGTGTCTAATGGGATCTGTGGAGTGGAACAGGCAGAAAGGGGGGAGGGGGGAGGTTAATACTAGCGCTTAGCTGCCCGGAGGAACGCCTGTCAGCAAAGGCAGATTAGGATCAGAAGGGAGGGGTGGCCGACTGACACAATCATCTTTAATAATGACTTTAGGAAAGCTGTCTGTGGACACTGAGCACCAGACGGATGTGTGTGTGGATGGAGAGAAACACACACACACACACAGTGTTTAAATTGAACCGTCTTTGATAGCTGTAGAGCCGAGCGACTGAATATAACCTTCTGTCAAAACATTCTTCGCATTGACAGCGAGCGGCTGACTGATAGGTCTGGCGTGAATGTCACAGGGGATGATGGTAATTCATACGGCCAGATACGCAGAGCACAGGAGTAACAGTGATCTTTTAATGCATCTATGAGAGTGTGTGTATCTATTAAATTAGCCTCCTGTCATGTGGATCCCACTTGCCCTTGACGAGAGAGTCCAAACATGTCCCTGTGTGTGTGTGTGTGTGGGGGGGGGGGGGACGCTCCTCTTACCTGTGCTATCTGCAGCATCTCAGGATTGAGCCTGTTGAGGTGGAGCATGAACTCAGCCAGACCGATGAGAGCCAGCTGGATGGTGAACATCTTCCGGAAGGTCCAGTAATCGGTGGCATTGGGGAAAGTGTGGAGGGCCCACTCCTTCAGCATGCTGCGGGGAACCATGTTCCCCTGCACCTCCTTCAGGATGTCCCGCAGCACCTGGTCATCATCGGGTTAGGGTCAGAGGTTATTATAAATGACACATTTTTGTTTCTGATGACCTGTTTCATGCATTTAATATATAGTTAGAGACCGACCATTAGTGCTGTTCACTGACTGGTTAATGAAGCACTTGTTTGTATTATTTGTTTCCCTTAAAGAGTTACATCAACGCCCAACTATCAAATATTAAAGCTTCAATTATCAGCCATAGCCTGCACCGACTTCTGAAAATCGGCATCAACTATAGAAAAATCTATACGAGTCGACCTTTAGTCAGGAAGATAGTGTTATTTATACAGTTGTGGTTGAGATATTGATATTTTATTGACATTTTTGCACCCTGGGAAAGACCTCCAAGGTCAAAAGTGATTGGTGTTTTACTGCCCTGTGAGTAACCAGGTGTATAGAAAGGATATCAAACTACATTTAGAGCATTTTTGTTACTGCTCCAGTAGTATTTGTCCCATGTGTTGACCCTGTTCTTCATCGACTGCATACAACTGGAGTCTGAATAAATAAAGACAGCCTTCGTGCACACAAATACCATTATTTTCCAACACATACGGGTTTGAGATATTATTTGACTTCACATTCGGGTTCTCCAACCAAACACACAACTGCAAACAGCAGTAATTAATTAAATTAAAGTATACCACCCCAGAGCACATAACTTTATGTTAACTGTGCTATCTACAGTATCAACAGTAAATATGACACAGGCCTTTGTCGTAAACAACCAGAGTGCAAAGGCTCTTTATGGGAGCCACCATTTTTCTCTGCGTTGAACCATCATAAAAATGACATCCATTACAGAGAAGGCAGAGATGCTAGGATAGAACAAAAGGAAATGCAGCCAAACATAAAATTTACATTCAGCTACAGGCCGTGTCTGGCCTATTCTTTTTAACTGATAGTAAAAATAATGATAAAAGCCATCTTTTGTGGGATTTGTCACCATGATTGACCGTGTGAGTGTGCGTCTCCGTACCTGGTGGCTGGCCTGTGTGCCCCGAGCCTGCACGGTGGCCAGACGATCGTAGTATCTGGAGATTGGGTTGTCGTGTTCGATGCCCTTCTTGGCGCAGCGCTGTTTGTAGATTTCCACCAGTGACAGAGAGGAAGGGTTGTCCTCCACCAGTCGCATCTGAGGCGACACTGCCACCACTCTGGGAACTAGAGATAGTCGGAAGGAGAAGGCAGGATACAGGTAGGAAAGCAGGGGGGAGGACATGGGGGAGGGATGTAACAGAACCCAGAAATGAAGAGGTGGTAGAGGGATGGAGGAAATAAAGTCAGTGACACAGAAGCTGTAAACATTTGGCTGCACTTACTACAGAGAAAAAAAACCAGAGTGTAAACATTTTATGTTGGGAAACAGCAGCGGTGGAGACGTGCCATCTTTCAACACCAGCCAAGGTTAAAGAAGGTAAAAAGGCTGCTTGTGGTTTGTCCAGAGAAAGCAGTCTAAACATTTACATACACTGGCACACCGAATCGCATCAATAGCAGCCATTCCAGTTGGGAGGAAATTGGTTGAAAGGGACTGTTGAATTCCCCTTCCATATTTCCCCTTAAACAAACCAATCAAGTGCATAAATGGAGAGTGTGCAAACATCTGGGTGGAGGCGAACCACAGGGGGATGACTACAGAGAGGAAATAAGGCTTGAAAGTGAATTGAAATTGTCTGTGGTGTGTGAGTGGAGATAGAAACTAAGAGAAAAATGAAAGTAGCTGGTCAGCACCAACTGTTCTCTCGATACTCTCACACACACACACACAACGAAATGTTTGCAAATAAAAATATAACAAAAAAGAAATAATCTGGATGAGCTGATACGATTCTCAGTCGGGTAGCAGGACAAAATCACCGGATCAACATCGGAAAAGGAAAAAAAGAAGATGTCCACCACCACTGTCGTGACAAGGACATGAGTGAGTTTAATCCAGTAGCTTCCACCCATTCAATGTGTGTCTGTTTTTTTGTTTGTGGGTTTCTTTTGTGTATTCTCGGTGTGTTTGAATAGTCACTAACTAACTCATTTATCACCCAAACACGGCCAAAGATGGCAGGGCACACACTGGTGCCCTTAGTGAGTCACCTGCCACATCTGAAGCATGTCGAGTGAACTGTTGAACAGTAAATGGAAATTTTCAATATGGTTTTAATATGGGTAGAAATTTCATACAGATTCTAAGCCACCTCTTGGAAAAAATACTCCTAATGCAATCCTAAAGAAATTTCAGCCCCAAAACCCAATTTTCTAACCCCTAAATCCAATTTTCTAATCCCTACCAGTGAAGAAGAGGTGCCTCTTGGTGGTCTCCTTTCTCTTCTCCAGACAGGGGTTGAGGAGACGCAGGAGCTGCAGGACCCTCTCCTCGCGGCGTGACTCGGTCAGACAGGCGTCGTTCATCACCAGGTACGGGTAGATTTTGCCATTGTGGCCACGGATATAGAGCCGACGTGCCGCTGTATTGTGTTTCTGGACAATTTCCACTCTGGGCATGAACCTGGAGAGAGGCGCAGAGACAGAACTGAAGTAATAAACAGTGTGGGAGGAAATGATACAACGGGAACCAAGCTATAAAGAGACTCTGGGCTTCTATGGAGCCCTTTATAGTGGGAAGTTTATATTTTCCTGACTCAAAATGAACAATAACTCATATCACTAGGACAGGAGAGGTATTTTACCTATACTTAATCTGCTATTTAATACCATTTATTGTCATAAAAGAACAGTATTAGTAGAAGGAACGAGGACATTTAAAATGGAATACGTGCTTGGTGGAGCACAACATTTCTTTGTTGGCTGATGTTAATTCATCCTTTTGCTTTCCAGCCTGAGGTTCCCCCGTCTAAAAAGAAAAAAGTCCTGTACCTTGCGATCTTGATGTAGTAGTGCGTAGGTTTGGGCATGAGGAACTCCCCGGGGATCTCCACCTCAGCTGTCTGTGCAGAGAAGTTGCTGAGGAAGCGGCATTTCTCCTCGATGAGGAAGAACTTGGGCAGCTGCTTGGTCTTCGCCTCGAGAATCTTGATCCACTTTTTTAGCTTGGAGATGAGATTGTGGAGCTTCATGGAGCCCGGCACGCTGAAGTCAAAGTCTGGGAGCAAAGGAAAAAGAAAAGATGTTTTTCAATTTAAAAGGGCCTTGCTTTACAGTGGCCGCCATCTTGAGTCGCCACGTTTCCACGGCAGCCTGAATGAACAAACTAGCCACAGAAGCTGAAGCTAATGACACAGACGACAAGAATGAAACCCTTTCTGGCATGTGAAGGCCACCATAGTTTCATGATGCGCCAAGGAGAGAAGAATGAGAGGAGTCCCCCCCACCCCCGTTTAAAGTCACTTATTCTCTGACACTGGATCTTCAAAATGTCCTTCACCGTGTAAATGACCTCCAACTGCTGCAGTGGAGCTGTCAACAGTAAATAAATGTACAGTGCTGGGGGGGAGCCCCCCCCCCCCGAGTGTGTTTCTATTGGTGCAACCTTTAACCTTTCCCTGCAGCTGTATGCTCCCAGATCTCTGTGCTATGAATCCAGATATGTCTTGGTAACCTTCAGAATAAAATACCCTTAAAGAGTTAAAAACACATGCAATTGGAAAACAAACAAGGGGAAGTTAAAGACAGATCTGTGGTTACTGGTTTATACCAAGTGATCGACTACTTATTAAATGTTAATCGTCAGTAAACCTTTACCTTTTAATGGTCTCAATCATGAGTTTCAGCTCTTCTTCAATAGAAGATGGTGTCAGTTTTGTAACTGTTTTTGTTCCCATAGCATATATAAATGGACACCAGTGTGATTGACAGCTGGTATCATCCAATAATAGCCTGGTTAGAAGTCACGACTGATGCAAAACCTCAACAAAGCAGTAGTCAAATGGCAAATCCAGAGGCTACAAAGAGTTTAATTTTCCACCAAAAGTCTGCATCCATTTAAATGGACAGTCCATGAGTTTCTCCACACAGTGATAGCCTGAGGTAGAGCAGTGGTTACAGAAACTTACATTTGGGAAATGTACATAATAAATATTGTGTCTCACACTTAGTCGTTCCACTCTGAGCACCGCGATGCCTTGCTTAAGAGAACTTAAAAGGAATAAGTAATACACGGCGGGGCTGGCGGCACAAAGAGAGCCATTTTCTCTATCAACGTAAAACTCCCCGGCGCAGGCCGGGAGCTGATTAAATTAGAGCAATAAAAACGAGAGTCTTAAAGTATTCAATTTCAGTTTCAAGTCACAACTCATATTGTATATAACATATTGTGATGAGCTGCAGGAATAACAAAAGAAGGGGGGGGAATGAGTCAGGCAGGTTTTCCATTTTAGAGTAAAGCCCCCAGGGCACACACAGATTCACACACACGCTCACCTCTCTTATTTCAGTACACCCTGTTGTACTTGCCTGTTATAATGAACCCATGAAACTGCAAGGCCTTGCCATTTCAAACCCGTTCAATCTCTCCCAGACCTCCTAATACTTTAAATAAGCCCTTTAAAAACAGCCAATGTTCTTTTCAGAGTGGCTCTATTTTGCTATCCATCTGCCCGCAATTCACCTGCCTCAACAGCGGAGGTAAAATTGAAACAGTCCTGAGAAATTGCAACCCGCCAACAATTCAGCACCATAAAAGCGTATAATGCCAGCAAATGGAAAAAGCGAGACGGGCTCCACTCCGACGGAGGCGTGGAGCAATAAAGCAATATTATTCCGTCTTTATCAGATATAAAACATTTTTGCCCGTTTAAATCTGGAGACGGCGGCTTATAAGACACAGACATTATGTTATTATATCTGGTAACGATAACTCAATACAGAAGTGATTCCTATATTCTGTCAAACATAGGCAATAAAGCTTTCTCTGAAACAATTAGCTGATGAAATTCCACTTTGTTTTGAGCTCCAGTTGTGGTATTTATAGCTGTGAAGCGGTCGCTGTGGCGCTCACATACCTTTAGATCAAATCAGAGCAGTGGTGCATTAAACGTGGCACATGTTAACAAATGGGTTATCACTCACATGACTGTGTCTAACTCAGTAAAGGACAAATATAAATTATTTAGCACTGCATCTAACAAATTATTTTCATTTTATTTAAATCGATTAATATGTCAATGAATTCCTCAAATCATCAATTGGTCCAGAAAAGGTTAAAAAATGTTGATCAGTGTTTCCAGAACCTCAAAATGACAATGCTCAAAAATGTCTTGTTTTGTCCACAAAGAAAATATTATTCAGTTTTTATCATTTCTTTGTTATATGAAGCAAAGAGAGCGGAAAATGTTCACATTTAAGAAGCTGAAAAATCCGAACATGTATTAAAACTCCAATCAATTACCTGACTATGGAATCGTAATTGCTTTATAATCGATTAATAAAACAGCATCTATCACATTTGAGAGAACAAAAATGCAGGTAATAATCGGCCAATGCCGATTATTAATCATCTAAGGCTAGTCAACATACATTATCGATGCTAAGCGGGCATGCTAAAGAACTATAAAGTGTAACACCCGACTGGTAAATATAATTTTAGCATGGCATATTATTATTCAGCCAAAGTATCTTTTAACACCGTTAAAACAGTAACTCATGCAAATAGCATTCACCGTAACCGGATTTGAATGCCTCCCCGCTGCCAAATGTTATATGTGCAAACATAAACCCACATTTTCCGGCCCACAAACCCCGTGAAAGCGAGTGAGCCACTAACGCGTGCAGGGGAAACGGGGGCTTGGCTGCTCAGCGGCTCTGTAAACCCTGTTTGTTTCGCTCTGGAAGGCCTGTGTGGTTTCAGTCCCTTGTCGGGCCGCGCTCCCGCGTCACTGTGGGGACAGCTGGGTAGCGACGGTCGGCGGGCAGGCAGAAGCCCTGGTGACGCCTGGCTGCATGTGCACAGCTGGTGTCGCAACATCTGGCGAGATTCATCAGCGTGGCTCTCACCGTTTGTCTCACTCAGTGTTGTTTGTGTTCTTCACTCAGTCAGTCAGTCCATGTGCTGTTGCTGTTGCCACCACAGCTCTCTCTCTTTCTTTCAGACTCTCACTCCTATTGAGGCCCTTTTTTCTGATGATTTTTCCCTTGCTGCCTTTCATTCATTCGCTCTCCTTGCCCTTCTCTCTGCCAGGGCCAAACACATTAGCTCTGTTGGCCACTCACTGGAGCACTGGAGGGTAAAAGAGGAGACTAAAGAGAAGAGCAGGGGGAAGAGGAAGCAGTAGAAGCCACTTTGTGGAATTGTGAAATATAAAAGGAGAAAGTAGAGGTTTATAGAGAGGGCAATTCAGGCGACATCCATACTAGGCATCCACATGAAACCAGAATTTATATGATCTTTTTTCTCTCAATTGTTCTTAAACAGTTGCCCGTAAAACACGGCCTAAATTAAAGAAATGTTTCCATACCCATAACATCCTGCCAATGACTCTAAACGTTGTAGTATATGTGCCAGGTCTGCGATGCTGCCACAGAAAATACCTCGAAAATGTCAATGAAAATGGGGAACAACGTTCAACAAGGACATGTTTTCCAAAAATAGCATTTTAGAGCTCTCAAAACGCAGATTCCAATAAATAATGTGTGTTTTCTGATAAAAACAAAACGCTTTTAAGCTCAGAACCAGATCATTATCAGCCGATATTGGCTTTAAAATGTATTATCACATATTGGCCAACACACCAAGATTCCCCCGATATGACTGATGGCTAATCCTCCTTGAATTCTATGCTGGTGCCTTCTCCTACCATTTTATATGTTTGGTTTATTTATTTTGCACAATGGAGAAAATGTATATCTACACCTGCTGTGACATGAGTATGAAAAGAGTTGGGTGCAGGAAAAGAACATTTATATCAGTATCTGTTCCAGTTATCGTCCCAAGAACTCCAATATCATGCATCCCTAACGATGTATATCAACATGACTGGTCAAACACGCTGGGCATTCATAGTTTTTCTGCTTAGTTTCAGAGAGTAATAAGAGTAATAATATCAAGAAACAACAACAAAAAGGACAAGGGGAAACTGTGTTAACCTGCCAATAAGAACCAGCTGTGAAGAGAATGTGGTTGAAAGTGTGTTTTGTTTTTAAAAAGCTCTCTGTTTTTGTCCGTCCAGACAAAAATGCAGCCCCAGAGTTTTCAAGCAAAAATAGAATGAGCAACGATTTTAAACTTCAGCTCTGTGGGCTGTAAAATGCTTGGGGTAGTGTGGATGGCAAACGTATCCTGAGCAGAATTGATGTGTTTGTGAATGAAAATGAAGTAGCATGGATGTAGTCCTGGTGTGTATGTGCAGTCACCATGCAGAGTCAGTGTTTTTGTGACAGACGCTCTGTGTTTAAACAAGGTCCAGTGAACTGTGTACAGCTCTCTTATGCAACGCAGGAAAACACACGTGGCATCCAAAACCAGAGGAAAGATTGCTTTGAGAAAATATCTCGGAGGGGAGGAGGGAGGGGAGGGAGGGGAGGCGTTTGGCTGCACGAGAGCTGCACCTGTCTTGTCGGATTCCACAGTCTGCATGCGAGTCTGAGTGCATGAGCCAAAATAACTGGAGGCTTAATCAATGCCTTTTACAAGCAAACGCATGAATATCACACACTTTGTGCCTCTGAGACGTCTGAAATCTAAACTGGGGGAGATCAGAGAACTGCATGTTGTCGTTGAATGTCTTCCAATTCCTGATCTTTGATGTTGCATCAGTTTACAACACTTCAGAGAATACAGAGATTGGGAGAGGCAGGAAAGTGTGCCATCTGGAATTTTCTAGGGATTCAGGCTTAAAAATGTAGTCAGTTTTGAAGACTGAGCGAAACAGAGACTATATGAATGTTTCTACTGAAAGTCCAATATTAAAAACTTGTTTCTGATGCAGATACATATTAATCCATCCTCTGTAAAAGTGGACTCTTGAATTCACGTACCCACTCAAGTATTTCGTAGGCTACAGTATCTTTCACTTTTTGTTTTCACTGCAGTGGTTTTTGAGACAAAGACGAGAGGATAATACAGTGAGCAGCACTTACAATAAACCAGCACTTGACTGTTGACTTGGAGTACAATAACAACAGATAGTTGGAATACATTTACATGTCAGTGTAAAATGGCATAAGTAGCACAGAGCCAATAAGGTGAGAATTGCTTCCCACGGCCTCTGGTGGACTGTAAGTCCATAAAAGATGCAACAAGAATCCATTTCACTCTGATGTAACAAAAAAGCTGCCAAGAAATAAACTTATTTCATTACACTGCATCACATTGGAGCCAGATAGTGTTTTTACAGACTTTCAGATGCTGCTAAGACTGAACGCAAACTTCTCTGTTTTTTAAGGCCTCATTCATTCTGCCTCCATATTACGATTGCATTTGAAAACGGCATTTTCAGATGAAAACAATCAGTGTCTGGTTGAGCGTTTCAGGTATTTCTCTATTCTTCTATAGCAGTGTTTCCCCAAGGACAATCCACTGCAAACCATTTTACAATATTTGGTAAATTATGATAAGAGCAAATTTGTGCATAAAATAATGTCCTAACCCTAACGTTTAATATAATTTTTAAAAGATACATTAACAGCAGAGAAAACATATATACCTACTGTGGGTCTAAAGCCAGTATTTAATGCACAGCCCTACCCTAAATACAATTCAAAGCTTAATCCAAAACTTCCTCACTTCCTGAGAGATGAGGTTCTGCCTCATTAGGACCAGGTTTTGGTCTCCATGAGGACTACTAGTCCTGACAAGGTCAGAGTAAATAATCAAATCATGTGGTTGAAAACCTAAATGACACTGCTCAAGCTGCTCCAAATGACGGTGCGTGCGGTGTGTCTCCTGGCAGCGTCCTTATGATGTTACCATCCGTTCGATATACTGCTACAGAGGCCAATCAGGCACCTGGCCCATCATCATTTAAACAAGTGTAGACATACAGTAACAGCAGCACTGCTCATGTTTCCTGTGAGGTGGCTGATGTCTGATCCAGGGCTTTGGGGAGAACAGAGAGTGCTGCTGCTTTCACCAACTGCCTCTGTGTCACGCCATGTCAAGGATTCATGTAACAGATTGGATTTTTCATTGTTGTTATTGTCGAAAACATCCCGGTTTTTGTTGACTCAAACGGACAGAGAGAGCAGAAGACTCTCTGTCATTCACCTGAAATAACTACAAACAAGCTTTTCCTGAAGTTGTAGCCTCCACTTTCTCCACATACAGCCACTAAGACAGTTTTAAAATTAGAAGAAGAAAATTAGACCCTGAAACTACTGTGAAAGGTGAGGGATTGATGTGATATTCATGGTAGGTATCTTTTTTCGGACTATTTTTTGCTAAGAAGTGCGTGTGTCACGGGCGCAGTGTGAACATTCAACATCCGGTGTAAACCAAGCCTGGGGATGTCTCACTTTTATGTCTCAATATTTTAGCACGATGCAGTGGAAAAACAACTATTACCAGTGATGCTAGATGTTAGAATGACTGGCACCAAAGTGAACGAAACAAGCAAAAGTTTGAAAAGTCGAAAACTGGAGGCAGAGAGCAAGCAACCTCACACTGAGAAGGATCTTCTCACAGTCAGAGGGCAAATTTATTACAAAAAGCAAACCGACCTGTGGTGAACTGTCCCTTCATCTTCTGGAACACAGGGTCCTGGGCTGTGGCCTGGGCCCGGCGGGCCAGCGACTCGGAGGCGGCGCTGGAGAACATGGTAGAGACGTTGGACACGTTCTCCAAGCCCACGCCGAAGGTGCTCACGAGCTTCTTGACAAAGTTGAGGGTGTGCGGTGTGATCTTGGCGTCGGACACCGCGCCACTCTTCTCAAACGCCACTGAGTAGCACTTAGCCAGACCCTGCTGGAGCTGCCGCAACACCTGAGGAGAGGCAGAGAGAGGAAATGATGTTAAAAAATAAATACTCCCATTAGTTAAAGGTCTGATCTTTGTCAAATTGATATCACTGACAAACACACCACTGTTTTATTTTTTAAAAAGCATACATTTTACTTCAGATAGACCTGCCGTCAATACCCCAGTATTTTAGCGTAAAAATTAACAATTTTACTCTATTTTTCCACATCATCAAGATCTTTGAAAAACGATGATGCAGTTTAACTGCTTTCTCTTACTTACTGGTTCTAATTGGCCACAACTTGACAATCAGCCGTGAACAAATGGTTTATTTTATACTTTTACCGGAGAAAACATCATCCTTACTTTCCAACATTGATGTTGCTGTCCAAAGAAAGGTCTGCTTCCCGCTTCCACTGACACATGTGGTGTAACTGAATTATGGATCATTATTACTGTGGATTCATTGGTTTCATATGTTTTTATGGATGCCTCTAGTACAGATTCAGACTTTTGGAAATTAACGTGGAAACAGAACTACAATGAAAAAGATGGCAACAGCGAATGCCACAAAGACCACAGAGGTGCGGGGTTTGACAACATCATTTTCCCAAAGTTGCGTTTAGTTTGTATACACAAAAATTTGAGAAACGGCAGTTCTGTGTGGATAAAAAAGCTGATACGATACAAAACCCTCGTCCCTGTGTGTGTGTGTGAGCCTGAAAGCAACCTTTTCTCAGAAATCCTATTTGTCTGCTTGTTTACACTGCGTTTCCCTTTGGTGTGATCTTAAACAGAACGGTGGCCTTCTGCATTCACAAGTGTCACACGCAACACAACGTCAGTGGCATCTGCTCCAGCATGCCGACTCACCCTTTCACACAGACTTTCATCTAGCACTGCGAGTACCTCTGCTGATGGAATAAAGGCAGAACAACAATGCGCTGAACAGCGAGGCAGAGCAAAGGTGCTACATTCCCTCCTCTAACAGGCTGTGTAAAAGGGACTCAAACTATCAGAACTACAGGAACATTTCTTAAGGAGCAAAGGTGCCGCAGTGTGATTTCATACAGCATCCACAGCGAGGCGGGGGGGAGGGGGTAGAGGTGATGTGCTGTAAGATGCCTGTGCACCTGCTTGCCCAGTGGAACGAAGCACAGAAGCCTGCAGCTGCTGCTGTGTGTCACAAACCATCACAGATAATCACACGGACACACGCGCATCAACAAACTTCCAGACCTAAATCCCTCGTCCCATCCTGCACGCTCACCTCACCCATCCATCACACATCTCCCCCCTCCCAAACATACCTTGTATGGATGCTGCCTCGCATGGCTAACGCGAGAAGCTGCCAATACAATTTGCTATGGCAAAGCATGAACTGACAGAACTGGTGATTTAAGGTGACATACGCGTCAGGTAAAGAGATTTAAAAACACAGTATTGAATCAAATGCCCATGTGTCTGTTGGCTTTTTGGTCTTGGGCATGGCTCCTTACCATTTTTACCAGTATCTACTAATACCATTATCGCTTTGATACAGTCTGATGCTTCTGTTTAGCTTTTTTCTTTTTATATCTTAAAATAAGTCCATACATGAAGCAATCATGTGATACCACATACTTTTGTTGGACTGTATTGGAATTCAAGAATTATTTTTCTGATATCCGATCCATTGATTGACCAGTCCCCCTAGTCTTGAATATAAGATGTAAGGTTTCTCAGCTCTGACCTTTATATGGCAACACCACAGAGCCATTTTTATACATGAACTCCAGGTAATGTCTGCAAAATGTACTGTTCACAAATAAGGAATACAGAATGAGATGAGTTCATAATAGCAGGAGAATATTCAGAAAATTCAGGCAAACTGGAACCTTAAAATCCCATTTGAGTTAAGTATACAGCCCAGAAGTGCCTCAGACCATCTGAAGTAATTACCACAAGGTCCAGGAGAGGGCACTGTAAGCACAACTTGGCCTTACATCAACATAGATAAGATAAAACGTCCTCCTGAGTTTGACTCACAAAATCAAAGCATCTGAGAGGCACCATGTAGAAGTATTTTTGGTTTCGGCACCATAAACGACAACGTGACAAACAAATGTGCAGACTCACTTGTTAGCTTCACCTGAGTGAGGTGGCGGGGAGGCATCACAGACGAGCAACACAACAGGAATATCCAAATATCTTCTCAGGAATAACGCGTCAAAATCACGCATTATAAGATGTGCAAACAAACACACATTTTACATACAGGAGTTCACAGTATGCACTGAAGGCATGACGACACTCACAACCAGCTCACTATGTGATACACTATTAACACACACATAACAACATTGTCAAACACATACGAAAACCGACCACTTTGTTCTTCTCACCTCTTCGTGCCAGTTCTCCCTGAACCACACCATCTGGTCGACGATGCCCTCCAGGGAGGACAGTAGGGTGGGGTGTAGTTCTCGCTGCATGTGCATAATCCGGCTGCAGCGCCACATGGGTGCAGTGGCCCGTATAGGACCCGGGTCAGAGGCACCTGAGTGAGGCTGGTTCCCCACTGAACTGGGCTGCTGTTGTCCAGATGCATCTGCGGAGACGAGAGGATAAATGGAGGGGGGAAAAAAAACCTGTGTGAATCTGGGTTTGAATGGATTTTTGACCAGTGGGAATGTGTTTAATCAGCAATAAATCCCAAACAAACGATATTGCAGTGTATGCGAGTTTTGATTGGCTTTGGAGCCTTGGACACCGGTCATTATTTTTATTTCATCAGTCACATCAACAGAAAGACGGACTGAGGTGAAAGATACAGATTAGTAATCAAAATCCTTTGTTTTGTTTTGGGCACATTCATGATGTCATATTTCATACACTGGTGGAAAAAAAACTAAAAGGGCAGAACTACTGGCAACGAAAACTTTCATCTTTTTCTTTTGTTAGCAGGTTCATAAATTCTGGGTAAATCCACTCAATTTAGTGTATTTCACTATGGGTAATACTAACTCTGCACAGAGAGAGTAGAAAAGTGCTTTTTAAGTTCAGAGAGTGGTTTGAAAAAATAAATAAAAGCAAAAATATTACAGCCAACCATGTTTACTCACCACTTTTGTAGCGCTCTCGCTGTTCGATCTTGAGCGTCAGGTAAAGGGTGCGGATGGGGAAGTAGACCGCCTGAGGGTACACTCGTCCCACCTAGCAGATAAAAGGGTCACAGATTACATTTCAAAGACTCTCCCTCAGGGCCGTGAAGGAGAGAGACAGGAGGTGAAGAAGAAGACAGACAGAGAGATGCTCTGTGTGTGTGCGTCAGGGAGAGAGAGAGAGAGCAGGAGATCATACTGCTACAGCCAGAGACCTTCACTCTAACACAGGGAGGGTTTGAAGCTTTGAGTCAAGGGGAATGATGACAGGAGTTAAAAAGCATCACGGCGGAATAACCAAACTGAATGTGACTGATGATGAAACTGACCCCAAGACTTTCAAGAAAAGTCATGGACAACATTAAAAGGCTCGACGGTTGAAGTCGAGCTTTAAACACAGCAGGTTGTGCTCCAACTCCAGGGTGTTGGATTCCTTTGACAAGAAACGCAACAGGTGAATTCATTGAAAACCTTTGGTGGTAACTTTGTCTCAGGTCTCGCTGCTAAAGGAAGTAGAGATGCACAATATTACCAGCATTGGCTTTACAATGTGTCGGCAAACACGGCAATTTCACCACAGAGGAGACTAAATGACCTCTGCTGTTGGGTGTGAGGAAAATCTTCTAACCTCCAGTGCATGAAAGCTAGTGAAAGGAATGCAGGGTTCATTGTGTGTTGAGCTAACAAGATGCATTCACAGACCCTCTTGAATTTCATCACTTGTAGGATTTACAGGGCACTGAGCTTAAAGGAGAAGATTCAAGATACATTCAAGACACCTCGTAAATGTTGTCCACTAACTAAACTAAATGCTTGCTTGCTGCCACCTTGTGATAATAAAAGTATCACAAATGAGGTAGTCAATGGAGTAATAATTGAATACTCAATATCTGGGATATCTGCAAAAAGTCAAATATCGTGCAACTCTGGTGTGTGAAGGTAAGATTATTTGTGGCCTAGATTATTTTTCCTTCAGAAAATAACATCTTGTGTAAACGTACAGTTCACGCAGTTCAATGCAGGTCAGTGAGAGGGAAGGAACATACACAGAATAACAGTTTGACCTTGATAAGTCAAGGCAACTTCACTTGCTGCGAGTTTCCTTCCTTCATTCATATTATAGCAATAAAGAAAGCATTTGTCCATCAATAACACACTGATTGAGTAAAAGCCCACACACCCAATGCCTCAAGTGTCCAACACATCACACACTATTTTTTTAATGGAATCAACCCTTTAAATGAGACATATTTAATGTTTGGCTTTAGAAGTGACTGAAGTAAGCGACTGAGTGCTTAAAGGTAGAACATGAAAGTTCAGTAGAATTCTATAGAGTCATTTTATAACAGTAAGCTTAGGCACACTTTCCTATTTTTTCTCCACAGCAAGCAGTCATGGTGTTTAATAATACACAATAAAAAGTCTTTATTGTCCATGAAAGCAGAAATCTGCCTATGGCTTCAGATAGTGGTTAAAAACACAAAATAACCAACACATCAAACACCCACAGACATCAATAATAGCGAGAATGTTATTATTGATCCATGTTCATGACAACAAGTTCAGAGAAGTTACCGCATTTATTATTAAAGACTTTCTTGGTTGATGTTGCAGCTCGACATCGTCTGCCCGAGGGCAGTTTTATGATAAAAGCAGGATCAGACACAATTCTCAGAAATACATCCTTATTGACAATATGCATGGAGTGTCACTTACAACTTCCACTAGAATATAAACCAGCGACTTAGCGTCCAGGCACTTGTTGTTGAGGGTAAAACTTGGTCTTTTTAAGGTAGCGTTAGTGATTAAACTGCCTGATACAGATCGATATAGATTAGTAGTTAGCCTTGAGGGATTAAACATGGCCTAAAATGGGGGGAAAAAAAGCCTTTACATTCAAGATTCGTGAGACAAAAAAAGGGAGCACTGCTGTTCAGGCTCTGCTTAATTCTATAATTAGGTGTTAAACACCCTTGGTAACTTCTACAAACACCGACTGTAGAAAATCTCTGACAGCTTACTTGAAAAAGTCCTACAATATGAACAAAATGGCTAGAATTTACACTTACAAGAACAATAGTACCTAATAACCAGGACGTAAAAAGCACTCTCACAGAAATTTGAGGTAAAAGAGATGTGGTTTGGGACCACTAGATATTGAAAGGAGACCCCAGGGTTCTCTCAGATCTCCCGGCAAAATTTCATAGGCTACAATTACATAGCTACTTGATCCCTGTCAGACTCACTAAACGCCTGCGGGGTGGAAAAGGATACCCCCACATCTCAGCAACAGCACTGAGCTCAGTATGACTGAGGGCAGGATGGTGAGGGTGGTGGTGCAAGATACAGGAGGGGTAAAGAAGCTTCTTCACACGTCAACCTAATGCTACATGGATTTTGTAACCAACCTCTAAGCTTTTCCTGACACGACTGAAGGATTGGCTCAGTGTCAGTGGGATTGTGAAAGTGCACAAATTCAAGATTTAACAACAAACAGCCACAGGTTTGAAGTTGCCAGAGGTGAGAAAAGGGCAGCCAATGGTTATCTACAAAGTACAGTAGTTCTTCTTCTCGGATTACAAATCGACTAAGAGAGTTATATCAGATCTCAGCATGTCTTAAACTCTTTACAATGACTCCTTCATTCCTCAAATGCATGTAACTCTATATTCAACGCGGTTTCCCATTGATTCAGAGTCTATTTTCAGCCACTTTTGTCAAAGTTGCTCAGCTTTGTCAATTTCCCCCTGCTTTCAACTCACTGACTGTTTATAATACATCTCATCCCCTGACAAGTTCCACTGTAACAGGACAATTAATGTTATTGACTGAAGCACTCAGAGGTTTTTTATGTTCTGGAAACAGCGCGTACACATTCAATAAGGTCAATGGCTGCACATTCGCATGGCCTGTACATGGATTATACTGCATTCTGTAATTGTTTACACGAGGGCTGAACAATTAATCGTTTTCAAATCGGAAGAGCCGTTTCAAACAATGCAATTAGCAAATCACAAAGGCTGAAATTGAAAATAAAAGCAATGCATAAATGTATAAAACAATTCATATTTTTAATTTCTCATCCTTGCATTAATTAATATTTTGATGGATGCCTCACGTTGCTTTAAATCTATAACATTGACGTATGACTTAAAAAATAAGTAACATGTCCCACACATTGCTCTTCGATATTTTTGCCCTAGAGTACACGCACCCCTGCCTTTCCTGAATCTCTCATATTTTCCATTTTATAACCTGCGAGTATACATTAAGGGTAACAGGAAGACGGAGCTCGAGGCAGCAGCTAAGAGCAGCATTAAAGATGAAAGAGTGAAGATGGCAGAGGAGGAAGAGGAGGAAACAAGAAAATCTGCACACTAATGGGAAGATAAGAAAATGTCATATTCTGACAAAGCTGAGGTGGACCAAGGGGAAGAGGGTGAGTGGTAGACAACGAGGAAGGGTGGGAGTACATGAGGGGAGGAGTGCTAAGATTCTTCCCGTCGCCCCTGGTAACTTCCGTTTCATCTTCCCGCCAGCCCCCCAGGCGATCTTCTCCTCACCTTCATCAATATTTCAACATGCGTTTTTTTAAACATCCCGCCACCGCTGCAGAGAAACTAAATAATTCAGGAGAGCGGCAGAGATAAAACTCTCCGTGCATTTAAGTGTAGTTCTCTCTCTCGCTTTACATTAAAAAAAAGGAGAGAAGGGATCGACCTATTACCCTTCAGTCATTACAGGGTGATGAGGAGGTCTGACCAGAGGAAGGACTGATGTAACAGGGTAGTTCTGATATTGGATCGGATATTGTAGAGATAAAAATGTAAAATACAATCCAATACAATCCAAAAAAAAATACAATATATCACATCCTTCACTATACACGGAAAAATGTATATTAAAATGTGTTTGTGGGTAAAAATGAATATTTGTTAGAGTATTATATCAGACTGAGATACTACAGATACTCGAGTTTGTGATATCGGTATATGTAAATATATTACCTTTTATTTAGAAACTTTTGAACGGTAAAAGGTCTAATGTGTAAGAATTAGTGACATCTAGTGGTGATACCGCAATGTGTCATTACTGAATTTCCCATCAACTCATGACGCTTTAAAGTGCAGAACGTTCAGGGTGCTGCAAAAGGCACAAGACGGTGGGCCTCTGTAAAGCAAGGCCCTGACCTTCAGTACATATAAAAGGCTTGTCTAAGGCTATGAAACCCAAATAACTGTTATTTTAAAGTGTTTATTCACTTATACAAACATACTCATGGACTTGAAACAACTCGACATCTTGCTCAGTGCAATCTGTACATTGATAAAACACTCACAAAAAGGACTGATGCGGTGAAAACAGGATTTATTTAATGGTCAACTGCTTCATCTTCATGCTAAAAAATGGGGAAAGGATTCCCAAGTTGAACTGAATTGAAATTTGGGGTGCTGTATTTAAAGTGCTGGGTTGGAGGAGAAATAGGTGTGAGCATTTGATTTATATATTTCTCATTTTAGTTCTGTTTTCTGTCTGTTTGTTCTGGTTGTGATGCATCTGTAGCGCCTTCCAGAGGGCAGGAGGGTGAACAGCAGTGTTAGCAGTTATAAAGTGAACTGATTTACTGTGGAAAACATACAACGCAAGTGCTATTAATGGTAAAAGTAGCAGTGTTTGAAGCCGCTATCACTCGTCATGGTAAAATGTGGTTCATACACACACACACACACACACATTCCCTTCCCTCACACCCTCTACACAGCATTCCCCACTCTGCTGCGAGGATGATTGTTTGTTATAGCAGACTACTCTTTGAAGACCTCCCTCTTCAAACTGTGTGGAAATAATACTCCATTAAGCAAAGCAAATTAGTCCTTGGTTTAATTACTAGCTCTGTTCCCGCAGTGCGGATGCATGCGATATTAACTTTATAATCATTTCTTGAACAAATAGTTTGAAAAGCAATTCACAGAGGGACTGGTGAAAGCCAATGAATTTCCGTAAAAAGGGACAGCAATTGAGTCTGAATGCTTAATTTAGTAAATAAAAAGTAGGGGAGAGAGAGAGAGAGAGAGAGAGAGAGAGAGAGAGAGAGAGAGAGCAAGAGAGGCCACTTTGGTGTGAATTCAGTTAATTCATCTCGATTAGAATGACATGCATGAGCACTAATGCTAACACACAAGCCAGATGTTTCTGGGCCCAAAACGGATGAAAGAAGCAGAGGGAAAAACATGTTAAGTGCTCATGAGTGGAGCAAACATCCAGAAGTTAAAGTGAAGATTACAAATGTCAATGTAGAGAGAGGAAAAAGATGATTTTCAAACTTATTCTACAAGAGAAAATACGCAGACACAGCTGATCTAGAGATAGCTTGATAGCACTTTCACCTCGACACTAAATATCACAACCTTTGGTATCTATGGAGACGGATATCAGTACAGTACAGTACATGTCTCATGTACATGTATCACTTTTGTGCTGATGTATTTACCACCTGTCTATAACCAGCCATAAATAACCAGCCAAAAACAACTTGTTTCAACTGTCTAACATTAATCAGTGTATTGGATCATATCCAATACACTGATTTTGACCAGTAACTGATCAATACTCATACTGAGCATTGTATCGACTGAGGAGAAAAAGCCAATACCATACTCAGTATTGGTATTTGTCCAATATCATGGTGATAAAACCTTTTTTTTTTCTAGAGGTAGACTGATTAATCTGGCCAATATTATTATTAAAAGTCACCCATTCTTTTTCTATTCAGTTTACACATTATTTCTATTGAAAATACAGATTAAAATTGCACTGCAGATACTAATAGTAGATTGGAGAGACAGACCATTATTGATGTTCAATTCAATGAGTGTTGTTCTAAGCATCATTTGTTATCATTAAACAGTTTTTTTATCAGATGGAGGGATTAAAATATATGGGCCAAAAAAAAGAAAGAAAAGCTATCAACCATCAGTTGCCCTGATTTCTAAACATCAGCCATAGAAAAACCCATGTTCTGTCAACTTCTAATTTTATCCATTGGTCATCTGAACAATCCAGACTTATTTAGGACAGAGTGAGAGTTCCTACAATGGAAAATCCTAATTAATCCTCAAAAAGACATTTACTTTATTTGCTACATTAATGAAACCACAGACATGTTTTGCAGCTAGTGCAGTCTGAGGAGAGTTACCTTCTCTCGCCCTGAACTCATCTTTGACCTCAGTTCTGTCGGCTGTAATAACAAAAATCCTACATTTTGCAGCTATAAAAGCATGAAACAGAAACCAAACTTTTCTATTGACAAAGCCTTACCTGGCTGATTAAGTTAAGCAGGGGTTTTCCTTCTGAACCAACCAGGCATGTCAGAAGCTGTGGTATCCATGCCAACCACTGGATGGGCGGCACTCCAATGCAGTACTTGTCCACAGCATCCGCAAGGGTGTTCTTGTCATCGAAGCTGAGTAGCCACAAAACCTATGGATGTGGAAAAAAGAACATTAAACAAAAGTGTAAAGGAAGAGAGGCCAAGAAAACAGCAGAATACTCAAGAAAATGATGTGCTATAAGACACTGAGGAGCAAGAGGTAAGGTCTCTATCATTAATCAGACCTCTGCTGCTTCCCTGTCTCTGTGAGGAAAGAACATCTACATCTCAGTGTGATCAAAGCTGAGCCAGGGTGGAGGTGATCTCTCTCCTCCCCCTCGTGTGCCCGCGTGTGCGTCGACATTATGATGAAGACATTAACCCCACTCAACCCCCCCGGGCGCTCTTCAATGAGCCAATGTGGATACACAGATTGTGTATAATTACTGATAATCACTGGTCATCTCACTTCATCCATCAGCACTAAAGCACTGCCAACCCAGCTTGGCAGCAGAGCACCAGAAAGGGCCACCAGAAATGTAAAAAACAAAAAAAAGAGAAACCACCTAATTGGAAAGTGAAGCTGCTGGTAGAAGCCATGATTAGAACAGATAATGATAGTAATGCCTGGTGTTAACACTGGACTTGGCGAGACCATATTTATTATTTATGCAGCCTGACACAATCCCTGTAATCTCCGTGGCTATTTGAAAACACAGGCCCAGCAGGCAGTTTGGTAAAGTCTTCTCAGCCACTTCCAGTCCATTAATGACAGGGGAAATGTGTTTTTTGGTGATAATGAGCACCAGCAGACCTCAATACAGCAGCTCACTCTGTTTTACACAATATAAGAGCAGACAGTGGTCTTTCTGCACAAACCTCTATGGGGAGTTTAGTATAAAAAAAAAGAAAAAAAAGAATTGGTGTGTCAGGTGGTGGGAATGCTTGTTAGCGGAGAGTCCATCCCTTTACCTCCCACACTGATCTTACTCAGCTGTTAAATACTGGTCTGACTGTTAGCCTTTAGCGAGTTAACCCCCCCATGCCAGGAGATGGGCCTTCACTCCACCATCGATCAGCCGTGGGAACCCCTCTGCACTGTAATCGATCAAATTACTACTCTGTGCTTGTAACTGTGACAGTCTGAGAGAGGAGGGAAAATGATTGTCTGTCTTCTCATCAGCACCAATAATACATGTGATGGAAAGGGGTCGGGAAACTGGGGGATTGACTGTGAAGCAATTTGGAAAAAAAAAGCCCAGATGGAGGGCTTGAGAATTTACAGAAACTAGAGTTGAATGCAGGTGGCTGCTGCAACATGCTACTTTCACACAGAGGAGAAATACAGAGCATGCGGCATCAACAAGAGGGATGTTTTCAATAAATTCAACCAATTACAATGGAACAATAACTACGTTCAGTTACAATAGGGTCCATCGCACTTTGAGCCCTAATGAATCATTTTCAAATCAAAAAACTATGCAAATAGCAAATCACAAAGGCTGAAATGTAATTATTCTTGTTTTGGTTTTTGAATGATAATTTAAAATTGCCTAAATGACTCGGGGTGCAAATAATTGTTCTCATCATCGATGAATTCATTGATCACTTTCTTGATTACTTTACTAATCGCTTGGTGCAACAAATGTTGATCAGTGTTTCTCAAACCTGGAAATGATTCAGTTTTAATGATTTCTTTGTTATATGGAGCAAAGAAACCAGACAATATTCACATTTAAGAAGCTGAAGAATCAGAGAAACTTCTTTTAAAATTGAAAAATGCTTTAGAATATCTTCTTTTTTCGACCTCTCCCTTTAGGGGTCACCACAGCAGATCATCTGCCTCCATCTCATGTCCTCTTCTGTTACACCAACTGGCTTCATGTTCTCCTTCACAACATCCATGAACCTTCTCCGTGGTCTTCCTCTTTTCCTCCTGCCCAGCAACTCCATCTTCAACATCCTTTGTCCAATATAATCTCCAACTCTCCTCTGCATGTGACCAAACCATCTCAACCTCGCCTCTCTTACTTTATCTCCAAACCGTTCAACCTGAGCTGTCCCTTTAGAATATAGCAGTTATAGATTAGACATGATGATGTGATGATCATCTAAATATTATAAGGTTAAATCTTTAACAGTGAATAAAGGACAGAGGCTGAGAGCCGGAGTGAAATATTTGGATAAGCGTGTAATTGCTTTAAAATTAATGGTGTGTGGTTTTCGTAGCCTTTGAATAAGATAAGGCTTAATGCATAACACCAACTCCAATAGCCAGAGTCTCAGAGTTTCACGCTTTGAAGCAGAAGTTTACCACACAACCAAGAAGATCACATCTATATTCTGGTATTCAAAGGCCACCGTAGTTCCGGGACACACTTTGGAAAGGTAGGGGTGATTGTTATAATCTGCAGTCTCACCATGACGTGTCTCTCATTCTGACACAGTTTTACAAAAATAGACAGGAAATGAGATGGCAAATCTGTCCGAAAAGTCCCCCAAATCGTTAAATCCTCACATGATTAATAAGACAACCTCTCCCTTCCCAGTTCCCTCCTCACCTTTGCCAGGTATTTTCGGGACTTGCTCTCGTTCTGGTGGCGGCAGGCGTGCAGGTAGCAGGTGATGGCAGAGACTCCCAAGTGGAGCTGTCGGTCCTTGACAAAGATGTTCTCCAGATAGTCGCCCCACATGGCCCACGCTTTCACCAGGACATCGTGCATCTGCACGGCCGCTGAAAAGGCCTTGTTGGCTTCCTCTGACCTGGAACGAGGGAGGAAAGGCGGAGAGCGTTAAAGAGTGAGGCACAGTGGGCAAAGGGACAGACAGATCAGTGGTTTAAAGACTGGGTCGGGACCCACAGATTTTGCAGAATTTTTTTTAGCCTTTTTAGTTAAGATTTATGTGTTTATGTTTTCATTAAAAAGCGTGAAATAAAGTTTAAAGTTTTGGTCGTAAATTTGACGCTACATTATGAAAAAACGTGCCCTCGTCATTATTTATATTGTGATTTGGGTCATTAAAACGTGGGTCCCCACAGTGAAAGTTTGGGAAACAAAAACAGACCACATATGACACCATCAAAATATCAACTGTTATACTCTAATGCAAGAAGGATCCGAACTTTAAGATTATGTACATGCGTTGGGTCTGTAATAATCAAATTGTGTGTGAAATATTTTCTTGATAAATTGATTTTGAATTAGTGGTTTCATCAATAAATCCAGAGAACGACGTCACAAGTTGCTCTGTGTTTCCATATCTCAAATCTCTTTAGCGTCAAAGAAACGATAAATAGTGTTGAAGAGTGGAGAGGGGTTTGAAGGAGCTGAATAAAAGTAGAGAGATGGAGTGAACTCGTAACACATCATATTCTGAATTATTTACCACACATCGATAAGCACCATCATTCATTTGTAATAATATTCAAGGCCTCTTCACTTAGAAAGTCGGCATTTGACCCAGCATGGATTAACGTCACTAAGGGTTAAGCTGTGTTGATAAAATGTAATGCGAGTTGAGCCCAGCCCCATCATACGCTGCAGATCAATCCATTAAGGTGACACATGAGCTTGACATCTTCGTATTTAATCACAAATGACAGCGCCAAGGTGAGGTAAGAACTTCAGCATAATGGCTATATTTATCTGAGTGCTAATACACTCACCGTGAAGGACAGGGAGAGAATCTGTCGGACGATAAAAAAAAAAAACCCTACTGCAACCTCGCAGTCACACTTAACAAGTATTTTGATTTGGAAACTGTTAAAGTAGCAGGTGAAGAAATATAGAGGTGAAATCTGGCAGGAGTCCCAAAGTTTTGACTGCACCATTTATGCTGACGGGGAGATAAATTCTGAATCATCAGCTGTTTTCACCACGCTGAGCGGTTTCTAACCACTCCTTGGCACGCTGTCGGAATATTTTTTCTCCCACACCTTTCAGCCTTTGATTAATAAATAAGACGCAAAAAAAAGAGAAAAGCACCAAGAGACGCACTGCCTCGCAGTCAAAACAAGAAGACAAAACTGTCTTCTTGTTGACTGCGCCACAGTTAGTAAATGGACCTCCATTTTAGGAGCGATTCCAACACGACTCTCCGAGTTACTCGCAGCAAAATGTCTTCCAAGCCAATCAATTAAAATGCGTTATTATAAAAGGCATTTTGGCATGTGATTAAGAAACGGGAGCTTGATTGCTATGGGAGTCGGAGCCGAAGACACTGCAGTAATGCTTAATGTGGCTGCCTCAGCCACTTCTCCACTGCTAAGAGGACATCAAGAGTTTCTACTACCGCGGCTCAACAGGAGCACGGCACCGAGACTGTCAATTCTCTGACAGCCGTTTAATTGAACGATCCCAAAATCCGAAGCATATGTGGCTGCACATTACCGCTCTCTCTCTCTCTCTCACACACACACACACACACACGCAAGCGCCCCCCCGCCTCACTCTGCTGTTAATTCTCCCCTGGTGTAAAGGGGGGAAAGTTAATGATTGCAATAAACCCTGCTGAGGTGGAGGCAAGTTCTGCTGATACCATAGATTCCTGCAAATTGCCTGGAGTTAATTATTGAGCTGCATATACATTTAATAAGCCTTCCTCAATTTGTCTTTCACCCCTCAGGATGTCATGTCACGTCAGACATGACGGGCAAAGGGTGGGGGGGGGGTGTTTAAGAGGCGGGGGGGTCTGTATGCTCTTAAGGCAAAACCCAGCAGCTAAAAATATGACACCGACACCGTCACCTGCTGATGACACGGATGAACTTAAACGCTGGAGCCAAGTCGTGGCGGCGTAATCAGCGACGGGCTCGTTTAATGACTTCCATGTGCACGTGAAGATAAGGAGCCACTTAGTCCGTTTGCATGGCGTTAAAGAAGAAATCTAATTATGGTCTTAGTCCGACCAAAACTGGACTTGAAAAGATGCGAGTCTGACTGAAATTGTACTAAACTGAATTTTAGAGGCGGTTAGGAATCTAATTACGATAGCACGAGGGCTGTAACTACACCCATTATCCAAACAACGTCAAAGTCGGCACACACTGGTGCCCTCAGTAAGTCGCCTGCAAAGTTTGAAGCCTGTAAGGCGGATTGTTGGGCAGTTGTGTAATTAATTATCAGACAGGTGTTCCTTGCATTGATATATAATAATAAAAAGAAGCTGGACACACAAGTAGATGGTGTAGAGCTCCACCCTGATCGCGCCACTTATCTGTGGTTTACAGATAATATGTGATTACATTTTTTATTCATTCATTTTTGTCTACATATGTTTATGTGACTTTCATGTGGCCTATATGTCTATAGGTTGATGTATTTAGTTCCTTTACTTCCCAGAAGCCTAAACAGGGACAAGGACTACAAATAAGCCAAGGTGAGAAGTCCTATATACTGTACATACACTGCATCGACAGCACTTTAATTAAGTGTAACAATACCTACATGTATTGTCCCTGCCAAGTAAAGTAATAAAATCATACATAACAGACGACAGAAGAAAAGCCGAGTTGGTTTCAAAGTGAGAATACTCAAGTGAAGGTATACTTGTTGATCTGAGCCAGAAACATGCCCTTCAGAGCATAGAACTCTGCCGTCATCTCCTTGGTGAAGTACTTCAGGTTGGTCGACTCTATCACCTCCAAACCCTGACAGACAGACAGACAGACACGGAGAGAGAGATCAGAGAAAAGCAAATAGATGTTTTCACTCAATGCTGGAGAAGAGAATTAAAAAGAAACAGCAAACACTGTTTGAGCCAGCGCCGTAATCACAGGTGAAAAACAAACAAAGCGCTGAGTGTTCATTAAGAAGAAAGAAAAGACGATGTGTTAAGGGAACTAAACTTCCATTATGGCGAGCCTCTGATTAGGTGTCCCTTATGTACTGCTGTGACAAATGATGTGTAGCAGGAGAGAGAGACGGAGAGTTCCAGAGGATATGAGATAGAGGAGAGAAAGAGAGTGGGGAGAGAAGAGTGTCTGCTGGCACTTTTAATGACTTGTGGTGTGCTGGACTGCTTCTATTAATCAGACAACTCCATGGGCTTAAGAGCAAGCTCCTGACTTACACTCTCTTATAAGTCTTGCAGCTATAACTTGTCACCCAGAGCCACCCCAAACAATTCCTGCTCTGACTGCTCTTCCCACGCAAATCCCCGCTAACTACGCCTCCAGCTACTGCCAACAGACATCAGCACGAGTGCTTAAATCACAGTAAGTGCATCAAACGTGAAGAAGTTTGAACTGTAGCTGCGCAGCATTACGGTGCAGGTGTATCAAGTCTATCACGTTATTTATCAGACATAATTATGACTGTACTAGTAAATTGATTTCTTTTTCTTGTTGCTGTTTTGTTTTTTGTTTTGCTGTTTCCAACGAGAGTCATTGCCAATAAAATGTTTCACGACTTACAAGCAGCAATAAAAAAATGATGCGTTTGCAAATAAAAACCCATAGCAATTTGGAAAACACTCATTATATGATGATATGTGTAATATATTCTAACAGGGAGCAACAATTAGGTGAAATTGGGTGCAGGTATTTTCCAGGATTACAACACTGTAACTGTGACTGTGCAACGTTTTATTACCGGGAAATATGTTTTTATTTAGTTCCTGCCAGTTTACACTCAAGCAATAAATCTGTATTTATATAGCACTTTACATACAGACTAATGGCTCATTCTGTTTGTAGTCAGATTTTCCCAGATCGTAGGATCTTTGAACTGAACTCGATTTCGAAATGGCTGCCACCATAAAAATATGACTACTACTTTTGCAGTTAATTATAGCACTACTGAAGCATTTGTTTCTTTTAATTTTTGTCTAAGTTAATTTTTTCTAGACTTTTTGGCAACCTTTTCTATCCTGTTGTCTTATAAAGTCAATGTTGCAGATAAGGGCTGGGTGATACGGCTTATAAATAATATCTTTATATTTTTTATGTGGGAGATATATGTGAATATAAAGCTACACAGGGGTTGTTTCTCTGGAAGTTGTGCGTCTCAAAGGAGAGTGACTGACAACACACTGTAAATACACTCAAGAAATAAAACATCTAATGTTTAGTATCTTAAAATACACTTATTATTACCTTTCATTTCAGTATAATACCTGCTTTATTTATTTGGCTTTTTAATGTTAAATGGGGGATATTTATGTGTGTTAGAAACAAAGAAATTGACTATAAATAGGGTCAAATTCTGCAAAAAACTAATAATTGGGCTTAAATTTAAATAAGAGTGAGTGTATTTCACAAATGTATGTAATAAAAATGATGCAACAGCCTTTAAAACCAGGAAAAGTCATCAAAAACACCTTATCATGATACAAAGAGGTCCAAAATCTAAGACCAGATCTCGTCTCATGTCACCATGATCTTGATGTATTGCCCAGCCCAAGTTGCAGAGATGAAAAATCAGACAAATAAAAGTAAACACAAATAAACAAAACTTCCAACTTCAACTTACTTGCATGCATTCATTCTTTCCCATGACACCAGCCAGCTGCAAATAACACTTGACCTGCTGTCTGATCTTCTGGAAACAGTCAACGATGGGCACGGTGGGGATGGTGTGGATACGACTCAGAATGTCCAGAGCCACGTTGACCAAACCCTAAACCCAAAGAAACAACAACAGTGTCATGTGATGTTTTTTTACATAATACATTGAAATTTTCAAATTGAGCTGATAATAATAGCAACATTACCTGTTTGCGTCCTATCTTGCCGTACTGGATGATAGCAGAGGCCGAGGCGTGAACTCCTAACATGGCGTTGTTGTTGTTTGGATCGTGCTGCGTGTTTGTCTCATACGCCGTCACGATGGCTGCAGATAGACACAACAAGAATCGATACGTCAGGGTAAATATTGATATTTGAATTGATAAATTAAGATGCTCTAAAGTAAACAGTCCCGGCCAGTCTCAATCGCCAGGCGTCACTACTTAATGTCTCCTCATGGTGGCGCTGCTGAAATGATTGAGGGGAAACTTGGGTGGAAGTTACGTGGCCAAAGAAGAGGGAGTTTAGAGCGCGATAACGGTGGAGAAAGCTACGTTAAGAGATGCTCCATCCACATTCAATACATAGACTTAATGCACTACATTCTCTACGTTGTGAATAAACAGAGAAATCCTGCACTGTTAACTTTTCAAATTAACGTTTTGCTTTCTTCAGTTAGACAGATAACGTGATGTATCGCGATATGACTGTCTTCCAATATATTGTTTATCACAGAATCATTGTAGCGTGACGTTATTGGTATCGTGGACCATGTGTGGTCTGTGAATTTCACCCCTAGTTTAAATAAAGGGCACTAGCAGGAGCGGTCGGTGTGAACACTGAGGATCTTCCAGCCCTCAGAATACTCCAGGGGAGGGACACACACACACACACACACACACACACACACACACACACACACACACACACACACACACACACACACACACACACACACACACACACACACACACACACACACACACACACACACACACACACACACACACACACACACACACACACACACACACACACACACACACACACACACACGGGACACTAAATGTACTGAACAGTAAATGGTCCATGGTGATGAAATTTCTTCAGGAACATTTCATTTCACTTATTTAACATAAGTTTTGAAGGCTGTCATGTACAAGTGAAGTGGGTTTTATTGGCACGGTGCTGCAGAACCATATAGAGCTATTATTATTTCAGCTCCTCACAGTTTGAGCCAGAGCTCAAGTTGCATGAGACATCACATTTTGCAGTGGCTGCTTCTCACAATGGTTTCAAAGTCACCGCGGGAGAGAGAGCTGAGCACTGAGCAAGGTGTGTGTGTGTGTGTGTGTGTGTGTGTGTGTGTGTGTGTTGCAGCCTGCAGTGACACAGAGCGCTTTATCGAGCTGACAAAAGAACACAGAGAGACCCTGAGGTGGTTCTGTGAGTCTTGGTCCTTCATTAAACTAAAGTTAACCTAAGCAGCAAACAAAAGAGATGACCTACAACATCTGTATACGTTTAAAAAAATCAAGCTCTATGAGTTTTCAGCTTATAAAATGTTAATATTTTGTAGTTTATTTGCTACATATGACAAAAGACATTTGAAAAGACGTTTGAGAACATTATCATTTCAAGCTTTGCTCAACATTTTCTGACAATTTGCGGCGCAAACAAGTTTTATTAATCAATTAGTTTGTTGTATTCATTTCAACTGATCAAGAAAGGAATCAATAGCTCAACAAATAATGAAAATAATTGTTAGTTTCATGTCTGAACATGGTGATTTAAGTGACTTGCTGGTTGCTTGTTGGTCTGAGTTATTTCAGAAACCGCAAAATCTACACATGATGTGGCAGTGTTCTCTGGGTGGAAAAAAATGCCTTATTAAAGCCAGAGGTCAATGGAGAATGGTTTGAAATAACACGCAACAGAACATCTCTGAATGCACAACATGTCAAACTTTGAAGCTAATGGGCTACAGCAGCAGACTCGCTGGGTGGCAACACCTGCCATTATATTAGGGGCGTCCTATGTGCCTAATTAAGTGGCCGGCGAGTGTGTGTGTGTGTGTGTGTGTGTGTGTTCCAGTATGTTGGTTGGTGTAAGATTAGCACTGTCAGTGTGTGTGTCATACCTTGGTAGTGGTGCTGGCGCCACATGAAAATGCTGCTCCAGTGTGACAGGTCGTCAGAAACGATAGGCAGCCTGTTCCTCCAGGTTTTCACCACTGTCTTCATGTCATGGAGGCTGGTGTTACGGCCCAGGTTAGCTGGCTGAAGCCCGGCGTTAATTTGAGCAGCTTCCTGCAGCTCAATGATCTGCTGTGCAGCCTGTGAGATATTAAAAAAAAAAACTTTCATAAATATCACCAGAATCTTGCCCATACTCACTTGACAGTTTCACCTCAGCTTTAAAGTTTTACAGCGCATGCCAGATGGCAGAAGTGAAGCTGCAGGCGGATGGAAAAAAGCTCCTCATGTCTGCAAACTTGCAAACTTCTTTTTTTTGTTTACACACACACGCCATTCTGTGTTTTTAGGCCTGCTGTGCAGTCTGCTTCAAAGATGTGGTGCAGACAGACAGACAGAACATCAACAGCACTTTACGGTCTGCTAATATTTGTCTGCACGTCTGAGCAAAATGCATCTTGCCAAATGTCTTCCAATCCTTATTTTGCACCAAATACACATGTAATGTCCTTCACTGACAAGAACATTGTCTTCTTTTTTAATTATTGTTGACCTTTAATGAACACTCTTTTTAGATACCAATATGACCACTATATTAGTCCACTTAAGTCATTTAACACCTTTTAAACTATGAAGCTGTAATAATTCTCCAATTGTGTAACAAACGTTCTGCTCCCATGACTCTGTTTAATTAGGGATGACATGGCACAATACCACTTTTTCATGTCTAATACTAATTCCGATATCAGTCCCAAACTGTCATTTTACACCTTTTCAACTATAAAGCTGTAAACAACACATTTCAACACATAATTCTCCAACTTTATAACAAATATTCTTCTCCAATAAAGTAGAAATAAACAGCCCACAACATGACTCCGCTAAAACGCTGTTGCTCATTATTAATTACATAGTGACGCATGAAATACATAGGATTTTTTTTTATAAGATTTTACATTTCTGTTTCCCAATATATGATTTGGACCAGTATCATTTCTAAAATGTCACAAGGATAATAATAAAAATAAAAAAAACAGACAATTTTCTTTGCTTGACAAACTCAGTCCAGCAATATTATCTTTTATGCTACCAAAATAATCTAGCGGAGGAAAATCATTACGACTTCCTACGTTGCTTGAATACATCATGGGCCGTTCAGCGATATGGCACAGGAGGGAAAAAAATGACAAGGAGATGGGGGGGTGGAAAGATAAGTGAGAGCCTCTATCTCATTCTGTGAAGAGAAGCTTCATTGATTGGCCCAGAGCCCCTTTGTGAACACATAATCAATCATTCCATTATAACTACTCATCAATCAATATTAATGCCGACCTCCTCATAATCGATAGCGCGCGGTGATAATCCATCGATCGCAGGCCGCTGCCCGAGAGCCGAGATTCGATGATAACTTGATTCAAATGGTATTTGAGCCGCGGCGCGTTCGCAGAGTCGCGGGGCTTCTCATTTTTCTGAGGCTCACAGAGTCGTGGACGTGAGATATAGAGTTTGGAATGGAGATTTACAACCGGCCGCTCGACTGGGGGAGAGGAATAAATAGCTTGTTTTCCCTCGGCTGGACTAAATTAATTGGACGGCACATTTGTAATCATAGGCATCACCTTAAATACACATGCGCAGTCACACAAAGAGCTCAGTGAAAAACAAAACAACGCAAATTTTGAAAAGATAAATGTGGCGAATCAGAGCCGTGCCGAAGACGCTCTGCAATCAAATCTCCCAAAACAAAATAAATTAGGCAATGCAATATTTTTCACAATTATCTGTTAATATCAGCTGATGGCCCATTTCTAACCTTCATTCAGAGCGTCCCATTCATCATGGAAATGTAATTCTACTGCAGGTATTTAATCAAATGGTATCTGATGGCCGGGAAGTAATTACAGCCATTCTAAACTTACTCCCTTTCTTCTCCTCTCTCTCTGTCCCTGTGTCCCCCTCATTCTCTTCACTCCACCTTTTTCAATTTCCACTGCTTTAGTCTCCCGTCTTTTCCCATTCTCCACTTTCATCTTTGCCCCTGTCTATTTTAATCTCTCAAAGAGGCTTAAAGGTTTTTCTTTTTTTCTTTTTAATAATCTATCTCAATTTTTTATAAAATGGAGTAAGCGAGGTAGACGGAGGAGAAGGACGTTATCAGAGTTACTCATTTCAGGGCTACGGTTGATCTCTCAACAGAAATCCAATCAAATATGATCAAATAGAAAAAAATTGAACAAAATCTAGCAAAATTTATTTGGACAAACAACAAAATAATTACCATTTAATGTTCAAAACAGTAAATGATGAAGTAAGGAACTACTCTAGTCCTACTAGATCAGCATTTCTCAAATTTCCAACAATAAGGGGACCCACTTTTTAACGATGGCAAACTATAGGGACCCAAATCACAACATAACCCCACGAGAAGAGCTATAACTAGTGCACGACCCGTACTGGTTCCTATGCATTTCAAACACCAGTTAAGTCAGTGCTGCACACACTGGTGCCCCCAGTAAGTCACCTGCCAGGTTTGAAGCCTGACAAGCAAACCGTGGGTGCTCATTGAGTCAGACGAGGCAGAAGTGGCTCATTTACTGGTATATCTGTTGCATGTTACCAATATCTCTTCCATTTCTTAACCACACTGGTGCACTCAGTAAGTTACCTGCCAAGTGAACCATTGGACAGATATGCAATTTAAAGGTGGTAGCAGTAGATGTTGCAGTAAAACTGAATATCATTATCTTAAGTAAAAGGTTGGGAAAACTTGTCCTCTGTGGGTCCAGACCCAGTCTTTAGGAATCACTGTACTACTGTAGTGTTTTTATTATCACAATAAAACAAACTTAATTCACTGCTTGTTTACTGCTATACGTGGGTCTAAGCTGCTGCATACTGACCTGAAGCAGCGGCGTGTGCACATGGGAGACGATGTGAGGCAGCCTCCTCCACTCGCGGATGGCCAGGCTGGAGGCCATCTCCACCAGCCGCTCTATGAAGTTGAGCTGCTGCTCCTCCGGGTGGCAAATGGCCAGGTAGCCGCGGTGCATGTTGACCTTCCAGGCCATCTCTTTGGGACAGCTCAGCTCCACCTGGATGTTCACACGGGAAAGTCAACTTCCACAGCAAAATACACGCTTACAGGAAATCCTCCTTTTGTTGTGATGATAATATGACAAGACAGTCATCAGTGTGAAAATATCTGTTTTAACAATGCAGCTATACACTGGCAACCTTCGTGCATTAGACCCCCCCCCCCACCCCCCAACATCACCACCCCCTGACACACAGGGAAACCCCTGATTTGGACAAATGGAACCAAATTCATTTTCTCATTAGTTTCAGCAGGACTTTTGTACTAATGACTAATCAACCTGACAAGCCTGACACAGCGGAGGCGGAGAAAAGGTGCCACTATTGATTAAAACGCTGAGTGCATTAACTCTCAAACAGCAGCCCGGGGGAGCCAGCGAGACGTCAGACCTGTGGATCGTCTGTTTTTGTGTTTACGAGAGACCAGAGAGAGAGAAAGAAGACGAAAAAAGCCTTGGTGTGTATTTGTGAAAGCTCAAATGTTGCGAGAAAATTACAGTGATTGGTCAAAGCGCACTTATCAGGGGTGACACTTGATGAATATCCTGGAGACAGGGACGGCCTTATCAAGAGCCAGCTTTAATTGAAAGCAGGGACATTTGGACTCCTTTTTCTCTCTGAGCGAGTGAGCTCTGGGTAGGCAGGTAACTGAAAGCCTTGCTCTTCTCCCCCGCCATAAAACAAATCACCCTGCAGCAGATGCCGGGGTTAATTATTCACGCTCGGAGCCGTCGTAAATATTAGCTGCTACAACCAGAAATATAGAGCGGGGGATGATGAAAAGATGGAGGAGGAGGAGGAGGAAGTGGAGGTAGAGGAAAGGATGGAAAAGATGGCGGAGAAGTGAGAGACAAAGAGGTGGAAGGAAAGAAACGAGGAGTGGATATAGTGGAGCTGGTGCTGCCATCCAGACAATTTAATTAGGTGTCACCGCAGGACAGAGCGGCTCAATTGGTTCCAAGTCTCCTTGAAAGAGCAAAGCAGGAGTATTTGTTATACGTCCGCTACTATCATGCACTCGCCACCCATCTACACTTTGTTTCAGGAAACGCGAGGGCAATAAATTAACGCACCAAACAGCTGAACTGCATTTCCACAGCTTTATGGCCGACTCTCTCTCTCGTTCTGCCCGGCGGAGGTTCAGGTGGAGCTGAACACGCACCAATATCAAGCTACTATACTCCACACACTGACATGAAGCCTGGACTTAAAGGTCCAGGGTGTCACATTTAGGAGGAACACCTATAAGTAACATTTTATTAGAGTATATTAACAGTAAAATAAAAATAAATGCCTGAGAATAAACCCTTTTTATAAGGGGTTTCTTTTGTGGAGTCTGCTATGCCTTGCAAATGAAGAGCAATGGCTCCGCCCACATACAATCAGATGCATAAAAGACAATAAGAAAACAGCTGAGAGTGTATAAAGTTGTGAAAGAGTGTTTAAATTCTTTCTTTCTAGGGTGCAGAGGCCTCCATAGTTGCTAATTCTTACATATTGGACCTTTAAAGCTGTAGTTTGCAACTTTTAAAAACACAGAAATCTAACTCAAACCACTGTCAAACGAGTTCACACAAAGTGGATCAAGTCTATCAGATCTACTCTCTCTCTCTCTCTGTTTCTCAGTATAAAAGTAACACCTGGCCACATTCCTGCACACAGGAAGTGACTTGTTTGATGTCAAGACCGATGGAGACAACAGTAACATTGAGCTAGTAAAGCTCAAAACAGGTTGGAGTTCGAATGAAAAGACTCAGAAGCGAATGACGTGGCTCAAAATCTCAGTCGTTCAGTAGTTTAACACTACAAATGGTTCTTGTCCCCACCCGCCCCTGTGCTGCCGCTGCATACACACAAATGCTCCCTCAGTCAGGTCTGATAGTCTTGCTTGACTGAGCCGATTTCAGGTAAAGTGCGCTGCATAGTACAGATTACATTTCAGCATTACTGTTCATGAAGTTCCAAACAGAGGCAGAATTTTTTTCAACATAAATGAAAGTGGTGTAAAGTTTCTGGTTCACGGCGTTCATACTACATACTACAGCGGATGAGGAATTGCGATGGCAGTTTCTTTCATTTCCTGTCTAACTATTAAGAATGACTGCACCTGCGAATGAGTGCGCACTTACTCACCTGCACCAGAGCCTCCTTCATTGCAGCCCAGTTGGAAATCCTCCAAGCACACTCAAGCACCAGATATGGGTTAGAGTGACCTTTAGACTGGCCATATTCTGTCAGAGGCTCCCATTGGTTCAATTCCTTCGAGCATCTGGACACACAGAGACGAGGGAGTTGAGAAGTTATCGCAACTTTCAGTCGTGCTTTTAAATGAGCCACAGGTTCTAATTAGAGCATAGATGCCATAGAAGCTTGTCGGGATGGACTCGGGCTGAAATATTGGTTCAAATAAAAGCTACAAAAATGTGTATGTCAGGATTTGAGGATGCCTGTTGGGTTCAATATTCCTTTCCTGTACATGGTATAGTGCGTCTCCCTTTTGTTTTATTGATGCCTAGGAAAATAGACGACATGAAGTACAGGAAATGGAACACACTTGGTATTGGATTTGGTAAAACACTGCATCATTTGCAGGCAGGCACAGTGGTCATCATGACTGACTTAAACTACTTTATTAAGGGGGTAATTTAATTTAGATATATCACAGTGGAAGAGGATTTGTGCTGGCAGAGACACAATTTTCCACTAACAGCGTTTGCGCTGCATCCATATACAAACAAAATCATATTAAAGGCCGTGGCGACCTGTGAAGGAAAAAAAAAGGCGGCGACGTGGACAGTTTTTACAGAGGAGAAATATAAATACCATAAAAAATTCATTTTCGTCTACAATTATTGTAATTTCTGTAAGCACGGTTGTATAATTCATGATGTGGGGCATGGAATAATCCTGATATGGTTTGCTCAATCACAAAAAAACAATGTTTTTTAAGGCGTGTAAGGAAGGCTCACTTCAGGGATTAACAGCGTGTTCCAGAGATCTTACCGTATCCAGTGGTCCTCCCACAGCTGATACTCGGGGAAAACAGCCGGAGACACGTTGTTCCTCTCATGCTCTTTTCTAGCCTTTTCCATTGCTTTCTCATAGCTCTCCTGGGCCTGAGCAGACAAAAAAGTTTTTAGTCTCACTTTTTTCAAGTTTTAGTTCAACATGACTTTCTTTGGATAAAACTTGGTAAAAAAGGAAGTTTTTTGCTCATATAAATGATTAAAGAAGGTAGCATCGCATTATTATACAGCCTTTAAAAACAAGGAGAATTTGATCAACAACGCAATTTTCAAGCTTAAGCCCAAAGTATTTTCAGATGAAAAGGAATAAAGATATAAAATTGGGAGGAGAAAAATCATAATTATGTCATTCCCTTCCCTGCATGGCAAACTGATATTAAAAACATGAGAGCACATTAAAACTTAAACAGATAAATACATAACATGAAATATAACACGCAAATATAAGATACTTTCATTTTAAAGACAAAACATCAACATAAATATCAGATCTTAAGGTAATTAAAGCTACAAGTGCAATAATGACAATAAAATGATGATAAAAGTTGAGGAATCAGCAGGAATTTCAGTAGGGCTGCAACAATTTATGCATTACTAATCCTTTACTAAATAATGAATTTAATTTTTTTTTAAATAATTAAAACAAGTTATCTGGGTTTTTAAGCTTCTTAAATGTGAATATTTTCTGGTTTCTTTGCTCCAAATAACAAAGAAATCACTAAAATGATTAGATAAAACCATCGACAGATTAAACTTAAATGAATAGTTGCAGCCCTGAATTTAAGTATATGCCAGTATGTTTATGTTGTAATTGAATTTTCTCATACCTGTTCAAAGAAGCCATGTTGCTCGTAGGCAATGGCAGTGGCCGTCTCGGGGAACTTGCACCTCTTCTGCCACAGACCTGCCCACATGTCCTCCTCTTGGAGCAGAGAGTAAAGCTCTGCTAAAGAGTCCAAAATCTCCTGCAGAGCAGCAGAGAAGCAGAGAGGCAGATTTATCAGATCTCCAGATCATCCATGGTGGCACAGAAGGAAAATAAAAAAGTTTACAAAAATAAGTCAGCAGAGGTTCAAATCAAAACACCGTACCTGCTGAGGTGGCGTGATGCTCTCCTGCTCATAGAACTCTGTGCTCTGCTTGGGCTTGCTGTGCAGGCTGAGGCCCTTTTCAAAGGCCTGCTGCTCCAGCATCAGCGTGGAGCGGAGCCACAGGTTGTGTGTCTTGCCCAGGTACTTGAGCACGCAGGGGCGGATGGGAATAGGAGGAACACACTGGGACATGGCCTCCACGAAGCAGTTGAGAGCACTGGGCTGACAGTCCCGCTGCGCCTGGTGGCTGCCGCTGCACAGGAAGGGACTCATTTCGCCTGACAACGCCTGGAGAGCGGCGGGAGACGAAGAGACAATATGAGAGAGAGGGAGACAGAGTTGGTCCTTTCATACGGAGGTAAACTCAGGTTTGGGTCTGTGAGTCTCATCATATCTCTGTCAAAACCCTATGGATTAGAACAAACCCTATGACTGCCCTAGCTTCACTATAACCCTAATCCTGTAAATTATCGGATTGCGACTTCCTGTCTGCAGTTTTGACAGATTAATGTCATTTTTTGTGATGGGTAGGTGATCACCCTAGTATGTTCCAAGTAAATTTTGGTAAGAATCTACCCACTGATAATGTCACAAAAAATGATCACATTTTCAAGAAACCCCCATCGCTTATGAACAAAACTGTAAAAAGATAACAGATTTGGCAGCAGTTTAAATGTAAATTCAAAAACATCTTAACAAATTATTCTGAATCCAGTGGAACAAAATGGTGCTGGTTTGTAAAACCCAGGTGACAAAGTGTTTAAGCCCTGGTGGAGGTCTCTCATCTCCGAGTACTCATGTTGTTTTTGTTAAAAATCGGCTGAAACAGGTTGTAAAGGTTTGTCTCTCCCTCCTCTGATTGGCCAGAAAAGGCTTCATCGCCACATGTTGACCTGGCATGTTTTTGACAGCAGTGTGATTGATGAAGATGTTTTTGAAAAATGTGGACAGGATTATTTTTAAAAACCAGAAGAGGAAGGAAATACCCACACGTGTGTTTGTGTGTGTGTGTGTGTGCGTACACGGCCTCAGTTTCACTTGAGCAGCAGAGCACTGATACAGCATTTATCGATAGAGGTGTTCTGTTGCACGCGAGTCGAGCAACACGACACCTTCTTTCCCAGAAACGCGGCTATTAAGAGGAAAAGAGGAAAAACACGCTGTGCACCGCTTTCTCGTTTGATTTATATCTGACCTATTTTTATTGAAGACAATGACAATATTGTGGGGGGAAATAAGATAGATTTTTGAAGATTTGTTTGAACCACACGATGCAACAAGAGCCTCTCAGAAAAGCCCACAGATGGACAGAGAAGACTCTGAGCACGGCCATGGGGGGGTTACAGCTGCAGTAATCATGAGTGACACACACTCAGAAATAAATGATGTATTGGTAATGAATATAATTTCACTGCCTGTTGACAGCCCGGGAATAACTGATGCTTTGATGGTCACTCTAATTAGGCCGGTGCTGGAGGAGGCCGGCGCGCCGTCAACCTTCCATGGAAGAATATGCTTTTCTGTCATTCCAATGAATTCATCAGTGCAGAGATATAAACCCCTCGTAATCACTCTATTCTCAGTAGAAAATTGGTATGGTGTAATGTTTTGCGTGGAATGCATGAGGATCGGAATAAGACACATACGACATGAATAAAATATCACTTTCCAGCCGTCTCTTCTACTGACGGCACATTTTCACACGTGTAAGAGGCTCAATCACTTCAAAAACTCGATATGCATCTGCTTCATTTAACTCATCACAGCCGTCTTCTTTTTCTTTTTTCTGCCCTCCTCCTTCAGATTTCTCATTTCCATATTTAGCACAAATCAGTCCTCATTAAGTGCACGTTTTGAGACAGAAGTGACACGGCCAAGGTCAGAGTTACTGTCTGCTTGTTGACTGCAGTCAAGTCAGCGGATTAGTAACCCAATCTACATAAAACTTTCAACCAAACTTTCAAGACTTAAAACACTGTTTGTTCAATTTATTTCTAATTTATGTTTATTTTACTGTTATGCATTTGAATGCGCATTTCTAGTGCTTTCTGCATATTTAATAGAGTGTCTTTGAACATCTGTCAAAGAAATTTAAATAATAAACACACAAAAGTGTCCATTTGTGCGTGTGTTTGTAACTCAGCAGAGATAGGTAGAAAAGGAGATGACTCACTCCGTTTGAGCGTCCTAATGTGAATATTTTCTGGTTTCTTTGCTCCAAAAAACACAAATAAATTATCCAAACTGAAATTGTAACATTTTTTGGACAAAACAACTCATCGATTAATCGAGAACAGGATCGACAGATGAATTGATTATGAAAGTAACTGTTAGTTGCAATTTATTTAAGGTGTTTATTTTCTCTTTTTGAGTTGTATTATTGTAGTGGGGCTTTTTTTTATAACTAAAGTACTAGTTCAGGCACCAGGGATTGTTTTTAAGTATTGCTTAAGAGCCGGTGTCAGCAAAAAGTCAAGTCACCCAATCCCATGTAAGACTTCAACGACCAGCAGGCGTTTACAGCAACATGAACATTAAAACTCACTGTTTCTCTCTTACAACCAGAAAACTGTACTCACGTGCTGCTGTCGATCAGAGAGAATCTTCCAGAGTCGAGGGAAGAGCTGGACCCAGGTTCTCTCAGCCAGTGGAGTGGCGATGTGGCAGAGCTGGACCAGAGCGTTGAGCAGAGCGCCCGTCTGACACAGGACAAACACAAGAGAGGTGACGGATGCTGATTTCGGCAAATATTTGTCTTTAAGACACAGCAGCATTGCTTATTTACCACCAAATCCTCTTTGACTGATGTCCCACGTTTTTTTTCATTTAATAGCTGGAAAAAAAAACCAGCAGGATTCTGCATAATTAAGAGACCTTTGTGCTCATTCTGCTCAAAGGGTTTGTGGGGGAAAAGGTTTTTAAGTTTGTTGAATATGGACATTTTAAACACATACACATATTCTTCTCAAATGCCATGAGTTACATCTTAATAATCGGTTTAAATTTAAAAACACATAATTATAACAGTTGGACACGTGATTGCAGGTGTTGTTTCTTACACTGATCTTAAAATACTGAACTGCAGTACAGGTGAGCAAAATGGCATATAAATATGTTTAGGCTTTGACCCAATATAAGAAAAATACCTCAACCCATGCAGTTTCTCTGATCTTCTGAAAGGTTTTATTTTTTACTTTTAGATGTTATCTGGTGTATTTCTTTGGTTTGTATCGTTTAATAAAAGGATATTTAAATGCATTAGAAACAATGAAACTGACTAGAAATATGGTCTGTGACACAATTAACTAGAACTAACTAGAACTAACTTACAATTGAAAAAGAGTTGTTAAATCAGTTTTCGTACATAGTTTTACGTGGATTACATGTATTTTTAATCAATTAAATATAATAAATATCATACTATTTGACTAAATGCCTCAATATCGGCACAGCAATAGCCTTAAAAAGTAGGAAAAGGCATCACAGATACGAAGGATCATAAATGACATGACACCGATGCCACATCAAAATATGACAACACCAAACGCTAACAGAACTTCTTGTCAGCCTGAGTTAGGGTGTGACCTTTGACCTTACCTTGACTTCCCTCAGTGAATCAAGGAACTTGTCGTGGCGGTTGGTCAGCATGTGCAGCTGGTTGCCCGTGTCCCTCTCCGCCTGCTCCTTGGTCTTGGGGATGGCCGTCTGGTCACCTGGTGCCAACTCTATGTCTATTTCCACATCCTGCCAGAAATGACGAGAGGGAGAGGAGGCCCAACGATCACATTTCGCTCAAGCACCGACACAGACGCTGGGCTTTAATCTGACCACAGCGCGTAACACAATCCTACTGGGATAATGTGCTGAATTGTGCCAGAGTGCATGTATCTTGATGTGTTTTTGTGTTGTGTCTACGTCCCCCCACCTCCTCCTTGGTCTCGCTGTTCTCCCTCTCACGCGGCTCCTGCTTGATGTGTGTTGCCATGGCAAACGCTGCACGGTCGTGGCTGTCGGCCAGGTTGATGACGTTGGTGATAGACGGCAGCATGGATCCCTGACAGCTGGTGCCGATGATGGTGTTTCGCTCGCACACCGCCAGCAGAAGCTAACAAGCGTGAACACAGGATTCAGTAACAGTAAGTCATGTTTTATAAACAGCAACTGGTGCAGGGCCTCGTTCAATATGTGCCTGTTTGTGTAGTGTGTGACACAGAATGAGCGGATTAGCTCTGGCATTTCTCATCAAAACAGCGGCAAAGTCGGCACTGCACACACTGGTGGTTGTCAGGGTTTCCCACACCTTGGTTACACATCAAATTTTCAAAGACTTTCATGGGTCTTGATTCAAGGACTTCAAGGGCCCCTGGGAACCCTGCCTTATTGAGTCAAGTTGGAAGCCTGACGTTCCTTACATCTATTGACAGACTTTTAAAATGTAAAAAAGTCTTAAACAAAAGACAGACCTATTCTAAATAAGTCTAAAATTAATGAATATTAAAAAAACAAAAAAAGCACAGCCTGGCTCGGTTTGTCCGTTGTGGCTGTTCCGTTGTGACAAATAAAAATGCTACAAAATAACAAAAAAAATAAAGCTGAACAACTAATTGTTTTCAAATCAAGATGGCAATTTGAAATAACACAATTTGCAAATTGCGAAGGCTCCAAGTTATTGGTTATTCTACCTGATTATTTCACAGAAAGGGCAAAACTTATTATAACTTATATAACAAATTATTTTGTTTTGTGCTATTAATTAACTGAACGCAGTCATAGTTTCTGATTGTTGTTCTACTTTTAAAGTTCTGTGCCAATTCAAAATACAGGGGTGTTATTTGAAGAGCTCAATATTTTCTCAGGTGGTACTTGCTATAAAAAGTTTGAGAGCCACTGAATTCCATAGTGATTATCCACTCATAAAAACACCCTTCTGTGCAGTTTATTCAGGTGCTACTGGTAAAGCCCTACTAAATGTTACACACTGGACGTTCAGCCAGGCCCGATGAAAGAGCAGAAGCAGCTTTAGTGTTCACCTCTATGCACTGTTTGATCCAGAAGTGGCTGCCCATGGCCTCCCAGTTCTGAGAGCAGCAGATGTACAGCAGCCTCTCGTAGACCCGCCGCTTCATGGAGGCGTCAAACACCTCAAAGAACTTGGCTCGGATCAGCGGCTGAGTGCAGCGCAGCCCCGAGAGGAACGCCGGCTCCAGCTTGGAGGTGATGTCACTTCCCGAGAGGCTCTCATCCCTGCATAATATGATGGGACAAAAACATTTAATGCGACACCGGATGCGCACATGCTTGTTCTTGCCCATCTCGCCTCCATGATTCATGAAAGCGGATTACAGGCGTTTTGCTGGGGATTAAAAATTTAACACAAGTGCAGTGATGGATGTGAAATTTACCACGACTCGGAAATATGTCATGTATCTTCACGTTAGGACAACAACTGATGATTATTTTCATAATTTCGTGTCGGAATGTGTTGTTTTATTTCATAAATTGACACAACGCTCTAAATGACGATGTTCTCAAATGTCTCGTTTAGTCCAAAAACCAAAATGACTTTTTTGTTAAATGGAGCAAAGAAATCTGAAAATTATATTATAAGGATGAAAAAATTTAAAAAAAAAGTTAAGTGTTAAAAAAAAAAAAAAACTCAAATGATACACCAATTATTAAAACAGTTTCTGATGAATTTAGTAATTGATTCCTAATTGATTAATCATTGCAGCTCTACTAAACATGTTTAGTTTAACAAGCATATACCTAAACTTTAATGTAGTGAATACTTATGGGGAATCATTTTCATGTTGAAAGAGCGAAGACTTGCAGTTTCATTACTAATATATGAAAACATTTTCTGACCATTAATTTTACTGTCAAAAATTCTAATATAATCTAAATAATCAATACTGACAGCTTAGTTTTTCTGGTGTTATTTCAGGTGTAAAGACATAATTACACATACTCTGCATAAACAAAATACAATCTAACCAACCTTGAATGAGTTTAATGGGTGTCATTTATAAATATGACAGGCAGGTACGACTCCAAGCGTCTCACACGATGACACCTCATAATCTCAGAGCAGCATTCAAACGCAATGTGGCAGGGTGTTTAAAAAGCCGTGTCATGCCGTGCTGAGGCTCACTGGAGTGTGAGGAGATGGCAGTTAACACTGAATATTGGTTGGAATTAAATATCTTTGACTGGTGACTTGACGGTGTTAATAGTGTGGCGTGTAACAGCCATGCGATAAAAACTTAAAGTTCCCGTAAAGTGATACAAAAAAAAATCCCTCTTCTAGCTTTGTCACCTCACAGTAGGAAAAAAAAAGTGTTACGAACCACTTTTAGTGAATTTGAATGATTAAAAAAAGAAGTTGCTAGGTTTAAAAAAAAAAAAATGGTTTTAAATAATGGGAAACTCATACTTGCACACATATATACTGGTTTATACACTTTAGTGGGGACAGAAGTCCTTGAACGTCCCTGTTTGAACAGAATATTAACGTCAATGTTCTGGTATCAAACCACTTTTTGGTCAAACATTGAGAGAAGTGACGTTCTTGGTCGTGCTTTGGTCCTCATTAAAATGTGTATGTGAGTCAGTGTCTGTCCTCTCCGCCACATACACATACTGGTTCATACACTTTAGTGGGGACTAAAGGCAGCGAACACCACATTTGTCGGTCTATGTTCAGAATATTAATTCTCCAGTATCAAACCACTTAGTTACTCATGAGTGAACAGTAAACTGGGTTTTTATATTTATTTGATTGTTTGATATGAGGAGGAGTTATGCTACTTATGAAAAAAATAAGTCTTTAACTCCATAAATCGCAATCATTTATAATCGCATTTACTTTACGGGGACTTCAATATCAGCGCCACCACACATGTGCTCTTCTCTTCATTACATGTTGTTGTGTAACAGCTGCTCCATCACTCCATCATCATTACTCGCTGTCCGTCACGGGCTTCACCGCTCCTTTTAAACCTCTATGACATGAGGAGCCAGATGGTGTGGAGGGATACAGGACACATTTGCCTGATTAAACGTGGACACAGAGAGCCGTGGTTTGATAAATAGCAGGCAGAAGGACAGTCTCTACCCCTCTGGCCCCCCACCTGCTGGGTGTCCCGTCACGAGAGGGCCGAGTCATGACTCTAGCGTTGCCCCCGTGAAAGAAGTGGTCGCAATATCTATCTCCATCACTCCCTGCTGTTTTTCTTGCCACCATCCGTTTAACATATTCCTCTGCTTCCATGTACCTCACAGTGATTTGACTTTTTTTTGTTTGGTTGTCAAAAGATAAATGGTACACCGCGCGAGCTACAAACCGTCTCCCCCGCTCATCCGCATTTTCCGTTCGCTACTCATCCCAACCTCCCACCCTTCCCTGCCACAACCTGCCTGACCTTCAAGCCCTCCGTTATAAGATGGATGCAAGGGCGGCGTGGCGTTGGTGGCACGGCCGTTTGGCCATGTGATGAATTGCGGTAATTACCTGTAGACGTAATTAACGAGGTCCAGGAACTGGGCGTTTAACTCAAGTTCATCGGGGAAACGTTTCTCTATGTAGGTCATCATCTTCACCAGCAGGATGGACTTCTCGCGCAGGTTTGGCATCTGAGGGGGAAATTAAAGTTGATTATAAACAAAAAGGGACAAAAGAAAAGAGAAATAAACAGAAAACTTAATCTCTGTACAGCTCGCCGTTCCTCTACAGCTTAAAGGAAAATAAAGACCAAAGACACCTCAGTGGGTATTATGCAAATGCAATCCTGCCTGGACTGAAAATGTGCTTTGCTTGTTGTTTGCCCAGAGGGTCTCACACCTTTTAAAGTGTACATTGCTGATTCAGTTCTTGGATTCACACCTTCTTTTGTCAGAGGAAACAATGCAGCCGTTAACTGAATCCCACAGATTTATGTTTGCTCACGTCCCACTGGGATGAAAGTTGCTTTCCACGAGTCTAATGCACTCTGTTAGACGAGTTTGACTTCTCACCTGGTTGGCAGCCATGGGGGAGTTGTTTTTCACCCACTCCTCCACGATCTTGACGACGGCGCGGAGGATTTTGGGGTCTGGTGACTTCTCGATCAGCGATGTGAGGATGACCTGGATGAAGTTCTTCCTCATTTCCATGCTCATGACGGAGAGCCGGGTCTTCACCAGGTCGAGACTGAGCATCACCAGCTCACTGGTCACTATGACAGATAAGAGGTTTATACAGTCAAACAATAGAAAATCCTAATAATGATGGATAGATGATTGTATAAGTTAAGTGTTCCAAAGATTTGTGCTGCAAATGTCCTTAACATCTTCAAGGAAATGTCAATTTTCATTCATTTTACTGCTGTTTTATATCAAAATGTAACAAAATTCCACCTCATGTCCTTCTAATGAATCAACCTACCCAAGAAAGCATCAAAAGTAGCAAGTAACAAAAAACTTTAGTGGATTCTCCTGAACTTGTTTCCGTGAGTACGACATCTTATATTTTACCAGTGACAGCAGCCAAACTACAATTAAAAAGACCCAATACAATCGCTTCCTCAGTTGAGATTATTAGATTTGTGAGACATAAAGAGTCTTTAGAGGCAAAGGCCTCATTGGCATTGGCTTCTAAATGCTCCAAGTGGAAAGTAAATGTCTGTGTTTGCCGATATAGTCATTAAGGGCCCATTTAAAGCACTGATAGAATCTAACAACCATTAACTCCCTGTGTGAAGCAGCTACACAAATTATGTGCGGCTTACTTCTGCAAACCTGGTGGAGTCAAACTCAGGAGAGGAAAGTGAACAAGGACACCTTGAGGAAATCTGTATTAGTCATGACAAAGCTGAAAAAAAGAGGCTTTAACTTGTGAAACTCCCTTAAACTTTACGTTTCCAAGTCAAACTTTATCCAGAGAAACAATATTGTGACAATATAATCCAGGCTCGGAACCAGAGATGAGGAAAATCCCCTCTAAAACCTCCCCCTGAATTTGTCAGCAGAGTTTAGCTGCAGTGTCGAACTGAGTCCGAGGATGGTCAAGCTGACCTCACACTCAACCCTTTGTTGGTTCAGGGTTGTGAAAGTAAAGTACAGTGCGTGCGCACGCACACACACACACTAACCCTCCTGATACTGTCACCCAGCTTTAACTGCAGCTCTGCAGAAGAGGAGCAACAGAAGTCTGCTGACTCATGCAGAGTTTGGTGACTCAACCTCGAGAACTGGGGGGGAGAAGATGTTTGAGGAATGGGAGTAAGTAGTAAAGCAAAGCTGACTGGGATCAGGATGTAGGAGCCTAAGTGCACATTATAAGTGCTGAAACTGACGGATATTTTCACAATGGATGAATTTCTATTCACATTTTTCATGGTTTCTTTGCTATATGGAGCAAAGACACCAGAAAATATTCACATTTAAGTGGTTGCAAAATCAGGGAATTTATCAATTTTCACAATAGTTCAAAATGAGATTTTAATTTGATGCTGAGGGCAGTGAGATTTTCATTATTCATTCAGATATATTTGTCTACTGATAATATTTTGTGCTGGAATGAGTAGCAGTGGTTCGATGGAATATTTTTTGTGGATTATAACGAGACGGGCATCAGACTGAGGCTTCGTTTAGGGGAAACTTAGACAGGCAATCATATTATTATTTCATACTGTGGACCAGTCTGTACAAATCCATTTTAATAATGAAACAGCCTTCTGTTGATGTCACGAACTGAATGTTTTATGTGCACGCATTCTCTGTGTTGTTATAGCATGTAAACTCTCGCAGAGGTTTCCAACTGAAATCACGTCTTTGCGTGTACCTGTGCTGGTCTCCGTCACGCCTGGAGTGGCCGTCTGGGGGCTCAGGTGTTCCCGCACCATCTTCTGTAGCGATCGCATGAAGACAGAGATGAGGCGGTCGATGTAGCTGGCGTTTTGGCTGCAGGCCGACTTCAGGATCATCAGTGTTCCTGGAAAACAGAGAAGAGACGCGGATCAATGGAATGTGGTAGCAGGAATGCTTGGATAAGGTTTGCATGTTAAGATCATCTAAAATGTTAATGTTTAGAGGATAAATTTAAGTGTTGTTCCAGAAGGGAGCTCTATATATTTTCATATTTCGCAAGAGATCATGGGAGAACAGGAAGAAAAGAGTGAGGGGTACAAATATGAGAAGGAGAAGTTTAGAAAGTCTCCTGAATAAAACTTTGCCTCACTAGGAGGCCGATATTTGCCATTTTTCTAATAATCAGAATTGGTTGATGAATAATTGGCCAGTTTTTATTCTCAGAAACTTGGTAAACGTTAAGCCTCAAATACTTCATTTTTTTCGTCCAAGACTTTACCTTTTTTGTTTTTTAAAACCATTTTCGTGTACAACTAAGGATAATATCCACAATTAATTAATCTGTTGATTATTGCTAAGCAGTTCAGCCCAAACCTCAAAAAGATGATGGTCTCATGTCTTGTTTTGTCTACAAACCAAAATCAGAAATATATAGGCCAAGAAACTTCGGCATCAATCATCGACTGCCCTTATTTATAAAAAAATCGGTGTCGGCCATAGAAAAACCATTATCTGTCAACTTCTAATCTTCCTCGTCATTTTTCCTCCACAGCTGCAGCCGTCAGCTTGGGTCCTTTTTCTAAAAGCGTGACAAGGACTTGATTTTGTTAAAAATAAAATCTGACAAGTTCCAGTGAGTCTCCGAGGCAGTGTATGAGTAGGTATGAGTAATGTCTCTCCTCTGCTGCTGCTGCCGGGAGGAGACAAATGTTAAAATGTCATTCCTCAAGCCAGACAGACGCATCAGCACTGCTGCATCTCTTTAACAACACGACACCACAAAAGCTTTCTCCTGACCACAACTGCCACTTTGGGGAAACCATATTTAATATCTTTACACTGCTCACCCCGCCCAGCAGCCATTTTGTCATCTCGAGGGCCCTTTAGCTTTGAGACGCTAATTTACAGCTCTAAAACTGCAGGAAAAATATCAGTAGCACTCTCCCAAGAAGAAGCTTTTAAGTATATTTTTACCATAAATACTCTACTACAGCTTGGTGTATAAGAACAATGTTAGCTCAGGGAGTGCCGACGGAAGCAGAAATCTTCCCCGAGACAATCCTTTCAGAAAAATCCCTGGACTGTGGCCTCGGTTTTAAACAAACCAGATGTTAGATGGAGAAGCAAAGCCCATCAGCTCACATTTTAACGACCCACTCACTGGCTTAATTGCTAACATTGACTGGGAGGTAGTTTGGATTTGTTGGGGGGGGGGAAAAAAGAGTGGGCGTGTGAAAAGAATTTTTTTTTTTTTTTTACAGGGTTTCTGTAGCAACAAAGAGAGAATAACAGAGCACCAGAGCATGAGAGGAGAAGTGAAGTGGACAGTTGAAGGTCTTACCAAAGAGCTGTGTGGGGTTAGTGTTACTTGTGGCTTTTTCATAGTTGGTCAGTCCCTCATAGATGACTTTGCCCACAGCAGCATACAGACATTCCAGTTCTTCATACTTGGATGCAACATTGGAGGTGCCTGGAGGAAAAATCACAGCACAACGTTTGCCTTTCAGCAAAGAACAGCACAAAGTCTGACACATGACACAACGCAACAAGCCTAAAGACTGTGCTTCTGACTTTGTCACCACACAGGAACACAAAGTGGCACAGCTTTTCTTCACGTTTTTGCATCCGGTGAAGACGCATTTTCAGGACAATGACATCTGACACCTCTTTAAAAAACCCTGATCAGAAGACTGGAGAGAAACTATTCTCAGTCTTTATTCCACAAGTTGCAATTTTTCACCCACTGTTTTCTAAAATATATGTGTGAAGAGAAAAAAACTATGCTTGACACGGTCTTTAAAAATCAACAAAGAAAAGAGAATAATCAAAATTAGTTGAAATTTAAATTTGATGCAGAGGAGACTTACTGGGCTCAGTGGGAAAGATGCTCATGAGGCGAGAAAGAAGGGAGTGGACGGCCCGCAGGACTTTGGTGTTACCGCAGGTCATGCACGCGGCGATTCCTCGCTGCAGGGGCTTGAAGTGGGCGAGGATTGCCGGAGACTGAAGCACATTCAGCAAGAAGCACAGAATCTCCAGGCCCGTGCAGATGTTGGAGATGTTCGCCTGCGCTGGTTGTTCCTGGGAGGAAACAAGAGGAAAAAAAAACAGGAGGTTAGTGGAGAAAAACTTGTAGAGATAGAACAACAGATGATTAATATTTGATCAATTACTAATGGACGCTAACACGTTCCACCCTCAAGAAAGTTGAAAAATGCTGCTCATTGTACTTAAACTTCCAAACGTAACAATGCATTTTAATTAATATGATCAACATATTTGGTCAAATCTAAATTTTTTCTTGATTGATTGATTAGTTATTTGGTCAGTGTTTCCCAAACCTTGAGATAATGACATTCTTAAATGTATTTTTTTGTCCAAAAACCAAATGTACTCAGTTTTAACGATTTCTTTGCCATGTGGAGCAAAGAAACCAGAAAATACTCACTTTGGCGAAGCTGAAAAAACCCAAAAACTTGTTTTAATTGTTTAAAGAAAAAAAACACTGAAACCAATTACTCTTTTTTTAAAATAGTTAACGATTAATTCAGTCGTCGTTTGACAATCGATTAATCTTTTGCGGGCCCATTTTAGACACGGGTGTACATACGGATCGTAAAGCACTCACATGCAGACAAAAACATCAATATTCTACACACACACAGGTATTTCTCACAGAGAAGAACTGAGGCTTCTTGATTGCTGCTAAACCAAAGATCAATGACCAACATCAGGTACTAATTTTGTCTAAATTGCAATCAAGGTTTACAACTTGGGGAGGGCCACGAGGATAATCTGGGACAGATCCATGGCACTAATCTCGGCTAATGAACAAGGTGACTCCTGTGATAAGACTGCTGGTAGATATATACGGCTGATATTGATTTGAGACCGCAGTAACAGAGCAGGACCTTGTCTCATGCAGATAGGTCACATGTATGTCGTGTCGGAGTGAGCCATTGTGAATGTGTCCTCTGCCCCCGCTTCATTCGCCCTCTCACACCAAACCTCCTGACCCTCAATCACTGCCATGCCACTACAATGAGGTGATGAAAGGTAATCCAACTGAGAGCATTGTTCATTAGTGTAAGGAGGGCTGCGGGGCAGGTAGAGCAGGTTCTCCGGGGGGAGGAACAGACCACGTATGTGCACCGACAGAAGCCCTGTTTGTCAGTACATCCCTGTGGAATCTGGAGGAGCTGAGAAGGGAGGTCTGAGTGGGCAGAGAGGACAAGACTCTACCCAGTAGGGGTGGGTTAAAATATCAATTTGGTGATATATCGCCGTCTTCCCTTGCACAATACCATAAAAGATTCACCAGGGCAAATATCGATATTTTTACTAACAAATTAAGACGCTCTAAAGTAAACAGTCTTTGCCAGTTTCACTCGCTGGGCGTCACTATTTCATGTCTCCTCATGGTGGCGCTGGTAACGTGAATAAAGGGGAAACTTGTAACCTGGGCGAAGAAGAGGGAGTTTACAGCGGGATCATGACGGAGACAGCTACGTTAAGAGATACTCCATTCACGTTGAATACGTAGACTTTATGCTCTTTGTTCTCCTTGTTGTGAAGAACTAGAGAAATCTTCACTTTTTACTTTTCACGGACGTTTCGTTTTCTTCAGTTCTGCAAATATTGATTACTGCAGACTTGGTGTATCGTGATATTATTGGTATCGTGGGCCATGTATCGCGTATCGTGCGAGGTATCCTGTGATTCACACACCTACCACACAGGCAGAACCGTCCATTAAAGTCTAAATAAACCCCTGTATATAAAACCAGTGTATGTGGATATCTAGTAATGTTATTCACTGATCCAGGAGCAAATCTTTACAGTTTAGTATAAAGCAGGGCAAGTAAATCTGGCCTGGGGCCAATCTTCATCAGGCAAAACCCCAGGTTTAAACCGTTTTTTGGACCATGGGAGTTACAGAGAGCAAGGGAAGTACACGACAATGGCCCATGCATGGTAATAACCTCGTCTGTACAGTGGTGCCAAATCAGACCAGAGAGATGAGTGGAGAAGAAGGGAACAAGAGATAAAGGAAGAGGGAAGAAAGACTGTGATAAGAGGCTGAAAATGAAAAGGAGGAGATGAGGAGAGAAGGTTCTGGAAAAAAAAAAAGAAAGAGAGAGAAGCAAAGTGGAGCGATTCAGAAGGCAAGTTTTAGGATGAAGAGGAATGGGGGGGGGGGGTGGGGGGGGGGGGGGAGAGAAGGCACAGGCCAACCCGGAAAAAGGCTGCCGTTATCTCGCCATTGTCATTATTTTGTCATTATGAAGGTTTGCGCCTCACTTCATGTATTACTGATAACAGACAAAGGACTTGAAGGCATTAGAGCAAACACTAAGACCGAGCTTAAGCAGAGAGAGAAGAGGAAACTTCTGCAGTTGCTGTGAAGGCGGAGAGCAGAAACACATTAGTTTTCCTCTGCTGTTCGCGTCTTATTGCTTTGAACCGTAACAACAACAAGCCGGAGTGTTTGGAAGCGTAATAAACATGTTGATGACATGCAGTACATCTTCAGTGGAAACTATAAATAACTGCTGCAAAGCTCATATAAACAAATATGGTTTTTGGGAGTTTTTTTCACCAAAAGATAAGCCAGAAACTTTCAGAACGTTTATAATCGCCAACAGTAAAAAAGCTAAAATAGCTTTATGGACCACACACGCATGAATCTGACCATGTAAAACAGAATCGATGCAGAATCGATGCAGAATCGTTCCGTGTTTGCATCACGATGCACTTTGGAAAGGATCATTTGCCTGAAGGTGTAAAGCAGTCTTACCACTGTCATGAGCAGCTTGTCAAACCACTGCAGCTTGAGCTCGGCGCGAGGCCACATGTCAGGCCTCAGGGCAGTTTTCATCAGGCTGACACAGCGACGCGACAGCAGCTCTCCTGGAGACCCGGCCACATTTGTGCTGTCGTTCACCTGAACGGGGAAAGAGAGAGAGAGAGAAGGACTCAGTGCTGATCAATCTTTACTGTTAATATCACCAAAAGGTGCTCTGACAAGGCAAGAAATCACACCAGGAGAGGAGTGGTGACACTTTCATATTGTATTTTTGACATAAGCAGGAAGGGAACTGTTGTGACAAGCATCACCTAGCATAAGCTTCCATGAGCTCTTGGTGTGATCTTCTCTGGTTGATAGTAATCCCAGGGGAAGAGGAAAGACATTTTTTCTACAGGAATCAATTTGGTATCACAATACACTGATGTCACACTTAATATAAAGGCATGATTATGTTTGTGTGGACTGTTCTGTGAGCAGTGACTGATCCTCACAGTCGCACAGAAGGTGATATTCAGCCGAGATGGTTGGATGAACAGTGAGAATGGAACTTGGCCAAAAAAGAGAGGGAGAGAAAAAAAAGTAGGAAAAAGACGAGGTGAGTGAAATCTCAACAGTCTATTTCAAGCTTGCAACCAAGGTCATCGCTGCCACTATACCGAGGAACAGCAGTAACTGTGCGTGTGTGTGTGCACGGATGTGTGGAGATGCGTTAAGGACAGCCACCAGGTGTGACCTACCTTCACCACTGAGGGGTCAGAGTAGCCACGTCCTACCTGGCAGGCGCTACGGTTGGCAGAACTGTACCTAGTACACGAGTGTGAGTGAGATGAGGTGTATAAATGGACTTGTGTACATGTACTGTACGTCTGGAAAAAAACCTAAAAACCATAGGGATTTGGCCTTGGTTCATGTTAGGATTAGGTTAAGTGTTAAGATTAGGTGTTTAGGTTTAGATGACGTGTGTGCATGTACTTCAGGTATTTTTTACCTCTTTAGGACCTTTTCTGTCATATACAATGACATTGTCAGGACCAGTAGTCCTCACGGAGACCAAAACCTAGTCCTAAAGAGGCATAACCTAATTTCTGAAGAACTGGTTAAGTTTAAGGCTAAAATAACCTCTATGCTAAGTTTAGTCGAAATGAAAAAGTAAAGGCAGTGTCCCAAGAAGTGTGTGTGTTGGTTTACCTGACATGCAATCCTGATCAGGAAGTTGACCACCGTATCTGTGTGTTGTTTCTCCACAGGTTTGGTGAGCATTGTCTCTGTACCTGGCATGGACTGGGTGCGGCCAAACACCTAAAAACACACATTAAAACATAATAAATAACATTTTAATGTATTTTTTAGTTTTAATATCTCTATTTCTAAAAGACATGTTCTATTCAAGAAGAATAAACATTTCAGTGCAGCTGTGTTTTGAATCTGGCGACGTTCCTGAGCACAGGAAGTGATTTGTTTTACCTTCACTGACGGAGGCGAGGAGGAAGCACAATAGTTACACTGAACAAGTAAAAAGAGGCAGCTACAATAGTTTGATGAATGGCTGAATATGTGGACTCTACTGCTTTGTGAGAGCAGTGAAAGCAGAAACAAGGCAGAGGGAATAAATTGTGGATTTAACCAAGCTGGAAAATAATCTCCTTTATTTGGCATGATAAACATCTCTAGCAACAGGATAGTGGCAGGTTGGGGGGTAGTGTAAGATCACCAATTAAAAATAATTTCTTAGAATTCCTCTGGGTGGCGACAGATGTTGAGCACTACAGCTTTAAGAGCACTTAAAAGTAGGCCGAGACGATCGCTGCCCAATTAATCACTAATCACAAACAATTATTTCATCAAGATGAAATTCTACAATGCAGCAGGAAATTAAACGGTCCAAAAATCTTGCTCTTTAGATGAGATAATGTGTTGGTTGTTAAAAAGTGACAGTTATGATGATTAAAATGTTTATTCATACCAATTATAAATCATATTGCAATCACAAAAACTGTCAAAATAATTGTAATGTGACTGTTTGACCATGCTGTTTTAACTTTTCACAGCCCAGCCATGACAGTCTGAGCTGTACTGCACCCCACACACACACACACACGTCTGAGTGATCGTTCCTCACCGTGGAGGCCGCTCCGGTTGCTGTGCGGAACCTCTTGACGTCCTGACCGGTGGCCGCTGCGTCCAGAGAGATTCCCCTCTTCACTGCTGCCCCACTGGTTCCTTCACCACCACCACCACCACCACCAGCAGCACCACCACCACCACTACCAGCGGCGGCGACTTCACCCTCAGACTCCGGCTGACACGCCCGAGACAGAAGAAAGGACAGTTCATATAATTACAGTTTTAACAAGTTTTTAAATATATTATTATTATTATTATTATTATTATTATTAATAAAATAAAAAGTTCCTCTCACCAACCCCTACAAGATTATGAATCAACGCACTTTACGCTCTGTGATAAGATGGTGTGTTCGGTTTGCAGTCAACCATTTGTAACGAGCACTGTGTGACACTGTTATGTCAACTAACCGAGTGTTATTGGTATACAATATATGGTGAGGATGAACTTGACACCATTAAAGTTTATAAAAACAGGGTCTGAGACAAAAGTGCAAGTAACAGTATATGCAGCAGAGTGATTTTAGCAATCTCGGAATCCTATGTCTGGGTTTGTGAGGTTGTTCTGACCTGAGAGGGCGTTCCAATTGTCATTTCCAACAAGGAACTCCATAAATCCAAGAACGCACCTGTTGGTCTTTGATCCTCTGTAGCTCCCACTTGATGACCACCTCAGCCAGTTCCACGGCCAGTTTCCTCTGCTCGATGGTCACGCTGGGGGTGAAGCCGAGGCGCTGCATTGCACTGATCATGTGCTGCACCAGGTGGTGGCGCACGGGGTAGTAGACCTGGGAGAAAGGTAAGAAATATAAAAGTGTAAGTGATGATAAACTTGTATGAACTCTATTTCACCTATGTTTGAACATGTTTGGTATTCTGAGGACAGAGTGTCAGGACAGGACTGCATGGTCACTGATGCCAAAAAAAGTGAGCAGTGATGAGACTGAACAGATGAAAGAGCAGTGCACGCTGAACTCTACTCGCACTGTAGCTTGGAGCCTGCTATTTTTTATGATTTTATGCTTTCTTTACTTTTATCTGGACATCTAACAACGTGAACTTCCACTGCATGACTCAATATTGTGTAGGGCTGCAACGATTCAATCAATTATTCATCGATTACTAAATTAATCTATAATCAAAACAAGCTTTCTGATTTTTCAGCTTCTTAAATGTCAATATTTGGTTTCTTTGCTCCATATAACAATGTATGTTTTTTTGTGGGCAAGACATTTGACATCACTAACATGTCCAGTTTTGAGAAACAATCATCATGATCAGTATTTTTCAACATTTTGTGGACCAAACATTCATTAAATTTAAATCAAAAACTAATCAGTTGTGAAAATAACTGTTATTTGCAGCCCAAATCTTTATAGAATCCCGACAGCAAGACCTGCTTGTTGGTCTATGCATCTGGATCTCCGTTACTGAGCAAATCTCAACCCTCGAAAAACATTTAATGTCAACAAGATTGTGTTTACGTTGCGACTCTTCCATAAACTGTTTACAGTGGCCGCCTTGTGTCGGCTCCACCTTCCCGAATCTGGTCAGCCCCGCTCACAGAAGGCGTGTAATTTCTTCTACTCTGCCTGTACTTCACTCTGGAAGTTGAGGGCGAGAACACATGCAAAGTCAAACGGGGTCTCTCCAGTCTCTCCGAGACACGTCAGAAGAAGTAAACTCTGAAGCCGCATTCCCACTTAGTCTCAAGGACATGATGGCACACACTTAGCCCCGAGCTAAGCCTCAAACTCAAGAGTCACTTAGCATCTTCTCAAAAACCCAAACTGGGACTCTCAAGCCCAGAGACTCACGTAGACAAAAGAGCAAGAGATGAGATGTCTATCTGAAGGCTGCTGCCAGTGTCAAAGAATATTAAAACTTCACACTTTGAGGGTAATTATAGTCAATAGAGCAGGACTTCACTGCCTCTTAATGACTGAGTGGCTAAGCCCTGTCCATCATGAGTGCACAGAGACAAACACACACACACACACGCCATCACTCCATTTCTTGATCTCAAAAACACCAACTCTGTCTCTCTCACACACACACACACACACACACACAGAGTCTCTCATCTGTCTGTCATTATCTCCTCCCCGGTGTAATTATGCTGATGTGATTACATTAGATTAGTCATCTGGCCCAGTGAGAGCAGCCTGTCAGTGAGATAGAGAAGGCGAGCTGAGGAAAATGTCAGTCTTCTGCTAAGAGACCGTCGCTCTGTCTGGTGAGGCGGCAAAAAAAAGGAAAAAATCAGACGAAGAAGAGAGTGGTTTCTGAAACTTAAGGAGGAGGACGGCGAACATAGAAGGCCAAACGATACTTATCCCTCGTGTTGTTGACTCGTACACAGGTGAGCTGCTATTGGGAGAGAGCGAGAGTGAAGGCGATTACAGCCAGAATCACAGAGCATAGTTAGTCTGAACATAAATCTCAGATTTGAACAACCTTCATCAGTAAAACTATGTCAACACTGGTTCTCAAACCTTTTATACCAAGGACCACCTGAGACAATATTGACCTCTTGACGTAACACCATTATCGCCAACGTTAAAATAAAATACAGTGTAAATAGGCAGAGCAAAGTCAAAGGAGGCAGATTTATTCCCAATAAAATAATTTTCTCTCTCGTAATCCTCCTCTTCCTCACATACAGTATACTTTTCACACCGGTACACATTCCACAGCTTGTGAACCCAAATGTGTTTTTAGCTTTTTAGTTTAGAAAGAGAAAAAAAAACTGTATCGGACTGATATCGGTATCTGAAGATACTGGAGGTTGCGATGTCGTTATCGGCCGTGAAAAGGTACTTACATCGTATACGATCGGTGTACATGTAAGTGGATATATACACGACACGTTCTCATGCCTATTTAAAATGTAAAATAATCTAAAATGTTTGCAAAAAAAAAGCTACTTAACCTGAATTGAAATAAAGCAGATGTGAATGTTGTTGTGTCGTGAAATGGTTAAGAGTTGTCCCATGTTTCATGTCACTTCCTGACAGTCAGTAAAAACATCAATCTAACATCAAACTACACTCTTTAACCCTCAGAGGTTTCCCCTGCAGTAGCTGAAAGCTCACAACAGAGCAGTGGAATGACAGCAGTGAGAAAGCAGCTGTGGATGAACCAGAGAGTTGCCCTCTCAACTCTGGTGGCGACAGCTTATCTCAAAGTAACACAAAAAAGGAATCATACGCTGTCAGTAAGTAGTCAAACTCATAAAATGACGCTGTGCGGCGTAAAGTGGGAAAAAAGTCAGAGCAGGAAGTCTGTCATGATTATTATAAGACCCAGAGACAGAAATCAGATTTGTTTCGACTGTTCCATCTGTTCCCTCTCAGCCTGCATCAATACGGTGGTGATCAATACATTCAATAGTGATGGATTCACAGGAGGAAGTTCACCATCGACCGGTGTGTGTGTACTGTTGTTGTTTTGAATTGGCTTACCCTGAAGTGCTGCACGATGAGATGGAGTATGTGGACCAGCTGTGGCACCGTGTGTCCCTCCTCCACTATAATCTTTCGTGTCCAGTGGGTCAACATCTGGTGGCCGTCTTCCATGCGGGCGGGAACAGCTGGGGTCAGTATAGCCATGGCCTGTCGCACAATGGCTCGTGCTTCCATGGTGTGGGCCTTCAGCAGACTGTGGAAGACCTATAGGTGCATAATAACAAGGTTTTCAGGTTTTCTTGGGATTTGGGATTTTCAGGTAAAACATGCACTTTTCACACTTCACAATTTTTTAACCTGGTTCAAGCCCCTAAAAAATCCTAAATACTGCATGCTTTACTATACACACTGAGAAAATGCAAATACAAATCAGCAACAGCATTTTTGCAGAGTCATGTTTTGGGCTTCTTATTTCTTCTTTATGGGAGGAGATGTGTTATAAAGCTGGAGAATTATGTCTTTGAAATTGCTTCAAAGTGGCTGTAGATGGTAAATGCACCAGCACAAATGTGTTGAAGGGTTTTAGTTTAGTTCATTTCACACTGAAAACAGAGGTGTGTCTTTCCCAACTGTCACAAATACACTGGAAACAACTAGTTACTAGTTTGTATCTTTAAGGCCTTATCCATACAAAAACATAACTTTTCCTAATTCATTATTAAAAAGTTTTTTTCACTTGAATAAATCTCTTCATAGACAAGAAACCCTCCAAAACGCTGTGGTATATGTGCCACGCCTGTGGCGCTGCGATACATCAAAAACAGAGAAGACAACATACAGCATGCACATAAAGCTTGAGTGCTGTGTACAAGCTTAATTGTACTGCATACAATGTAAATACAAAATAAAGTTTTTTGACCCAGGAGTGAATGTAAACTCAACACATTTCCTTGTTTTTTTGACCCGTGGGAAAAGGTTTAGTTTCCTGCCGTCTCTCAACCATATACACAAACTCACACTCAAACCTCAGTCTCAATTCCACTACATTATATTCAGTTTATGAGCACCACTCACTCAGAGAGTGTGCTTAAAGTAAGTGTTTTCTATCATTTATTCAGCTGTTGCCTTTGCAGCCTCTGTCAGCTGGTAATTTACTCGTTTTTGTCTCTTTCTGTGTAGAGTCATACATCAGTCGCACTCATGCTTCACTGTCTCTCCTCACCTGCAGGACGATCTTCTTGTGAATGGCAAACTTGGCGATGATGTGAGCCAGGAGTAAGTGGCCGCTGTATTTACAGGCGGGGTCCACACAGGCTTTGGGCAGCAGGCACGGCCACGCGAACGTCATGAGGCGCCGCAGCTTGCTGTTGCGCGACTTGTTGTTGTCGTGGATGTGGTGGGGGGCGTGTTCCACCAGCAGGGTGGAGAACTGCAGCAGGCAGATTCTCAGCGAGTCCAGCAGGTCAGCCTGCTTCTCAGGGTCCAGAACCTTGGAAAAGGACAGGAGAGATGTAAGGAGGTTTTTCAATAAAACATTTTAAGCATGAAACAAACACCTGAGGTCTGTTGTTGAGGCTGTAAGAATAGAAGTCCTTGACAACTTACAGGTCCAATGTATAAGAAATAGTGCCATCTAATGGTGAAACTCCAGATGGTAACAAACTGAGGACTGTTTCTCAAGCTGGTCAGGGAACTATGGTGGCCTCCCCATACCCAAAATAGTTTTGTTCTTCTATGATTTTGAAATGTTGTAGAAATAAGGCAGCGCAAGATGTCTGTCTCCATAAAGCAAGGCCCTTGCCTGAAGTACATACAAAAGTACTTATTTTAAGGCTAGGAAACCAAATTATCTAAAAAAAATGAAGTGCTTCTACAATTATACAAAGATATCTGTGGGTATGTATGTTAAATATCTGCCCATAAACCCTCCTAAATGTCACACATTGGACCTTTAATATGCCACACTTAATTTTCCTAATTGCCCAGTAAACTGGCCTACAAACCAGAACTGAGAAAGCTCATATTTATTTGGTTTTCTGTCTAGTAGCTGCAACTAACAAATATTTAAATAATCGATAAATCTGTTGATTGTTTTTGAACAAATTTAGTTACTAATTTCCTTCACAAAATGTGATAAAAAGTAAAAAAAAAAAGTTTTAATGGTTTCTTTGTTACACAAAGGAAAGAAACCAGAAAACATTTATATATAAGATAAGAAGAAGTTTGAATTATTGAAAAAAAAACACTCACAGTGCCTGACTGCTGATCCACATTTAAAACAAACTGGACAATATACCATCTCTAAAATAGGAATAAATAAATAACCAAAGGCACACTGTGAAGACTAAAAACTTAACAAAAAGAAATTACCATAAAACATAATAGTAAAAAAAATAACACCCCTTCAAGAAAATCAAAAATGAATTGAAAAGGTTCCAGGAATGCAAATTGGTCCCTCGGTGAGAGGCTGCACTTGTGAGTAATGTTTACTCTGGCAGAATTGCATTTGAATGACAGTGCAGCACAACAGCAATCTACCTTTTTCACATGTTAAAAACCTCCAAGAAACGTCTGAAATGAATTCTCCCAGAGAGAGAGAGAAGGAGGTGAGTGAGGAAATGAGTTTTTAACCAGACCATGGACGAACCATTAGCAGCCATTAGCACTGGTGTTAGTCAGTGATGAGATCTGCCACGGCACAAACAAACACGCTGACCTTTAGCATGATCACACCATGACATTTACACCAGGAATTATCGTCTGTCCTGATGAATGAAACAAGATGGAAACAGGAACCGGTGGGATGACTGCGGGGGGGGGGGGGGGGGGGGGGGGGGCGAGACAGACAGATAAAGACAAATGGACAAGAAAAGGGATGGGATGCCAGCCAATTAAGTGACAGAATTGAGAAGAATGTGACTGAAAGTGGGATGATGTTGTTGATGATGACGGAGTATGGAGATGTGCCAGACTGATACAGGACATTATGAGGGGGAAATGCAGCAGGTAATGAAATCAGAGACGCTGAGACAGAGACACAAAGATGTCGAGTAATGAACAAAAAAGTAAGAGGAGAAGTGAGTGGGGTCGAATGTGAAGACAAACACGGAAGAAAAGGATACCTGCAAGTGTCTGAGTGCATGCAAAACTAAAGGTGACCGTGTGTTAATAGCTGACTCTACTGCAGATTTTACCTTATTATTTTATTGTATTTAAGGCCGTGCTTTTCTATCCATCATTATCACCTTTGTCTTTTTTTCTTTCACTGCACATCCTGGTGCGGAAACTGTGAACTTACTGAGTTTTAGGGCAATCAGACTTATTTTGCAGGAATTACAGTTAAAAACACATTTTGTGTTCCCACTAGCCATGCAACAGGCTTCCGCCGAGACTGTATGCAGGTTACCATGGCAACCATGGTAGTGGCCAAAAGTAGGCTTCCACCACGTCTCTATTCTTTTTCATCTTTTTTTAAAGGCCTATCAAGGCCACATGAAGTATGCCTTCAGTAAAGACATTGTTTTCATTTCCATGAAGCTTTCATGACGCGGTCTACATTTTCTTTACTCTTTCTTTCTATATTAATTATTAATGGCCTCTCTCATTTCACTTCTGTTTATCCAGGTTTTATATAAATGCCCATATTTATCCGCATTTATTTATACATGTTAAGGGTTTAATGTTGACATTTTAGTTATTTATAAGCGCATATTCTATATTTGCATATTATTTTCATATGTGACTGACTTAACATCTATTTAAGTTTGGACTCAGTGCTGCTAAACGTATTCTCATTTTAAATATTTGTTTGGTTTCCTCGTTTTCCGTCTTCTTCTGTATTAATTTTTTATGTGGAAAGCACTTTGTGCTCGAGCTTGAACTTGAAGTACTTTTTTTAAGTTAAATACGATGTATTATAAGTTAAATTATTGTTAAATACTATGTGTACCTTGGTGATGAAGACACTGGTGATGCTTTCAGGGTTGTCTCCCTCCGGGTTGGGCGGTCCAAGCAGCTGCTCGCCTTCTCCTTTCTCAAAGCTGTGCAAGAAAGCTGGATTCAAGATGTGCTGCAGCACCTTTGACACACAAGGGGAGAAAATGGTGAAGTGATTTTAATGCTAAAAAACCACAAAATATTTTCCCATTTAATCAAGAGAGTATGCAGCTTTTGAGGCTTGCGGGGTTTTTAAGGGTCTGTAACGGATGATTTCCCTGCGAGCGCTGTTTTTAATAAGGTGAAACTAATCAGTCTTTCAGCATAACAAGAAAAATGTGCAGCGCTCTGCGCGGCACATTGTTAAGTGATGAAAAAGTCATCTCCGACAAAATCTATTCTTAAATTAGTGCGGTGCGTGGAGTGATAATAACAGAACCGTCGGTGAGGGGAAGAATAAATTTCAGCGTTTATGGCACACTTGAGGTAACACAATCTCAAATTAAATCTAATTTAAAGAATAACAGAAAAATACAATTCCAACTCTTGGTACAATATAATAATAAAGACCTATAATGTGTCTTCTTAATTAACTATAAGCACTGAAAGAAAGAAATCCGATCTGCTGCCGGGGGAAAGGCCTAAAATGTTATTTACTAACAGCCATGAAACCCAGGGTGAGGGGGATCGCCGTCAGGTATCTGCGAATGAAGCAGGAAAAAACGCAGAATAACCCCAACACAGTGCGACTAACGACTGCATTTATTAAAGAAGCTGCTTTCTGTTAATGAACCCTCCTTTTCAATCCGTCATCGGGGGCGACAGGGCATTGCTCAGCGGAGAAAGAGCTGTGGCAGCATATGTTCCAGCTCCTCCATTAGCGAAATGATTCACATTCATTGTGCGCGACGTACGTGCGTGCTTGATAAACTCACGCACAACACACAATGACACACACACACACACACACACTCACAAAGCCTGTTAAACTAAAACACAAAGACCACACACCATGGAGCACCAGCATGTTCCTCACAGTCATCTGCTAATATTCATCTTCCGACAGTGATTACTGTTAAGATAACAACATTTTTGTGGACACACACACATACACATACACACACACACACACACAACCTGTGGGTGAGTAGCCTAGGTCTCACTCCGCAGGTGTCTTCATTATCCTAAACTCCATTTCCATACCCCTAAACAAATGTGTGTGCTGCGATGTTAGCAGGGTTCCGCATGCACCACCATAAAAAAAAAAATCGGGGGACATATAATAGCAAAGGGGGGCGCAGAATAATAAAAAAGTCCCTAAAAAACACCAGGGACTGACAAATAATGGATGGGTTTTATTGTGAAGTAGCCACAGGTGGTTGTCTTGAATAATGTGTCCAACAGCAACAGAAGCAATGTTTGAAACTTTTTTCTTTGCTGTTGTTGTTGTAAGCCACTGATTTCTCAGAAATTAGCTTCAATAGTGTGGCTTCATTAATATGTGTTGAACTCTGAGTGCTTAAAAAAAAAAAAGCTAAACTAAGAGGCAATTATTCTGTGTTGATGAGTGTTAACCTCTCTGTGCCATAGTCATTATTAAAGCTGCAGTGTGTGACTTTTAAATATCAACGAGTGTCCGTCATGGCTAAGTGAGCGGATACAATCTTGGTGTCGGCTTTTTCGCTCTCTCTATCTATGCTTTGCAGTAAAGCAGAATTTTGTTCTCGTGTCACCCGGCGACATTGGTTGGAGAATACCGGAAAATGACACCCACGAGATGCTACAGACATGGATTACCTGGTAACAGGTACTATTTTTAGTACCTGCTCCGGCGAGGTTCCAAGCGTGCTAAGTACGTACTATGGAATGATTGGTCAGACTGCCGGGCCACTGATTGGTCAGACTGCCGGCCACTGACTGGCCAGAGTGCCGTCATAGGAAGAGACGTCCCACACACAAATCAAGCCGAACAGCGCTGAACTGTAGCTCAATTAAAACTACTTAACAATCCTAACAACGTGGGTTAATCTCCAACAATTACCAGGGAAACCTCTATATTTAACAGAGGAGTCTGTGGCGAGTGGTGTATTTAGGGACAGCGCCGCCGACCGGGAGCGGCATCACAGACCGCTGCTGCAGTCTGTGGAGTAGGAGGCTGTGCTCCGGAGACGTGTGGACAGTGCCAAATTGTAGATCAGTTAAAACTACTCAACAATCCTAAAAATTGTACAGAAGTCTGGTGTAAAGTCACTAGTCACTCGTGTGTGTGTGTGTGTCACGTATAAAACCACAGTTTCACTCAGCCGTGCAGTGATGACTCTGCCCACGTTAAGTAGGTACTTTTTTTGGAGATGCAACCTAATCGTGCTGTGCCGGGGCGAGTAGAGCCGGTGGAAATACGCCATAAGAAACAGAACTTTTCGAGATACAATCTTTTTTTCCTTTTCGTCCATAAAATATTTTCCATAAACATGTCTTCATAGGCATGGAAAAAAAAACTCCCCAAAATGACTATATATACTGTAGTGTATTGCTGCCACAGTGCAATACTGATATAATAACCTTTAATGAGATTGTTATACTTGGAATGATATGCATTCACATAGTGTGAGAACGTAGAATTTTACTAACTCCAACACAAAACTTTGTTCAAATGCCTATAATAATCTGATTGTCAGTAAGAGACACAACAATAAGCAGTGAACCACAGTAGCACCCTGTGTAATTTATTAATTATATCAATGGTCATTTAAGTAAAATGCTGATACCAATCCGCACAATGCTTAATATCAACAACCCCCAATAACTGGCCAGGCCGAAAACGTAACATAAAAGCAGCAGAAAGTGAAACTTAAGTGCAAGGCTTCATACATTTTATGTGCATATTTGTTTTTCTGTTTTAAATCTATCTCTTTGAAAACAAATGCACTTCTTCCTGAGAGAACAGTCTGGGGAGAAGAGAATATGTGACAGAGGAGCAGCATGGGGTCAGTCCGTGCCATCACAGATGATTCATTGCTCCACGCTCTCTCTCTCCTCTGCTTTCACACTTTAACTCTGTCTTATAAGTGAAATATCCTCCCAACAAACACACACACACACACACACACACACACACACACACCTATTTGTGCTTCTGGGAAAATGCAAAAGGCAATTATTTAAATGGCGGCGGAAGCAACACACACACACACACACACACACACACACTACACCAATCAACACAAACATATTCACACGCAAGGACACATCCTCTCTGTCTGTGTCAACATCTCACACACTCACAACAGCATCTGCTGAGCACCAGAGGAGAGTAATTGAGGGAAAAACAACACAATTCTGTTGTATTTGTGAGAAGAAGAGGGGAAGTTACTGAGCAAAGAGACTCAGTCTCAACACAATCCATCAGCTGGACGATGTCTGCCTTGATTTTAGCCGTGTCCCTGTCCACGGGCTGGATGGGATGTTGTCAAAATGCGTCACAAATCAAATTCACCTTGGGGCTCCATATGGGTTTTGCCTGGCACTGATGCTAGGTCTTCACTGTGGAGCACTTCAATTTAATATTTAATATTATACAAATATTACATACAGGGAGCAGGCCATTGGAAAATACAAAAGCTCAACTTTTTAATGAAAAAATTAAGATATAGTGACTCAGCAGTATTTATCAAGTTTCTGAGATTAAAAATGTGCAAACTTGCGTGAATAATTATCAGCTGATAAATTCAATAATAAGCAGCTGATGCATGAAAAATCAACGGGAATATTCAGTCTACCTCTGCTGAAAGTGTGGGAGAAAAAAAATGGCAGAGGGGACATCAGAGACATGAGATCTGTCCTTGGATTTGGGCACATTTACCAGCTGTGTGTTTGTGTACTTGTCTTTAGGAGGCTGCAAGGACAGATTTTGAAACAAACTTATCCATGTGAGGACATTATGACCTTGTGAGCAGCTTTTCACAACGTTAAAGGGCTTTTTTGATGGTTGAGAACTGGGATTAGGGTTAAGGTAAGGCCAGGAATTAGGGCTGCAACTCACGATTGTTTTCATAATTGATTAATCTGTCGATTATTTCCTTGATGAGTAAAATGTCAGAAAATGTTGAAAAATGTTTTTCCCAAATGTCCCCAATGTTCACGAATGTGTTGTTTTGTCCACCAACACAAATGTATTTTAATGATTTCTTCGTTATATGGTGCAAAGAAACCAGAAAAAATTCACATTTAAGAAGCTGAAAAATCAGAGAAACTTGTTTTAAATATCAAACAAAACACTCAAACTGATTAATCAGTTATCAAAATAGTTATTATAATTAATCAAGTAATGGATTAATAATTGATTCATTGAATAATCGTTGCAGCCCTACCAGTGTTTAGGTTAAGGTTAGAGTAAGGCGCGAGGGAATGCATTATCCTTAAGAGTCCTCACTCACAGTGCTGTACAAGAATGTGTGTGTGTTGTACAGCTTTGTGTTCTGCCACACAGACATTTGTCTATACTCTATTGAGTGCTGAGGCCCGGCTGTCCCAGCTGACCCGTTTGTACCCAACAGCAGCACTGAGATGCACCTCTGTTGTGCAGCTGTGCAAAAATATGCGTGTGTGTGCGCATGAGTGCGTGCATTCCAGAGTTTGAGCTTAATTAAAAAGCAGCTCAGATGAGTGTAATGCTCGCAGCACCAGGTCAGGTGGAGGACACCGAGTGTTCATCTGTGAGCCTCGGAGGGTCTGGAAAAACCAGACTAATATGACCTTCCTGACTCCCATCAAACAACTTCTGCTTCAGAACACGCCAAGCATAAAAGTCGCACAGATCAGCTCCCCAAGTGCCTGCGTTTCCCTCAGTGAGGAGGGCAACGGAAAATAAGCTGAGGTGATGCTGTAAACATTTGGCAACATGACTAATAATGCATTATTTAGACGAGGATGGACGAGGTTTTTCTTTTTCATTTTCCCAGCAGGAAGTAACACTTTAATCTCTTTTTTTAGTGTGACTCGGGCTGCATTTTTCTGTTGGATCCCAACCAAGCCCAACACGCACACTCGTTATTATTTACACCATATTTTCAATAAAGAAAATGTTTTATACTGTTTGAATTCATCGTATCCTACACCATGTTTCATTAAAATAACTTAAATTGATCATGTCAGTTGATAGAAATCCATGCTGTAATGAGTGGCATATTTGCATTCGACTTTTTCAACAGCAGACTTTATAAGACCGACACAGGCACTGGTTTAGTTTAGTTCCGGAGCCATATCATTAAAGAAACATAAGAACAAAGTCTTTATGCCTTTCCTCGAAAACATGAATATTTCAAAAGATACGGGGCTGTTTCGCACAAAAACATTTTCTACTCTTCAGTCAAAGTAATCTATTCATCTGGCTTATGTCTCTGTTTGAACTGGATCCTTTTCAACTTGTCTGTGAACCACTACATAATAAATAGCCACAGGCTAAACACTGGTTCTTTTTATATTCTTGTGTTCTGTGTATTCTACCTCCAAATATTATTGCTGATGTTGATTCCACACGATGGTGGGCAAAAAGAATGGAAATCATTTGTGAGTTTCAGGTAACCGTGGCGAGCGAGCCAAAGGCTGTTGCTGTGACCGTGTGCGTACCTTGGCTTTGAGCTCGTCGTTGAAGTGTGGGTCGTTGAACTCAACGAAGCGGAAGAACAGCGCCCGCTTCTGGGCGATGGAGTAGTTGCGGGGAATCTCCTCCTCCATGTATTCCTTCAGGAAGGTCATGTTGCACAGGAAACGACCCGTGAAGGCACGCAGCAGCTGGAAGAGCAGCTCGATCTCCGAGTAGTTGCGCCTTTTAAAAGGAGACGGGGGAGAGATGTGTCATAAACTTATATCGTGATGCGATTCTGAAAGTAAACATACACTTTAAAATTAATGTCTGGAGTGGTTTGGGGTTTATTGTAGGAGGTAAAATAAACATCTGCCGAGCATCTAATGTGTGGGGGGAAAAGGTAAAAGAATTTACTTTTATTTAGTTAACATTATTGGCTTGTAGTTTTTAAAGGTCCAGTGTGTGACATTAAAGAGGGTTTTATTGGCAGAATGAGATGCAACCATCAAACGCTGAATAATTGCACATACTTGCAGTAGCTCAGCAGACAGAAGGCCAGCAGCTTGGGCTCCTTCCAGTTCGTGGCGGCCATGTTGTCTTTGCGATGTCTTTCCTGGAAGGCCTCGCTGACCCAGACCCGCCTGAGCTGGCTGACCAGCGAGTGCTGCCCGGCCAGCCAACCTTCATCATTCTTCACTATGATGCTGATGATCTGCAAAAAAAAAACAAAAAAAACAGGATGAAGACAAATGGTTGGAGGTTAAATGGAGTCAGCGTTGCAGGTGCACACACCTGACCTCCGAAGACATGACTGTGTATAATGGATGTTTACACGAGTAAACGAAAAAAGGTGCGATTAACATATACCTTTATGGCCTGAAACTGCAGGTCCAGCCTGGCTGTGGTGGTGGAAGGAGACCCTGGTCGAACAGTCGCTGCAGTGCCGGCAGGAAGCAGCAGGGGGACAAAGCGGTTGGGATTGGAGGCCAGCACGTCCCTGAGAGGCTTGGCATCTTTGTGTTTCAGAAAACTCTGTGTGTGACCAAATACACAGTAGTGTAAATATAACACAGAGTGACAAACGGTGAGATTTGCAACAGCGGTGTTTACTGCACTGGCCCATCAACTGTAACAACACATTTAAAGAAACATGACCCAGAAAAAGGGGATTTTTACTGGAAGCGATGTCTCTCAATTTGGTTCTAAAAAGGACCACTGAGCCTCGAAACACCCAATATATCCCTGCTTATAGCCCATTACCGAGGCGGCTGGAACAAAGCAAAAGACTGCTCTAATGGCAAATGTGTCAACGAAAAGACTGAAGGGAGAGCTACTTAAGAGCTGCCAGCGCCTGACCATGAACATGCGGCTCCACTGGGGGTCGTTGAGCGTAGCCTCCATCATGAACAGCTCCACTGTCTGCGACGGGTGACGTGTCAGAAACTTGATCAAAGGCTCCCTGAATGGACTGCCGGCCTGGCAGAGGAGGGATGGGAAGAGAAAAGGAAACAGGCAGAAAAAGGGTAAAATGGTTCAATTCTATTAATGAAAAATGAAGTCTTTGGCTCCACATTAAAAAAAAAAACATGAACCTGAATTACAAACGGAAATCTAAAAAGAGAGACGATAAAAAACTGGAGAACCTGGGAGTTCAATTATAGTCGACTCAATTGGGTTCAATGGTGTCGTAATTTAAAACTGCAGTGCGTAACTTTATAATGTCCATTACATTCAAGCCACTGACAAATGACTTTCACACAATGCTAATTACGCTCGTGTCAAATTGGCGCCACACAAATCTCTCCGTATTCCTGTATTAGAAAAGCGGTGTTGAATTCTCTGCTGCACACAGGAAGTGATTTGTTTTAGGTCAAGACAGACGGAGGCAACAAAAAAACCACGCTATTAAAATGCGATGACTGCAAACAGGTTGGAATATTAGAGACTGAATAATGGCAGAATAATAACATAAACAACAGCAAAAATCATCCCACTTCACACACCGCATATGCAAAATAGGGCTGTATGTTTCCCTGTGTCTACATAAAGGCTGGAGCTGGTGTCCTACCTCGATGAGCATCGCCCTCTCTGTCTTCATGACGACCTCCAGCAGAGGTTTGACCAGAGTCTGAGGTGCGGCTGGGATCAGGTGGAAAAGGTTAATGATGGCAGAGCAGATCTTCATCTCCTGCAGAAAGAGTCATACAAAAAAAAGAGAATAGACAGAAAAGGGAGGGTGGATGAAACCTTCGTAAACACGACAGAACTAGACACGGAATGTTATTTCTGACAGACAGTCCTGATGAACAGCCACTGTGGAAAGACAAAGACAAGTCTCGGTCAAGAGGCGGACGTAAGCAGCGGTTATTTGGTATAAAACCTTCAGGTGCAGATGAGTTCTGAGACTACAAACACAAAAGGGGACAACACGTGTTATACTCTTCATTCACCTGGTGTTATCTTCTAACAAAAGTCAAAGGAAAACAGGGAAAATGGGACAATTCCAAACAGTCAAATTATGAGGTTAGATCAAGACTGACAAGACCACAGACACACACACACATTACAGGGTGACTTCACCAGCACCACTACCACGACATTGCTGCAAATCACCAGCACAACATTGGTTAAACTACATTTACAATCACTGACAGTGAGTCACCAAGAGAGGGCGCAACACTGGGTTCACATCTCACCTCAACACCTTCCAACGCAGGCTGTGCCGGAACGGGGAGACAATGATCAGAGTCAGCAAAGCAAATGTGTGCATTTTTTTGTGAGGCTGTTTGTCTTCAATCCACATGGAGGATACAGTGATAAGATGGTGGGTGATTGTGGAATGAATGAATGAACAGCAGCAGCAGCCTTTACAAATGACCACAGGAACACGTGCAGGTTCTGTAGCATCCATTGTTACTAAGCGACCAAAAACTGGGAGCTGCTGAGAATGACTGAAGTTGCTGCAGCAAAGGTTGACGAATTAACGTATTTAAAATCCAAATAACCTCTCTTTTACTCAGCTTTTCTGTTCCACATGTGGGTGACTGACTAAAACTTTATTGGAGATCCAAAGCTTATTTCAGTCAACAAAGACCAGTTTGATCTTTTTCTTTGGAATGAGAATCAAAGATGGTCTGAAAAACTTTGCCCCATACAAGCACTTCATTCTTTGCTAATTCATCATCCAAAGTGTGCCGCGCTCTGTCAAATCCCTCGCTCATTCCTACATGTCTTCTGAACATAATTCTTGGCCCTGCTCCATCACCAACTTTTATGTCAGGGGGTTTTTTTCTCCCCCCCAATCAGGCGTGCCTAGTTGACCCTGTGAACCAGTGCTTTATTGTCACAGGCAGCTTTCCTGTCAAACAGGCACAAAGACCACAAGTTGAAAAGGGAGGGAGAGACAAAGGGCCAATTTGCATCTAATTAAACACATCATTTTGAGATGAGGAAACAGGAACTCGCATAAAGAGAAGCCAGGGGGAAAAAAATGTCCTTTATTTCTACGAGGGGGAGGCAGCTGTGTCCCCCACCCTTCTCCCTCTCCGTCTCTCACCTTTTCTCTGCATTTACAAGGTTATCTGTCGGGGAGATAATGAGGAGCCGCAGCGCTGGGCCCACCACCGCCTGCCTGGCGCCTAATTAATCATTGATTGTAATATGGCCACTCACAACTCATCTGGGAGGAGGCCACACTGAGGAGGTGTTGACTACATGTGAATATAGCTTTTTGCAATTTTCCTGCCCATTTACTGAAAGCTATTTGGTTTAGGCAGGACAGAGCATCTGATCGAAGAGGGTGTGTGTGTGCGCGTGTGTGTGTGTGCGTGCGTGCGTGTCAACATCTGTAGCATCCACTTCCTACAAGCAGTACTGTTTTTGGATAAATAAACGTAAATTCCCACTTCCCCATTGTTTTAGGGACATTTTTAAACACAGTACTGGCTCCATTTTAGAATGAAAACTCCAGGGTTTTTGGAAAGGATAATACAGGCACCTGCATTTACTTCCTTAGTGGTCATTATCAGAGCAAACTCAACTATCTGCTGTGAACAAAAAGCTCCTTTAACACTTAGTTTCATTCCCCACCTCGGTGTCAGACTAATGGGTTCCTTTTACCACTTTTGTTTCTCGTTAGTGGTGCTTTCTGAAACTGAGGCCTTATCCACACAGGAACAGAACTTTCAAAATTCAATCCCTTTCTTTTCTGTTCTTGAAAAGTTTTTTCGGTAAACATGGCGTTTTATCAAGAAAATATCTTAATAAGCATTTAACCCCTCTAAGACTCTAAATGCTGGAGTAAATATGGCAGGCCTGTATGTGCCGCTCTAACGCTGCCACAGAAATACACCAAAAAACTAATGATTATTATGTCGATTAATTGAGCACATTTAAGGAGCTTAAAACTCAGATAACTTTAAAAAAAACTGAAATCATTCAAATCGATTAATTTAGTGAATGATTATTAATCAATGAATTGTTTCACACAGGGCGCTGTATAAAATCTCAAGACAAATAAGATGCAAGAGAGAGGATAAGATATGACATAATAAAATAGTATTTCAGTGTTCCAAAAATATGGATAAGAGCCCATACGATACAAAAAGCCTGAAGAAAATCACTGCACAGCAGAGAACCAGCTTCTTATTTACACTGGAAAACACATGCCTAGTGCACGTGATACAGGTGCATTATTATGGACACAGATAACTTCCCGATACAGAGCTGAAAAAGTCTTCCAGGTGAAGATTTAAATTGAAAATGAAAACACAGTAAGAAACAAGACACAAGTTTGTAAAGTATACTTACACTGCCATCGCTGCGCTGACCTCCTTTGTGTGTTATTACAACCACCTCCATCCACTTCCTCAGGTGTTGCTGAGAAAGACACAGGCAGGAAGATAATACTCAGACTGTGTGAGAGTATGTTTGTCTCGCTTGGTAGGGATTTAATGTTTACTCAAGAGATTTAGGTAACTCATAAACACATTTTCCCCCTAATGAACAAAATCTGCTGCAGAGCTTTGCTCAGCCACTGCAGAGTAAACAAGAGGCCGGGTAAGCGTCTCTGTCACGCCGTGCAATAAAGCATTAACCAATGAGACATGCTAATGCAGGATTACAGTATATCTGCATATATCTCGTACTATTATTAATACTTGCTATAAAATTTTACAAGAACTAACCTCAAACATTTTGTTACTCGTCCACATCTTGAGTGACACAAGAGTTAGCCATAACTCTTACGAGCTAAAAGGATATCATCTGTGACATCACTTATCCTGATTTATTTAAGCTCCTCCCATCAGGCCGATGTTTTATATTAATCCAGAAAAAAGTTGTACAATATGTTTGATAATATTCCATTATTTTTCTACTTATGTATTGTATTGTTAGTGCTTTAAACTCTGCTTTTAGATGATTATTCTTATGTCTAGTGTTAAAGTGCACCCCTGGGGTAGACTTTACCTATTGTTTATTATAGTTTTAAATACAAACATTAATATTTTTACAGTACTTCATAAATGAAGAATACAAGAAACTAGTAAAAGCTAATTTTTCGTGGAAACAACACACAATACGGCTAATTTCCTCTCTTAATCATTAATATTTCACACTTTTTTTCTACAAACTTACTTACATGTAAAATACACAAAATTAAAAATGTTAAGACTAGAAACCAATGCTTTGAATGGGAGACAACAGATAACGGTTGTGAGACAGAGTCTGAAATGACTCACCATCATCTGGTCACAGAACTTGTCATTGAAGGAGTTGGGGAAGAGGCGCGTGACAGAGGTGAGGCGGTTGACCACGTTGAGCGTCAGGCTGCGGTAATCACCCAGCATCATGAGCAGAGGACGCATGTGTGTGTGGATCTGATCCACTTCAATAGTAGCTCCTTCCAGGAACTGAAAAAGAGAAGAAACATAAATAATATTATTAATATTTACATTCAAAATTGACCCAATATAACTTGCAGGCACTTTTTTACTTCTGCTGTCATAGGTGAGGATTCAAAACTTTTTTTGAGCTCACAATTTACAGCTCTGTGGTGACAATAGAGGACAAAACAAACTAAACTGTCCTCCTGTCATGACACCAAAGCATCAGAAAAGTCGTGCATGGAAGAATGTCTGCTTCTACTCCAATTTTTGCAGAGGATAACGGAAATGTCTGACCATATTTTTCAAAGGAAGATAAATATTTATAAAAAAAAAATCATTATTTTGCACCCAGCCCCCAAAAATTTACAAATTCAATTTTGGTTTGGTCGAGCTGAAACAGAGCTGACATTATGACCATATCTCACAAAACAAGCTTGTTTTGCTGTAATAACACTTTAATTAAAATGTGTAAAAGCTATAAAATATTATTTTTATCTCGCATAAAGCATTGAAGCAAATCACTTCAATTTCCCTTCCACTAATAATTTCTCCCTCCACATGAGTTCCGGGCCTCGTCAGCCCTTCCAGCCCCATGAAATGTTCACTACACCTCTGTTGTCTCCATTAAGGAACTAAGGCCACTCAAATGAGGACATGGCCAGCTGTAAACAAGCACACATGCCGTCTCCGAACGCCGATGACGCAAACGCACAACCTCACACACAGGCGGGAGGGGGAATGATGCATGGCAGCCACATTCATTTTCCTCTCAGTGCTGAGAACAAACACTCCATCCTGTATCGATTGGGCCATGGCAACGCTCATTAGTGCTGGCAGAGCAGAGATGAAAGAATGGAGGGAGAGAGAGAAGAGAACGACTGGGCCCAAGAAGGAAAATAAAATAAATAAATCACGGGAAAGTGAAAAGGTGTGACAGAGGTAAGGAAAGAAAATGAAGGTCATAGAAATGGAAGTAAAAGGGGGACAAAGAGCTCGAATGGAGTGGATGGACAGAGACGGTAATGGCGGTATCAATACTTTGATGAATGGCGGACGGCTTGAGTGATAAAGCGGAGGGAGGTCCACATGAAGATAAGTGGGAGGAGAAAGGGGAAAGGGTTGGATTAACAATAGAGAGCATAAAAGACGGACAATATAAAAGAGGATACAAAGAGATTGATTATGAGGTGAAAGTGGTGCAGAAAAGTAGGTGATTTTGAAAATGGTGATGTAACAGAAATTGTAGTTTTCTGAGTCAATTGCAAAGAAATGTAAAGAAAAAAACTAAATGAAGACATGGTTGCCAAGCAACAGTCAAAAAAAGGGTAAATATTTCTCTTGAACCGTTTAGGAGAGAATCAGGGATTTTGAAAATATGAGAAATCATAAAAATAGACACTTAAAAAACTGAATGCAAGAGGAAGGTATAACATCTTTGTTTTCTCAAACTTTCATATTGGTTGAAAAAGTTGAGGTTTTTTTCATTCTGGTACCAGTTTTCAAAAAGAATTAGCTGATTTGATATAAAACTGTGAATTCTCCTAAACTTTAGCTTCTAATAAATACAATTACACTTGGTAAAGAAGGCTGGTTCTCGTGGAACACATTATGACGTATAATGTTGCACTGACCTTCCTCATACAGGCCTCTCCTGCCTCTTGTAGCTCATTGTTGGTGGAGTTGAGAGCTTTGAAGAGAGCAGCGATGATCTTCTCTCTGGACTGTGGCAAGTAATTACAGGCTGCCAGAGCATCTGAGCGAGAAAGAAGGAACCCATTCAACACTTTTTCGAGGAGGAGAGATGAATTAAAGCCGACAAAAATAATAAAAACATATGGAAATTCCCGTCACTTTAACAAGTTTTGATTTACAGTACAGTACTGTACAGTTCACACGGTGGTGATTCTCTGCCGACATAAAATAAAATCAGTTTGAATACATTTTGGGGGTTTTAGCTTCATTAAGAAGTATTCAGTTCAGTTCACACACATTCATTCACAAAACTCCCAACATTACAGTCACTCATGTTGAGTGGAAACTACTCACTGAGGGCAGCAATTCGCAGAGGAACCAGGGAGGGAAGACTCTTATAACAGGGCAACTTCATCAGAGCAGCATCCTCTGCCTCACACAGGTTCAACAGCTTCAGCCAGATGAGGAAAAAAAACACAACGTCAGAGTTTAATAAGACCAAGACCAACGAAAGAAGTGATTTAAATTATTAACATTTTCATTATAAGGTGGATGCCCGGGTAGCAAAGAACCAATAACTTAAACCAAAACATGGTGATGGCCATGGAAATCATTGAAATCTTAATTAAAATGCCCCTTTTTCAGATGAAGCCAAACATAAGGGGTATTTGTTTGACAGTGACTTGTCAGTGTTTCCTACCTCTGTGTAGAACACCTTGTGCTCCATGACGTTCAGGTCCATCGTGAAGAGGCGTGGCTGCAGGGTGGTGCAGAACGTGTTGCCCTCCATCAGGCCGATCTGGGCGTTGGCCGGCTGGTGGCGGAGCAGGTGCTTCTTGGGGGGAACCATATCTTGCAACACCTGAGGACGGAACAGTCAATTTGAAATTCCTATAGTGTTTGACATGAAAATGGAGGTGAGTTTAGACCTTAGTCCAAACAGAAACAGCCCTTTTCCTATATTATCTTTTATTTTTCATACACACAAAACCCCTCAAAATCACTCTATGTTGTAGAAATCATGCTGTAACACTGCCACAGAAATAGGCCAAAAATGGAGAAGACAACATGGAGAGGTGTGGCGATGGCATCATCTTTTTCCCTAAATTAAATGTTTGTCGTTTACACGAAAACACAAGGTTGGCAGTTTTCGGGGCTCCCAAAATGCCAGTTCCATGTGGATAAAAAAACAAACCTTTGCAGATTCTATTAAACTCATTCTCTGCTGCAAATTCTTTCTATACTTTTTAAGAAAATTGTATTGTCCTTGGTTTCACCTCTTTGTGTGGTTCCATGATGACAGTGACACTCTTGCCGGTGACCTGGGCCAGCACCTGCAGAGAGTGCATGGCCTGCTTCCTGACAGTGGAGTTGGGGGAGGTCACCTCTCGGACCAGGTCGTGCGTGACCATGTGGAAGGACTTGTCCTGGGCGACCAGCAGCTCCTCCGTCTTCTCTTCATCTTTCAGCGGAGTGGCACAGCGCACCAGCAACTGCTCCAGCGTGGTCTTAGCCATGGCTACTGCTCCGTTTGACACCTGCGCGAAAATCAATACAGTTTGTCGGCACAATGCCATCTAGGAACATCTCTCCGCCTTCCTGTCAGTTAGCTTGACAGGATTCAAACTTGGCAGGTAACTTACGAATGTAAATTTGACTTTAAGATATGAAATGCAAGCAATATCAGCGTAAATTGCTAATAGAAACACAAACACACAGAGCAGCACAGACGGATATTCCATTTATTTGATTATTCACCACATATCTATCGAACGGGCAGCATAACAGGCTTCAAACTTGGCAGGTGAAGAAATTTGCTGTTTTTCTGAATTAATGAGAGTCTTTCTTAGTTTAGAAGAACTATCGCATAAATTCAGAAAAAAACAGAAACCAAATAACAAACTTTTAAAGCATTTTTAACACATTACACATTACGGGGACATATTTTGGAGGACGCAGCCAGGTGATTTATTTCATGAACATTAGCTGACGCACTAATTTTGTCCTCACCTCTCCTGTGAGGTCCATCATGACAAAGAGCAGGGCCTTCAGGAAGGTGAGCTGGTTCTGCAGCACCCAGATCAGAGGCAGCCTCTCCATCAGGAACTTTATGGACACCACACCGCCCAGCTTGGCGTACCAGGCCTGCTCGTAGCAGCAGGCGCACAGACGCTCCACGATGTACGAAAACAAAGGCAGCTGACAAGCCTGGAGAAGGAAACAAGCGGCAAGGATGATTTACTGATTCTCATTTAAATATTACGAGTGCAGTGCTCATCCAGCTGGAGGATTCTGACATTTTTACAGTGAACTGCTCAAAACTTTTACAATTGAAAATGAAATAATGTTAACTTAACAACCAACAAAGGTTCCACCAGAGACACAATGATCTAAAAAAGAAATGCTATAATACTGTATGCTAAGTCTATGCTAAGATATTTATTGTAATAATGACATAAATTTTAGTAGAGCTTGAAGTCAACCCATCTGTGGTGAGTTTCCCTGATGTCTGGCAGAGTCTGCATGTTCTTTTTTGTTTGTTTGTCATTTCTTGACAAGGAAAGCAGTCTCTTAACATACATTCTGATTTTTCAGCTTCTTAAATGTGAATATTTTCTGGCTTCTTTACTCCATATAACAAAGAAATAATTGAAATTATTAATTTTGGTTTGTGGACAAAACAAAACATCATCATTTAAAGGTTTGGGAAACATCAATCAATATTTTCTAACATTTTCTGGATCCAACGATTAACAACACAGATCCAGAACATTATTAAAACAGTTATGCTAATGTGACATAATGAAATTCATAATACTGTTATGACCCTAGTTTCCACAGTTAGAAAAGAAAAAGCTTACTGACCGGACAGTGCTTTTATTCAATAAATTAACCCTCCTCTCATTTTACTTACCCTCTCCTTGGACCCGAGGATGATGCTGGCCACGTCAAAGATGACAGCCAGTGCCACTTCTCCAATTTTGCACAGCTCTTTCTCCTCGTAAGCCATGCAGATGGCTATGGCATCAATGAGAACCAGTGGATCCATGCCCTTAGAGCCATTCTCCTCACTGTGGAACATGGCTGTGCTTGGCTGGCTGCCCAGCTGATAGCACTGCAGCAGGAATGGACCTGAGATAAATGGGGAAATGAGTTAAAACCATGTGATATTTATTTAAAGTACTGCGGCTTGTGTAAAAACCCCGGAATTAGTTGAAATCATCATAACAACAGAATTGGAAAGTGACTGATTTTTTTGTGGAGCAGGGAATACATGCCAACACCTGGGCATGTAAAACCTGGGCACAGAAAGCTAATATTAGATGAAGGGAGAATACAGTAGTCCCTCACCACACTGCTGCGCCACAGCCACCATGGTGTAATGGCGAATCAGACTAGCTACGAAGGGCAGCGCACTGGGCCTCAGGTCCTTTATCACAGCAGACATGAAAGCCCCGGTCAGGGCCTGTTCAAATGTTCTGCGAGCAGGCGTGTCCTGTGCTTTGTAGCGGTGAGAGATGATGACACTGGGAATCCACTTCTCAGTGAAGCTAATGAAAGAGGGAAAGAAAAAAAACAATAATGAATTACAGGAATACAAGACAACATATTAATACTATATGTGAAATAGCTACACCAGGCAAATGAAACTGGCAGGGATGGTTTACTTTAGAGCACCTTCATTTGTTAATTAAAATATCGATATTTGTCCTGATGTATCGATTCTTGTATTACACGAGGAAAGACAACAATATCACCTAATCGATATTTTGACACACCCTACTGTAAGCTGTCTGGCTCATAGTTGTCAGCGCGTGTGTGTGTGTTCTAGAGACATCTGAGAAAAGTCATGCTTTACCTCGACCAGGCTGATAAGCCTTGAATTTCTGGCAAATAATATCAGAAATTATGTTGGGCTGTTTGCCTTGACTACTGGTGCTACATAGAGTAGCAAAAATGTCCCATTAGTTCCCATGGAAGGTTTCCAATTTTGAATATTTCAAAAATTCCCTACCTTCAGTTCCCAATCCCATGGAAAGTTTCTGGACATTAACAATAAATTTCCCCCACCCCTTTGCAACCCTAGTTCTATATTATAACATAAAACTGATATAAGCTGTTGGGGCTTCCTCCTGTTCCTCCTCAGTGACTTCCTGTTCAGGGCGTGTTAATTCCAACGTACTCTACTGAGTTGTGAATGCTCGAATGCTAGCAGCACTGTTAATAAAATATCACATTTATTCAAATGAATTACGGGTGATAATAAATTCAGGGAAAAAATGACAGCCCAAGATCCTCCTGCCTCTCTACTCCTAATCTTGGCTCCCTCTTTGTCCCCTGTTGGTGTTTATGTTATTTACTGCAGCTGTAGGCGACTGGGCTGTGTGTGTGTGATTGAGCAGCTGTTTTCTCCATGCTTGAGCTTGTGTTTTATAATGCCACACGCCAGGGGCAGACCTGATGGATCGCTTCATTTCATTATTGCCATTTAAAAGACTGCTCTTTGGAGGAGGAGGAGGAGGAGAGAAAGAGAGAGGCCCTGGGCTGGGGAGACTGAGAAGAACAGGAAGGGAGGTGAGCAAGGAACGTGGTGGCGGGAGGAGAATGTGGGGGTGGCACAGCTGTCAGAATGTCACATCGATTGCCCTTCATTCATTCATTCAGGGGGCCTGTCACTCCAGTGCCGCTGCCTTCTCCCCAGTTGGCATTTCATGAATTGCTCTGTGTGTCTTTTTCTTTCTGAAGTGAAAGGCTATATTTACAGAGCCAAACTATGGAGGCAAAGAGCTGGCGGGATTAAAATGAAGGGAGGCAGAGGAAGAAAAGGGGAGACAAAATCCTTCAATGGAAAGGCGTCAAATCAAAATGTCCGACAAGACGAGGCGGTAAAGCAGCCCAGCCCCCCCCCCCCCCCCCCCACCATCCACCCCAATCATAACTGACACACTTCATTATCTATTACAGAACTGTGCTCATGTGTGTTCAAGTGTGTGTTAGTGCGTAATGAAAGGAGGGCGGAAGGGGCATGGTGTAGTGTAAACAGACCGGGGAAAGTCAATTGGCCCTTTTGCCCAAGGATCAATGACGGTAATGTGACGATCCCTCCCCATAAACCCCCCGCCCCTACTGTGCTTCCTGTTTGTCTGTTCATGTATGTGAAGCCCGTCAGTGGGAGGGCAGGTTTCGGGGGGGGGGGGGGGGGGGGGGGTCAGTGCTGTGTAATTAGTGATTGCTGCTCCTGAGACAGAATCACTGAGGCTGTGCGTGTCTGGGAGACGAGTGAAGACAGGAGGCGAGAGACTGAAAACTGGGGCATGACAGCAGGTGGCAGGACAGGAGTGGAGTTAGTGGTGAAAAAAGGATGTAGAGGGAGTGTTGGTGGGTGTGGTTTAAAGTTCAACTTCCAAGTTCAGCCAAGGAAAAGGTCAAAGAGTGGGTCAATTCTCCCATCCACACTACCTGCAGATTTTAGGCTAAGGCTAGGCGATATGGCTTATAAATAATATCTCCATATTTTGTGTCTATATCCTGATATATGGGGATATAAGGCTGCACACAGGTTGATTCTCTGGATCCAAGAAAAGTTTTATTTTGAGATGTTCTCAAAGGATACTGTAAATACACTCTGAAATAAAATATCTACCGTTTATGATCTGTGTTACATGATCTTAAAATACAGTTATTACATTGTTTTTTTTAATGTTCAAACTAAGCGTGTTGACTTACTTTGGATGAGACAGGAGCTGGTAGAGAGCATGCTTGTTGTCATCCAAACTGGTCATGGCCACCAGGAAACACTTGATGACCTCCCAGGCTTGTCGTCTATAGTAGGGCTCTGTGTTGGCGCTCTTCAGACAGTCGAGAGCCGTCTCTATTGCCTTGGGAAAGGAAAACCAGACATAACATTCAGTCTTTCTGCTGTGTGACTGTGAAAGGGACTTTTTAAGTTTCTAAAGGCCTATATCTCTAAACTATACACGTGAAAATTGAGCTGCAGTGTGTACAGTAATGTGCAAATTATTTGCAAGAAGTAACACAGCTGCCATCTGGCCGAGCAAAGGTCAATACAATTTCTGCATTATGGGCCGACACGCCGCACCAACCAGGCACTTAAAAAAGGGAGGAAAATGAGCTAATTAATGCCACTCAGAGCACAGGGGAGAAGATTAGGAGGATGCAAGAATGAATGGAGTATGAGAGGAGAGATGAGGACACAGCATAATTGAATTGCCGACCTGTCAGTGGATTAGTATATCAGGATTTATCTGTCAGGACTGGGACACTGACAAGAATTCTATTATTAAAATACATGCACTTTTTTTACTTTTTACGAGCCTGGCTGTCACTTTTTTGCCCGTGTTATGTTGTAGATCTAATTGTAAATACATAAAAGTGGCGTTTTACTATTAAGCTACAACCAAGGGCCCATGATGACAAAGAGAAAACTAAGCTAAATTCAGGATAAAATTGGTAAAAACCAAAAGTGCAGCAAAAAAATCCCTCAGAATGTTTTAAGGTTCAGAAAAGGCATTGACATCACTGCTGATCTCTGTGCCTAACATAAAACACTTACAGTCATCCCTAAATCTATGAGCTAACTAACCATATGGCTGCATCATGACCCTATAAGAGATTCATGCCTTCAGCCTGTCTGTGTGCCTGTCTGTGTGTGTATCTGTGTGTGTGTATAGGCTGCCAGTGCTCATGATGATAGCAAACACACAGATGGATTGCCAGAAAGAAGGAGCAGCCATTAGTGAGAGTAAATAATGCCGTCATGGTGGCCCACACTAGATTGATGATTACTGACTGGGGATGAGGAGGAGAAACAGGAGATGAATTTAATTACCTGGAGGACACACACACACACACGTCTCCTCCCTCCCTCCTTCACCTCCTCTCACACACATAAAAACCCATGACAAAGACATATTACTCTCTGTGGAGAACAATAATGAGGGACATCAAGCTCTTTTATGTGTAATTCCTTCTTTCCAAGACGGAAAAATGAAGGCATGAAAACGACAGAGTGCGTCTTCAAACAATTTGAGCATCATCATATCTTACTTTCTCCATGGGTAGCTGTATGGAGGCCTTGCAGTCGGTGAATTCAGCCTTGATGCTGGGCCCCTGGACCTCGGTCACCACATAATGCAGCCTCTGAGACTCCTTCAGCATCTTCCTGTTGCTGCCTCCAAACTTCCCCAACACCCGATAAGCTACGTGAGAGATGCTCTCTGCTGGATTACGCAGGGTACGCCACAAGGCCTGGGCATGGAGAAGGAAAAAGAAGAGATATAACCATCACAAAATACATGGTCAAATTGTAGGTGAGCTGGATGATGAGGCAGGATTCATTTCTGGTAGTCGAACAGCAATGAGAACCACCCACCTGCATCAGCTCAGCTCTGACCGGCTGAATGTGGTCGTAGAGGAAGTCGGGCTGCAGGTTGTCGACGCACAGCTCCAGCGTGCGAAGGCCCTGACTGACCAGAGTCTGAGAGCCGTTGAGGGCGGACACCAGTGGGTCCATTAGCATGGGCAAGTACGGCAGCAAGGAGCTCAGGCGCACTGGCACCGTCAAGCACAACTCCACAAACAAGTCCTTCATGTGCTGCTTGTGGAGGCCACTCTGCAGCATGTTCAGACCTGGGAGTGTGGGGAAAAATATTTTGTATTATTTGTTTAACAGTTCAATTTTAGATGGAAGAAAAAAAGAAAATTAGCGACACATACAAGCCAAAACAAACTACAAAATACAAAAACCCATATCAGTCAAACTCTACCACAAACTTACACTTAAGAGATAACAATGTTTGATTTTACCTTGCAGCAGATTTGGGAGAAGAGGTAAAAACTCCTGGTAGAGTAAGTCGTGGCTGCCTCCACCGATAGATCTGAAGAGAGCCCGGAGAAGCAGGAAGTAGTTGTACGGCTCCTTAGCTGACTGGGCCAGTTCCATGGAGCTGTTCACAATCTTATGAAGGTGTGGCTGAGATGCAAATGGAAAACCATATATATTAAACTTTGCTTTAGACAAAGAAAAGAAAAAAAAAACAGTATTCAATAACCAAAAGCCTTTGTTTTACCTTCAGCATCTGCTCATTCTCAGCAGCAAACAGTGACACTGAGCCAAAGACGAGTTTGAAAAGCTTGAGGTAGAGGTTTGAAAGCTCAACGTTTGAGCCCATCTCTGGCAGTCTTTCCAGAAGATACTCAACCAGGATGGTGGCAAACAGAGCAGATGTCGACAGGTTGGCAAGGAAAGAGTTTGCCACAATCTGGAACAAGAGATGGAGGAGGGGTGAGCACGTGCGACGAATTAAGACTGTTCTATTTCTATACTTGACATTTATGCAGCACAGCATGTACCTGTAGTGCGTAGTTCTTGGAGATCCTCTCTACCATGTATGGCACAGTTGTCTGAAATATCTCCTTGAAGGTGAGAGGGTTCATCATGGTGAAGACCCCGGCAAAATGCTCCAGAACCTCCTTCTCCTCCTTCATGCGTACAGTCTGACAGTTGGCCACTCTGATGTACGTTTGCTGGTTATTGGCAACCTGAACCTGAACAGGAGAAACACAAGAACGGTCACAGGAACGTAAAGTATCCACATTTGTTAGAGACATAATTTAAGATGTCAGTCAGCAATAAAAGAAGAGTATAGATAGATAAAAGAAACAAATAAACAGTGATGGTAGAGTCCAGATCTTTGGTCATACCTGGTAGATGTCCAAGGCCTGCATGGCATATTTGACTAGCTTGATGTAGATTTGCGTCTCTTTTGGCTGAAGCTGTTTGTTAGGAATAAACTGAGCCTCTGGAGAAATGAAAAAAAAATGTAATTAATACGAATACATGAACATGGTGGGTATATATATGAAGTGCTCCAAGGATTTGTGTCCTCTCACCTCCTGGGGCTTTGCACGAGCTGATGCCCCACGTTATGGTCTTCACTCCACACACCAGCGTCTTCACCAGGCTGCGGCAGTCAGACACCTGAAATGTCTGCTTGTCTTCTTTCTCACCGGCTCGGTCAAAGGCCGCTGACGGCGGAGCGGAAGGAGTGGCAACGGGTGTGGGAGGAGCGGGAGGTGGAATAGCAGGCAAGGTGGATGGAGTGGGTGTGGCTGGGACTCCGGGCAACACCCCCGGGTCAACTACACCCATCTCTGACTGAGGCTTGCACTTCTTGAAGATGGAGGGGAGCTGGTAGCGCGCAATCGTGTGGAACTTCAGCCCAAACACCTGATTTATGAAAAATGGGAAAGAAATTACTCTAAATGTTTTGTATGTATCACATACACTGTACATCAGAGGTCAAACCATGGATCCAGACATCAATCTCCTCACACAAATCACTGATATACAGCCCCTTTTCCACCAACATTTCCAGGAACTTTAATTACCAGAAACCTATTTACCTGGGGAAAAGAATGCCACATGGGAGTGGTATGAGAAACTGCACTACATCTTAGACTCACTGAAGTCTCACTGAACCTCCTTCTCAGCAAATACACTCAAAAGAGCCTGGACCTCGATAAAGGTCTTGTTTAAAGGTGGGTTGCAGCCGCACTGGCTTAAACAGCTGCAGACAGAGTAGGTAGTTCTTTGGGTGAAAGTTTGGGGTTAAGGGGAAAGTTTTTCCCTGGGTAAATTTGGTCTAAACGCATCAAGGTTTTTCAAAATCCCAGATAAATGAGGAAAAGGTCATGCTACACCTTTTGTTGGCATACTATGCCACAACCACAATATTCGTTAAACATTATGATGCTTCAGATCTCTGCTTGAGTTTATTATTTTCTCTATCCGGACCTCTCAGAATATTAAGTCACCAACCCTGTCGTATATGTATATATATATATGTGTGTGTATATATATATACACACACACACATATATATACACACACACATATATATATATACATACATATAGATATATATACACACATACATATAGATAGATATATATATACACATATATACACATATACATATACACATATATATATATATATATATATAAAATCAACTGTTTAAGTGATACAAGCTCTGATGCCTACCTCCAGCATCCTCATCAGAATGTCCCGTCCATGGCCGTTCTCCTGCTCCGACTTTAAGCGGATGCAGTCCACCAAATTGAGCAACAACTTGCACGACATGGTCTGAATGTTACTAGGGAGAGACTCGTCGTCGATGTTTTTGGCAAAGAGCTGCACGGCGAGGGATAAATCTGTCAGGGGCAAGTTCTGACGAACATGGTGCACCAGGTCTGCGAGTGTGCTGTAGGCCAGGGGTCTGGAAAGAAAGAGATATGTCAGAGTGACATTTAAAACAAAATTATAATTCAACTTTATGGCTTAATGGAAGTAAAAAAAAAATGGAAAAAGGCATATGCTCCACTGAACTGGCACTTTCTAACAGGCAGAAACGAGTGGTAATCACAAAAGCACATAAGGTTGGCAGATCTTTGAAAGTAGCTGCAGATGCAGCTGAAACTGGCACAGGAAGCAAAAAGAGGAGTGGGGGGTGAGATGATGAGTGACACAGTTAGTCCTGGCAGGTCTCATACAGCTGCCTGATTTCCTATCAGCAAATAATGAGAAATGACAGCTATTTTGTTGATGAGGTGAACTAGTTTTGACATCTGAAGAGAGTTCAAGGAGGTTGAACACTGCGCATGTGATCCCAGTGTGGGCAGCCTGCCCTCTGGAGATGCCGCGTGTACATGACAACTTGACAGCGCAATCTGTGCAGCGGTGTTGCAGGTGCCGTCAAACTTGCCTGAGATTTTTCGGCAGCACCCAGGATTGCCTGATTAATATGCTCGGACACTTTAACATGCACCTGACTGGACAGCAAACAGCAAGATAAGTGAGTGTGTGGAAAAGTTACCTGAGAGTCTCTCGGGCGGTGTAGCCAGAGCCGATCAGGATGGATTCATCAAAAAGTTTGTCCATACAAGGGATGAACTCTAAAGAGAACACAAGAGATACATGGTCATGCCACGAGTCAGACAAATGGGACAAAAACATATTAAATGTTTCCTAGTTTTTCCACAACTACAACGTGTGGGAGAGCAGAAAGGAAGACAGGTATTTCAATAAAACTGAAATAAGTACTTTTTATTGAAGTACTTTAACTGTATAAATGTCTTTACACTATCACCCAAAAATATTTTTAAATGGCTTCTTCACTTTACTGATACCCCCGACGTGTAAGAGCCCAGGCGGGGGCAATAAAAACAAAACAGATGGCCATAAAATACAAATATTTAAACATATTAACTTTTTAAATCCACCTTCTCATGCTCATCTAAAAATCATCATATAATAGTTTCCTCTTTTCTTGCAACTACAAAGTGTCCATGAGCAGAAAATGAGACAGGTATGGCTATAAAATGAAGATAGACCCATAAAAATAAAATGTAAAAATGTTTTATTTAAAATATAATAACTGTATGAATGCTGCTTTATACCAACATTTAAAAAATATTGCTAAATTTCAAGCTATTGTGAAACGTCCGAGCAGAAAATGAGACGGGTATTGCAATAAAATTAGACATATACCCATAAAAAGTAGTTTTAAAGTGTTATATATACACACTATATACTGTAAATGCCCCACATGCTTTCATCTAAAATGACTCTTAGTTTCCTCCGTTCTCTGCGCCTCTAATGCGACAGAAAGCAAAAAAAACTTCACAGAAACACTTTCCAGTGACATAAGCAGTTGTCAGTGACAGTATAATGCAGAAAAATCCCATTATATGCAGAAAAAATCCCAGAACCCAGACAAGATTTACCCTGATGGTTTGTTGAACTTTTTATCCCATTAAATTCAGACACTCTTTTTTTTTTAGGTTGTACAGACAGTTTGACAGCTAATGAAAATGTTATTTTGCGTGAATGAGAAATGAAATGGGACTTGGCACAAAAAAAGAAAGAAAAGTCCAGGCTGTTAATGCTTTGACCAGGAATAACACATTTAACTGCAAATGGCATTAAGTTTTGTTGAGCTTTCAGTGAGGAGAGAGAGAAAAAAAGAACTGAGTTTAAAGTCAGGCTTTTTATGAGGAAAAACAAGATGTGAAATAAAAGAATCACATTTAGTGTGTGTGTACCTGTATTTATATTTTTGTGAGGTCCAAAATAAGTAAAAAACCTATTTTTGCAAGGACATTTTGACTGGGCCCAACATCTTTAAAGGGCTTTTTCAGGGTTAAGACCTGGTTTGAAGGTTAGAATTAGGGTCAGGCACTTAGACGTGATGGTTGAGGTTAGGGTAAGGGGCTAGGGAATGTGTTATGTCCTCACTAAGATATAAAAAACAAGTTTGTATGTGTGTGTCCTTGAATTTCTTTAAGATGTTTTCTGACATAAACACTGAACTTGGTGACAAAAACCTGGTCATAATAAGGCAGAACCTCATTTCTGAGGAACTAGTTATGGTTTAGGACTAAGAGTTGAATTGGGGTTATGGTTAAGATTAGGGTTTTGACATTAACTGGTTATAGTTAAGGTTAGGATAACAATTTGGTTCAGCTGTCCAAAGGAACGGAAGTCAATAATTATCTTTGTCCAATAATAACGTAAAAACCTATCTTTGTGGGGACATTTTATCCATGTAGGGACATTTTGTCTGGTCCCTACAACTTAGGATCTGGTTTTAGGGTTTAGGTTAGCATTGGGTTTAAGTTAGGGTTAAGGTTAGGCACTTAGTTGGTTGATGGTTATGTCTATGAGGTGTCCTTACTAAGACAGAAAAACAAGTTAGTGTGTGTACATACGGCTGCGTAGGTCAGTTGTGAGGATGTGCTTGGCCGCAATGAGCAGCTCCTTGCGAAGGTGAGCCGTCTCAGAGGGGCAGTTGGACAGCAGCTGCAGCATGCCCTTCACCATCTGCTGAGAATACTTCCCCACCAGGTCCTGATCAGGTGGACACACACACACACACACACACATGTTTAAAAGCACAATTAAACATATCCTGAAACAAGATAATATCTGTGTAGACCAAACCTGATTAATCACCTAAACCAGATTAATCGCTGTACTTGTAATTTGAAAATGACTGTCTTCATAGAAAGGAAAATACATATTTAGGCCATTTCATTTTATTAAAATCTCTGTATTATTTGATATATTACTTTATCATATCGCAAACAAATCAGTCAATCTGGTTTAGAAACTTGTCTTTATGTGATTAAATTTCATTGTCATTTGATTCTTGGCTCTGGTGAATTGGTGAATTTTTACTGTTTGAGTTATAAAATAGTGGCCTTTTTTTTTTTTTTAGATAACTGTTGTAAAATGCTAATGCTAATTCTCTATTATGCAGGGGACGACTCATTGAGGAAAACCATAAAACAGCTGTACCTGGTAGATGCGGATGATGTAGGCCAGAAATGACAGAGTCTTGATCTGAGCGGCGATGAAGTCGGCGTACAGCTCCTTGTTGTAAAGCTTGTGTTGCCTGTGAAGGAAACAACACAATTTACATACAAAAGCCATTAAGTCTAATCAAAAGCCATTAACAAAGCCGTCACCTGCACGAGGTGGCAATTACATATATGTGAGTACATTCCACATGGGTGTTTGTTTCTTTATTAGCATCACAGCTGTTACTGCACATCAGAATCAAACTCTCTTTACCTGCCAAACCCTGCTGAGGTATTTATTATTTTTAAATGAACTCTGCTCTGTTTCATTCTTGTTCTGAATGCTTAACACATGTCTCTTTTTAGCCTGAGGTTTCACCTCCCGCTAAGTCAATTCTTACCGTTTTAGCTTCTTTAAATGGATTTTGTTTAACTCTGGCAAACAGCAAACAAATAAACAAAAGTGCCCGAGCAATACCATCAACAAACTTGTAATTAAACTGTGGAAGTGAATGTGTCTCCCCCGAATTCAGTATTATACGAGCAACAAACTTGCAACTTTAAAAGCAATGAACTTGTAAACTAAACTACGAAAGTCAATTTTGTCTCGCCAAATTTGGAATTTCAAAAGAAACAAACTTGTGACTTAAGTACAGACATAAATCTGTTTTACCTCATTTGGAATTTTACAAGCAACAAAATGTCTTGTTTTGTCGACAAACCAGGATCATTCAGTTTTAATGATTCCTTTTTTATTATGCAGCAAAGAAACCAGAAAATATTCACATTTCAGAAGCTGAAAATTCAAGAGAAACTGGTTTTAATGATAGAAAAAGACACGGATCAAATTATCAAAATAGTTGACAATTAATTTAGTAACCGATTAATGCCGGACTTAAAACTATGAGTGCACATAAAAGCATTTCCATTTGTAGATGAATATTTGTAGTGGGGGCATTAAAATTAAGAATTTGACGTTTATGTTGTTTTATTTTAGTTTTTATTGTATTTTAGTACATGGCTGTTCATTTTACTCATATTTTATGTCTTTTAACTTATTTTTTTTTTAAATGTATTTTATTGCCTTGAGTGAACTTTTATGTATTCTGTTTTGTATTTATAATTCTGTAAAGCACCATGGTCCACTGTGGTTGTTATTAAGTGCTTTATGAATGAAGTTGGATTGGATTCAGAGGGGAAAAAAAATTCAAATAGTGCTCCAAATTAAATAGCCTTTAAAGATCATAAACAGGTGAGACAGATTTACTTCCATGATAAACATGTTGCGTCTCACACACACACACACACACACACACACGCGAAGAGGTGCATCTTACCTGGCCTGTGGAGACACCTGGAGCATGATGGTGTTCATGATGAGAGGAACGAACTCTGACACCACGTTGTGAATGTTCAGCTTGTAGAGCTGAGAGAGTCACAGGAAATACACCATTACTGTCAGTGAGAAACTAACTTCAAGGTAACGCACACACACACACATTATCACAGCTCAATTATTTTTTTGCCCATTTTTTAAAAACATAAAATATGCAGGATGTTCAGTTAAATTTGCAGAGGAGTTCTTCTTGGCAGTAAATAACATCTGATCAAAGGAAGTGTATTTTAGAGCAAACCTTGGATTCATGGTCATTGCTATGGTCCTTTTGCAAATTACAGGCTTTGATTTTTTTCAAGGCAAGGGCAGATATCTCCTTTATTACCCTGTTCCGCCGTCGGACTGAATTGCCCGAAGGTAAAACTGGGAGAAGATGAGCATATTTTATGGCTGCAACTAACAATTATTTACATAATATTTCTTTGGTCCATAAAATGTTGATTGTTGCTTCACATAACTCTGAAAATTATGAATTTTTAATGATTTCTTTGTTATATGGAGCAAAGAAAACAGAAGATATTCTGATTTTAGGAGCTGAAAAATCAGATAACTTGTTATTATTATTAAAAAACATCAGGAGAGTTAGCAAGGTGTTTTCATTCACCTGATACATCAGCACCACAATGATGGGCAGCTCGGCCAGAACCTTCAGAGACAAAGATCCTCGTGGGATGATGGTGTGCTGCAGGGAGAAATAAAAGGAAAAATATTACTAACACATCAACGGATACAATACTACATTTAAGGCCACAAGGAGACACAAATAATATTGATCATCACCTTTATTAAGTCTGAACGTCCTCCCATTTTAAGTCATTAAATCTCTCCTCACACAGGTGCCAAAAAAATAAAAATATCTGTACTTCATTAACTCACCTTAAACTCTCAGGTTTAGTGTCAACACTCTTAACTTTGAGTGTGTTTATAAATCTCCATGTGGTCAATGCTTATGTGTCTATTAATGAGAAACAGGCCACTGCTAAAAATGAGTATAATCTACTTTTTACACCTTCTTTTATTTAAGGGTGATATCAGTTTGTGGCATCTGTTTTTTTTTTGGTGTGGGAACAGTGCTCTACTACCATCCAGTGGTTGGATACAGTACTGCAAAGAATTATGAGTATGACTATGAAATTTCACATAGGATCATGTCAAAGGTTACAATAAAAATGTCAAATTAACACCAGTTCTGACTAGGAAAAGGTAAAATTGGGATTTGTCTTAATATGTAACTCTTTTAGTGTTAACATAAAACTTAAAATTAGATGTAAACAGCTATATTGACTCTTTTACTGTTATTTTAACACTGCAGACACAACACATTAGAAGAATCCGATGCAACCGTGTCAGTATTTCCCAGATAATAATAAATGTAAAGAATTCAATGAACTCCTTCAAGAGTTGCTAAAGATGCTAAATCTATGAACAAATTAAAAAAAAAAAAAAAGCTCAGGAGGTGTATCAGTATCTACACAGTAATAAGGTCAGTGAAGTTTTGTTTAAGGGCACAATTTTATTTATCTAAAAGTCTGAGTTTTAGTTTCAATGTCGGGTAATTTTCAGACGGCAGGAACAGATCAATCCTGAAGCCACGTTACTGCTGCAGCCACCACCATGTTTTTGCCAGTGGAAAGAATTAGTTTACTGCTGCTAGTTTCCACTTCTGCTCTGGAACTTAAAAGATATTTTCTCCAGTAATGCCCTCGAAGAATAAGGTGGATCTACATACACTGAAGCAATGGACTCGTACACACTTGCTGGTTAACTTACCGTCCGCGTTTCACTGTCTTCCCTCTCAGGTGCCGTTTTAACCAACACAGACGTGATCATTCCCACCATCTCCGGGGAGGGAACCGTGTTCTCTGCGATCACCTGTGGGTTCTCAAAGTACCGGGCCTGGAAGGAGAAGGAAGGAAGGAGGGAAGAAACGATACTCTAACTGTTGACATTCATGGGGGATGCCCTTATGGAAAATGTACTCACCACAACTTTTGGAAGGTCTTTATAAATCTGCTTCACAAAGTCAAGAAAGTGATGAATCTGCAAAGACAGGATTATGAAAAATAAATTAATCCAAACATGAGGAATAACTAACTTGCCTTGTTTTGCCCTGGCTCAACTTAAAAAAATCAATCAATGGTTATTTAGACTGCAGTTTATAATACCTAAAATAAATAATAAAACACACATTAAAAATAATTGGAATAGAAGAAAAAAAAACTTATTATATTATTAACTGAACAATCATCATTGTTAAATTACAATGTATTGTCATCAGATACAGTAGGGCTGCAACAATGGATTATTTTCTCGATAAATAAATTAATTGTTTGGTACATTAATGTTCAGAACAACTTTCATTATTTCTGATGTCTGAAAATATTCACATTTAAGAAATAAATAATAGTGAGAAAACTTTCTAGGTATGCAGTCATAAGAATCAATCTGACTCGATTGATCAAAACCTCTTTTTTTAAAGCTCCCGGTGGCCAAATTAAAAATTCTTCACAGAAAATTCAAGCACTCACCTCCTGAGAAATGGGAGGACGGAACTGTTTGTGCAGCTCGATGATGATACGAAGGCATATCAGCACATTTTCCTCACTTTCAATCTGGGGAAAGAAAGAAAAAACAAGGGAATAAAACACTTCTGAAGCTTTGAAATACCAGCAGATATAACACTTTCTATTTTCCCTAAACACAGAGCGAGTCCTCAATTCAACATATCATTAGCAATTTACCATTTGTGTCACAATGTCTGCTAAAAGAATAAATCTGTTGCCACCAGAGGCAACATTGTGCAGCATTAGTCAGGTGATTAATATTAGCTTTCCAGTACTTCCTGTGCATTTTACTGTGAGAGGAAAATAAGGCAAGACCAACTGTGAAGAGCAAAAAAACACTCAGTCGTGTTTAAAAGTAACTGATGCCGTTTTGTGAGAGATTAAATGACTCCAAATACCTCCAAGAAGCGAAACATCACAGACAGGATGTTCTTGGTGTGTGGACGCAGATGCTCATTTGTCGGGATGCGGTGGATGATTTCCAGCACAAGCTTCCTCAGTTGCTGAACAGAGTGATACAAATTGAAATATTCCAGCCTTGCATGCTCCCAAAAAACATTGCACATGTTTTACCTGATCTAGTGATGTTAAGTCACTTTGGGATAGTGTATTTTGATGAAGGTCAGTTAGAGATTCACTTAAAATGCTTACTTTAAATTAAACGTGAATTATTTTTTAACACAAACTAGCTTTTTCTGTAACATGAATCATGTAAAACCTTCTTTTTAGACTACAAATATTTCTTTATTAACTCCGCCAAGGAGGTTTTGTTTTAATCTGTGCGGAAGTTTGTCCTTCTTTTAGCAACGTCCTGGCTACAGATTTTAAATCTTTAAATCCCTATCTCTTATAACATATTATATTAGATTTTGGATATTGCATTTGAATGAAATTAGGTGCTTTTATGTAGGATCTACCAAAAGATTAGGTTTCACCCTGCCCTCCCCTATGTAAAATAGTAAAAGCTATAAGCAGGTTAAGTTCTATACTGATGCAGAATGTTCGTGTTTAAGCCTTGGTAGAGGTCTGCACTCTCTGCCGTTGATCAGCAGATAAATATTAAGTGAGAGGTGACCTCTTGTCTTTAGCTACTCACCTGTGTCGGTTTTTCCTGAAGGAACTGCACCTCTCCATCCTGAAGAAACGTGAGGAAGCGAGGGATGATGTGCTCCAAGAAGGTGGAGTACTGAGGTGAAGAGGTCACATTCTGGAAATTAAATCCCCAAAACACAGCAAATCAGACAGGATAAAGTTGCTTATTTCAATCAGAAACACTGATTTTTTTTTTCAGAAAAGAATCGTAGAGGTTTAAACTTAACAAAGACTCATAAATCCTCTTAAAAGTCCAGCCCAAATCAATCAACAGGGAGACAAAGAAATTAAAGCCTCTCCGCAAAACACGGAGAACATTCATCACTCTTACCTCAAAGTTCTCGCTGACCTCCTGCATCATCTTCAGCTTGGTTTCGTCAGCTAGAAGTTGAAGGGCAGAGTGCGGACATTAATCAAACTTACTAATGACACAGTTTAACTTCTTCCCAACAGCGTCTGCGTGTGCTCGGCGGGGACTCAGATCTTATCAGTTTTACTTTCAGTGTCCAGCTTTGATCAAAAGGTACACACTCACACACTCACACACACACTGACACTCTCTCACACACACAAACACATGTACCTTTGACTGAACTAAAGTTTATCGCTCTCATCACGTTGCCCATGCCAAGCATGCACGCCTAACCTGCATCCTTATTAATTTTTCTAACATTAAGTAGAAATTAGTTAAATTAAATGACAGAATTTGGGTAAAATTTATATCATTTTAAACTTTCAAAACCAAACTATATTTGTGGCACTGTGTAAAATCATAATGAACTGAACATAATAAACTGAGAAGTTGAATCTACACTAATAATATTGTGTTTGATCATCTGCTCTTGTATACATAATCTATAAAACTATGACATGCCTCGATGATATTTGGTGGTGACAGATATGGCTGCATCAATAAACTAATTACTTGGTCAATGTTGATTGTTTTTTAATAACTAAAATAAGGTTATATTTAACTTTTTAGTCTCTTAAATATGCATATCTTCTGATTAATTTGCTCCATATAACCAAAGAATCAGTAAAACCGAACAATAATCAACATTTTCTAACATTTATGGAGTAAAGTAAGTAAAGTAAGAGTGAAAATGACCATTATTTGTGGCACTTACACCAGAATACTGGTAGATAAAATTTAAGTTAACTCAATAGCCATCAGTAAGTGTGCCAATTCACTGATTTGAGAATAAAATAACAAAAAAAATGAAGCACTTAATTCCATAATTATAATTAAGTAACCTTTTCTCATAGAACACCTGTGTAAATCACAATGTAAAAAAAAACACTGAGGTTGAACTTACGTGTGTTGGTGTCTGTGAGCGCTGCCACAAACTGCAGGTACTTCTTCATTAGCGTGGTCTGGTCGACCACGGTGGGACTGGGCGCTGGCACGAAGGCCATGGTGGCAGCCGGGTGCAGAGTGAGCTGCTGCAGGGAGAAAAAAGAGGCAGACAGCAGTCTGCACGTATCTCACCCTGATCTCATGTATGCTGCAGAAACGAGAGGGAATCAAGTAGAGATTTACAAGCCTGTGGGAATAATGTCTTTGATAGCAGTCACTGGAAAATAGTTTGGACTTGGTATAATGCATTTTATTAACATTGCACTTTACATTTGGAAAAACAAATCTCAAAAGGGATAGTCGGCCTGCAGCGATTATTCAATTATTTAATTAAGCTTCAAACAAGACATTTGAGAACATCATAATTTCCAGGTTTGGTACACTGACTGACCAATACTCGACAGATTAATCAATTATGAAAGTAATTAGTTAGTTGGAGCACTACTTTTAAGATTTTAAATACAAGCCACCAAGCAAACCTTTTTCTGAAATCATCTTTGCTAACTTTTACTTTCAACAATTCTGACAGAGAGACAAATGTACATTTAATCTATGAATATATTTATATTTAATTAAGTTGAGTTGTTTTGGACAATAGCTTAGTCATTTTGTATGAGATTAACATTACTTTGCTGATCATTTATATCTGTTTATGTTGAGGAAAATGGATATGGACTAAGACCATCTTATAAGTAAAGTTTCATTAAGTAAATGGTCAAAAATCAAAGTGAAACAACTGGCAAACCCCAAAAAACATTCAGACAATGGCAATAATTGTTTACAAGCCATAGATTCTAAACATTTAAGTGATTTTTAAAGTATATAAATGCTATATTTTGTCTGTTCTGACAGACGGTTCCCTCAGGGAAATTAAAATTCTTGTTCATTTACTTTTTTTGTGCATCACTTACAATACTGTGACGTCATACATAAAGGGATGTACAGCAATTCCTAATAAAGCAAAGGTTAAATGAATTAAAATAAACACAGTGACAGGTTCATAAGAGCGGAATAAAGAAGGAAAAATAAGAATTCGACAAAACCTTGAACCTCAGCTTGTAAGCCAATGTGATGTCCACACATCTTAAGTCTAAATTAAGAAAATATATATGTTCTCATAATTTAGAGAAAAGAAATATCATTATTTGTGTTTGTTAGACAAGCTGTATCGGGTCAACAAACAACACGCCTCTTTAGCATCAGCTAGCATACTTCGGCCACTATTTATGAATTAAAAGTAAATTTTCCTGCGTCTAAACTTGAACCCGTCACTAACTTGGGGCTCTAAAAGCATTGCTTGTGTGCTCAATATGCCAAGAAAAGTCATATTTAATGTCGATTCTGCACATTAGCGACAAACACTGTAGCAGCCATGAGCTAATACGCTAGCTTCCCCAAAGAAAGAGAGCGCTCGTGCATCCCATGGCGCTAACCTGCTTTAATTAACAAAAGAACAATCTACAAAGATGAAGAGCATTGTTCTCAACATAAAATATCAACCAAACCCACGCGTGGAAAACAAGACCAAGAAAAAAACCCACACATGTTCAGCCTAAGTTTAAAAATTAAAATTCGACATGCACTTACCGAGCTGCACCGACAGGAAGCTGCCGCTCTGCATCCGCCGTCCTCGCGCTGCTAGCACCCGAAACCTGCGAGCCGACAAAGATGTGTGGTATCCCTCCGCCACGTGTTACTTAATTTTTTATTTTTAGCGCATAAGTGTCATTACAATATATCTTATTTCAGCGAATACATTCAAGGCAACGATTTCGTCGAAGTTAAGTGTCGGAAAAATATGTCAATTTAGACGCGGCGTTTATTCTAGTACCAGCGGAAGGACACATGTTGAAAACGATTCGATTTAAGACCATCGTTTTTGATGGTCTTCTCGCACAGCAAATTTGCGGGGAACTGCGCATGTGCGTTGGCGGTAGTTCTGTAATTTAAAGGTATACTCACACAGAATTGACCCTTTATTACACACACTTGAGAATAATGTGTGTAAAACCATGTGTGAAAACTATCACACTTTTTTATGTATATAATAAATAATCATAGATTAATGATTATAATCTCAGTGTTGATCAATAATATTCCAGCTGGCCACCCAAAATAGCTGATATTTATGATAAAACAAACTAAAAACTGGAGTGAGAAGACTTTTGAGAGGCCAAAAAAATCAACGTATCCAACAATATGCACTTATTTATTCATTCACTTTGTACTTTTCTTTGTACTTCATTTTTACCACAAGATGGCATCACAGTGAAGAGAACAGTGTGAGTGGAAACTACAAAACAAGAGATATAAATATATCAAGCTTTTGTGAATGACAAAGAAAAACATTTACTCACAGATCCCATTGATGTAATAAAGGACACGTACATTTACATACATTATTACTGCAGATATTTTCTTCTCTGCTTGTCCTCAAAACGGAGGAAATTGGATGAGCGATGAGCTACAGGGATTTGATTTGATTTTGATTTATTTGTTATACTTTCATATGACTGGGACAGTGCCAGAGGAAAGATGTGAAACATTTAGTAGAGGTGTGTGACGAGTCTGCAGCTGGGAATATCTAATAATGTGAAAGGAACACGTGATGTTTTTCTTTTTTTGTGTGTTTTTGTTTTGTTTTTATCTTACCTTACCTTTGCGTTGAAAAAACAAAATAAAACTAACTGAAATTGTCGCAAAAATGTGCTTAGTTTTCATCTTTGTAAATTTATTTGACAGAAAAAAATATTTCTGCACTTCAGGTGAATCACAGCTATGTTATACACCGCTGTACTAAAATAATTAAACTGTTCTGAAGGACAGTCTGTACATGTCTGTACATTTGAAATATTTCCTTTCACTCTATTGGCAGAGACACATCATTCATTATGTGTATTACCTACAAAACTGTTTTGTAGGTAAGTGACATTTGTTAACATTTGAATCAGTCACTAGAGGAGGCGTGGTGGCCAAGTGGTAAGGCGTTGGTCTCGTAAACCAAAGAACATGGGTTCGATCCACATCCATGCCTATAGAAGAACCATAGATTGCCCTTTTCAGCACAAGTCTATTTGAATCAAACACATGAAGAGGTTTGGAAGATAAAATGACAATTGACTTAGCTATTTATCATTACAAAAACATCAGTAAATAAAATGTAAATCATTTACAAATGTTATCACTTTACTTTACAAGTCTGTTACTATTAATCACTTTATTGTTTATTTACAGACCAGAGTCTGTACCATGAATAAAAAATAACATGAGATAGTTATGTGTCAGACCTATAGATACTACCAGCTTTTGCCTAAATAAATAATTGAATGAATCAAAAAAAAAAATGGATTATACCTGATATTTTTGCAAGGATACAGGGTGAAGTGGAATTTAGTGTATGTACCTGAGAATTTTGTCCTATACTGCCAAACTGTGGTTTGAGAACCATGTGCTTTCTGTGGTGGTAGTTTTAATAATTAAAACAAGTTATCTGATGTTTCAGCTTTCAGAAGTTTGAGAACCAGATTCATGAGCAGATCTTAGATACTCTTATATTTAGGCTTCAGTAGAGACTAAAAACGCGTCACAATAATGTGCAATATAACACGATATCAACACCAACTACTCTGCAGGTGCACTTATAAATCTGGGTGTGGATCAAAACATTTGGTTTGAATCTTACACAATTATTGTTTTAACAGCTTTGGAAAAAATGATTAAATTGTGGGTGAAAGATGGTCATTATTTATCTGGATTATTTATAATCAATGAAGCCGATCTCCTGCCAACAGGCTATGATTATAATTCACAACTGTCTCCCTTCACATCTGCTTCTGTCCAAAGTGCGGGAAACAGAACGAGGGCGACGTCCCTTTCACTGAATGTCACATATAACGTCATCGATAATTCTCATTCTTCTGTTCTCGATAAGTTATAATGATTTTTGCTCAAAGATGTTTGTCGGTCTGCGCCTTATTGCGCCGTCTGTCCGTCCTCGTTTCATTAGTGTTTCTATGCTGAGGACACAGAGAGAGAGAGAGAGTGGCCGACACAGTGGTTTCCAAAAACACTCATCCGTCCATTAGATTTGTGTTTTCATCAATGCGCTGCCGCCGATGCCCTCACGGAGAACCTCTGCGTTGTTTTCCACACAGAGAGGAGAGCACTCTCCTTGAGCCTGAGACTGAATCATCAACAATCAGACCTGAAAAATCTATTCTTGCATCCATTCACTCTTTTGTGGGTTTTTTTTTACCTGTGTATGTGTGTATGTATGTATGTATGTGCAGTCCTCATGTACACATGTCCTCTGTGAACCACACACATCCTCCACCTCCACTGAAATGTTTAAGGATTTTATAATGGAAATAAAAAAAATGTTTGATTTGGTTACTTTTATGACACAAACAAGACAATGAAAAACTGATTTAGTGCACGGTGGACGCAGAAAAATGTTTGTACCAGGTCCCACCTGAGAAGATACTGAGCTCTCGAAGTTACACCATTATCACCAGCGTTAAAATACAGTGGTGTAAACAGGCAGGAGGCAGATTTATTTATTCCCAAATAGATCATTTGCTCTCTCATCATCCTCCTCTTTCTCACATCCTCACATCTTCCTTCACACACTAGTATAGTGAAATTAGATTAGGATGGAGTGAGAGAAAGTACAAAACTAACATATCTGTACTTTACTTTGTTATTTATATTTTTAGCAACTTTTACTTTTACTCCACTATATATTTCATCTAATGCTCTTTGTTCCTCGTTACTACCAAATAAAATCAGAAGAAGAAGAGTTGGTATTATGGTTTCTAGTCTTGATGAGCTGCTATACACTAGTTTTCACCCATTCACACATCTTTCACGCACTTAAACATGGGGTTAAATATCTTGCTCACAGAGACAGAGAAAAGAATTGAACCCACAACCTTCCAGTTGAAAGACAACTCACAATACCACCATGGCTCAAGTCCTCACTTTTTTAATACATTTAATTCTAAAACTTAAGTACATTTTATATCAGACAAGAACTTTTTGACATTTAAGTACAATGAATGTCATAGACTTTAAGACTTTTTACCTAAATAATATTATAAAAAGTGACTTAAAACAGCTGTCCTGATGGGACATATTTGGCACTCAAGGTGCAAAGAGTGAGTATTTTACCCTACACAAAAGCACAAAAAACAAACAAACTCATGATGATAAGTGACATCTCTAAGATTGAAACTGGCATTTTATGGGTTAAAATGTTAAAAGTGTACATTTTGAAGAATGTTATAATTAAAGTGTAATATAGAGAAACAACATGACTGACCCTCGTTGTTATAGTAATGTTTTATTTATTTGACTTTTCTATTTTTATGAGCTGTTTTTTTCTTAATCAGCTCCAAGAGAGAGATTTAATTTGTCTGTTGTCACCTAGTAACAAGAAAATACAGTAGGTGTGGTGTCAGAGTGAAAGATTCAACATGTGACACTAATGATCTTTCTGTCTCTATTTTTACCTCATGCCATACACTTTCAAGCACTTTTTGAAAACTTTTTCTTCTCCTCATCATAAACGTAAGTTTTATGGATTTTTTGGCCTTTAAAAGACACTCAGGAAATGAGGTGATGGAGGGAAGCGTGACATTCACTTAATGCCTTCGGCTTGATTTGTTTCAGTTAATTTCAGGTCATACATTAGGTGACAATTTCCTGTGAGTCCACCTATTTAACAATACAAGCAAATCTTTTAAAACATTGTTTATAAGACACAGTGTATCTGTTAGCAGAGGTGAGGACATTTAACTATAGAGATATTTTTATATAATTATAACTGTGTTACCTTTTTATTCAATTATTGAACAAATTGTATTTGTAGTTATGCATAAATACTGTAGATAACATCAACTTTGTAGCAGGAAGTTTCATTCTGCCTCACAGTTTCAATTCCTTTCAACCACTCTTGGCAAAAAATAACCAGAAAAATTAAATTTATTGACCAAGATATTATTATTAATATTGTTATTAAAATTTCTCATCATTTTATTATTAGTATATGTTTGTACATGGCCAAAATACTATAAAAAATACAATTTCCACAGCCCCCACAATGTAAATAAAAGCTGTCCTGAATGGGACATTTTTGGCACTTAAGGTGCTAAGAGATAGTTAAAAAAAATCTGTGTTGTTGCTGATGAGTGAGGCTGTGTTATCCCTCCAAAATAAATCTTGTTATTATGTGACATGTGGAATTTTTTTCTTTTCTTCTTCTTCATTTTTTCACTATTGTGTTATTAGTAGTTGTGTGTATGTGGCCAAAATACCATAAAAAATATAATTTCCACAGACAAAAATGTGACATACAACCCCCATAACGTAAATAAAAGCTGTTCTGATGGGACATTTTTGGCACTTAAGGCGCTGAGAGGAAGTATTTGACCGACTTTGTGCAAACGGCAGCAGTTTTGATGACTGTTTTGAACTGAGCTCGGTTTGTGCTCTCACAGAAACTGCGTGTGACTGCGCTGGTTTTCTGAATAATTGGACTCCATGCATGTACAGAGCACAGTGGTGTCTCTTCCAGTCTGCGCCACATGTGTTATTGACCTTTCCCATGCTGGCAGGCTGCTGTTGCTAATTGTGCCACCGCCACATCCTGTTACCTCACATACACTTGCAGTTAAACTGATTTGTCATGTTTTTGCCCTTCAATTTCCTTTATTTCTTTTTTAAAAATGTATTATTATTCTAGTGTAGTTAGAATAATCATTTGTGGGCAGAGCTGTTTGTCTCTCCACTAGATATAATCAGCAAATTATGTTCCAGATTTATACATTTTTGAATCAGTAGATATAAAAGAATATAAATCTAACTTGGTTCATTTTCATTGTGTTTAAGTCTGTTGAAAAGTTTGTATGGCCTTGGTCCTCATTCCTCAGGAGACACTGTGCTTCAAAAAGAGTGGCTTCAAGTGGCAATTGTTGAGTTTCATTCTGTGGAAAGAAAAGTATTTTTCTTTTTCCTTTCCTTCAATTCACTCCACACAATCACTGAAAATATATTACAAATGTCACAACCTTCAGAAACAACCCTGCATTTGGCCCTGGTCGGTAAATGTGTTGTATCTTTTATATTCCCTTATTTATTTTCATAAAAGCCCTTTTGTTAATGACAAATCATCTGATATAATCATTATACTGTTGTGTATGTACATAAACTGTAACTATCCCTTTTAAATGAACTGCAAAAGCAGCTCATCAGCCACTTTATTAGGTACACCTGTTTGAGTGCTTTTTAACCGAAATATCCAATCAGCCAATCACACGGCAGCAACTCGAGCTGCTCAGGTTAAAACTGAGCGTCAGAATGTGATTTTAGTGACTTTAGTGACTGTGGTTATCAACTGGGATTTCACATAACATGGTCTACAAAAGAGGAAAATATCCAGTGATAATCAGTTCTCTGGGAGATAATGTCCTGTTGATGCCAAAGGTCAGAGGAGAACCTTGACAGCAACAGAAGAGCTGCTTTATGAGATGTCATGTGTGCATAATAAAGTGGCCGGCGAGTGTATATACTATATATCTCTGTAAAATCTACAGCGGCTGAAGTGAGCGATAAATTAACCAGTGAAGCGAAACAGAACAAGGGAATAATCAGGAGAGAAAGTGACATGAAATAACACTGAGACAATTAACAGCACACAGTCAATGTTACTTCATTAACTCTCCAAATAAATGAGTAAACAAGTGTTGGCCCTGTGTGACCAGTGACGTCAGCCTACTACTACAACCAATCAGGGAGCTTGCACGGACACGTTTTTGTTTTTTTTGGTAATCCTCTTTCTTTGCTGTCTGATCTGCAGCCGCAGCAGCAGCAGCAGCAGCAGGTCTGTGCGCGCTGCCTGTGCCAGGAATAGTCCTTTAACCAGGGCTTAAAGTCACAGACTTGCCCTTTATTGGATTTTCTACTCAGAATTGTCTTGTTTTTTTGCCTCTCAGACATGACACGACCTCACAGACATTTTTATACGTGATCATTTGGGTTTTTAATGATATATATTATCATTTGGGCTCACTTTTACGCACCAAACAAACTGGGCTTAGCTGGAGATCTCTGGGGTAGTTGTTTTTTTGGACTGAAACGTGATCAGTATGTTCTCACTCCTGCTCGGACTGGTGTGTTATGTTGCGCTGGGCTCTGGTCAACCTGCGAGCGGCCAGACGGACGATGGCAAGCGCTACATTTGCCGCGCGGTGCCGCTCAGTGGAGACGCCAGTTGTCCCGTCACCTTGTTACCGGAGCTGAGCGCCGGGGGCCAAGAAGAGGAGCTGAGGAACACCGTCATGCAGCTGCGGGAGACCATTCTACAGCAGAAGGAGACCATTTCCAAACAGGTCGGCACCATCAACGAGCTGACCACCAAGCTGTCCCTGTGCGCCGCAGCCACCGACGGCAGGAGGTACGACAAGGGGGGGACCTGGCTGGGGAAGGAGAAGCAGAACACGATGGGTGATGTTCCCAGAGACCCCAACGACACTGTGGAGAGTCTGGGGAAAACCATGCAGGGGCTCAAAGACCGGCTGGAGAACCTGGAGGTAAGAGACCTCACAGACACCCACCGTGTCCACTACTGTGCCAAATGCGTAAAAGCACGAGTTTGATTCAGTCGGTGTGGATTATGATAGGATTAGGACACATTCACAGGCTCAGCTGTTGCTCTTCTGAGAAATCAGCTTCATAAGATGGTGATTAAACACTGATGGAAATGATTAACACCATTAACCACCTGGAACGTCCTATTACGCAGGATCATACTTAATATACTGCCTCACAATTAGACTAGACATTTTAATATTCAGTTGTATTATTTACACATGTAGCTTTACATAAATGTTTGTCAGAATGCTTCAAAGTTAAAGTTTAAAGTTAATTTTTCGATCCAAACATTGATGTTTAATTAGCTATTTCTATGTATAACATTATATTTGTACATTTATAAGAAAATGCTAAAAATTAGGCAATTATGTGCCATTATTCAATAGTTATTTTTGTTGTTATTATTATTATTATTATAATAATATTTGTCACAAAAACATGAGTTGCTCTGATTTCTAAAAAATCATCACTGGCCAAAGAAAAAAACCCATATTGGTCGACCTCTACTAAAAAAATATTCAAATTATTACTCAGTAATACTGCAATACTTTATCCTTTCTCACCTATTTGATGTGACAAAAGAAGAGCACATTTGACTGCTTCATTTCCCACATGACTTCACTTGATTTTACCACAAATATTCTGGATTAGAAATCTTTAAAACCTCCCCTTAATTTGCATAATTTGTGTACCTAATACATTGACCAGTGTGGTCTCTTGCTGCTGGAGCTCAGACGTGGTTTTCTCCATACCTTGGTTGCTGTTTTCCTTTATTCTCCTCTGACCTCTGACCTCTGACCCCTGTCTGAGGTCAGAGTCTGTATGTTTTCTTTTGTAATGTGTGTGTTTGTAAGGGAGCGTCCTGTGAACGTCACCTGTCAATGTTGCTGAATTGTACACACTGTATCTTTGAAATCACCTTGAGTCTGAGACTCAGTGTGAGCTTCAGCAGCTCATCTTGACATGTCTGCATGCTGTGATTGGCTGATCACACACTGCACAAACAGGTGAACACTAACACAGTGAAAAACACTATTGATCCGCCAGTGTCTCGCACACAGAAGAATCACAGCTGGACGCGAGGCCTCACACGCGTCTCATCATCATCACTTCATTGTCTCTGGTGTCGTCTCATCATGTCCCTCTCTCTCTCTATAGCAACAGCAGATGCGCGCCAACGTCTCCGGCGCCTCGTTCCCCAGCGAGCTGCGGGACCTGCTGCAGCGTCGCCTCGGGGAGCTGGAGAAGCAGCTCCTGAAGAAAGTCAGCAGCCTGGAGGAGGAGAAGAGCATGCTGACCAACGCCACGGTCGCCTACAGGATGAAGACGGAGAGCGCGCTCAACGCGCTGGTGGAGAGGATCAGTGAACTGGAGAAAGGTACGAAAACAACACGTGGAAATAAAGCAGAGACACACACACACACACAGTGTCCCACGCAGAGAGACACTGGGGTTTTGTCTTTGGGCAAAGATCCAAACAACAATGTTTTTCAACACATGTATGACGTTATTACAGCTGGGCCCCATATTATCATATTATATACAGTATGTACATATATATATTATATTATACATTTATATAAATATATATACATTTATATATACATATATTTGAAAGGTTTTACTTCAAAACAAAGTGTGGAATTATACATCAACATAAATGAGAATTTACAAGATAAAATTAAGAAATTAACATAAACTGAAAATCTCAGCATATATGCATACGTACTGTATATACATATATATACTTACACATAAAATGTATGTATATATATACATACGTACTGTATATACATATATACTTACACAAAATGTTACATATTATGCTATATATATATACCTACGTATATATATATATATATATACTTACACAAAATGTTACATATATTGCTATATATATACCTACGTATATATATATATACTTACACATAAAATGTCACAATATTGCTATATATACACGTGTATATATGTGTATGTATATATATATATATATATATATATATATATATATATAAAACAATATTGTGACTTTTTTGTGTAAGGACATATATGTATATATATATATATATAAATAAATGCTTATGTATATTTATAGACCTGCTATACTAGGTCAAATAACACATAATTAAAACACTTATTTGACAGCAATTTAAAACTTTATGTGCATATATAAATACATATATATATATATATACAGTATACATATATATAAATATATACCTGCTGTAAGTCTGATTAAAGGAAAAATAATACATAATTAAAACACTTATTTGAGGGCAATTTAAAAGTTAATTGCAAAACTGATTTCTTTATATTTAATATTTAAATTTCACGCTCCCACCTGCAGTACCGTCATGACCCACTAGGGTAATCACGGTTAATACCATAGAGTAGAAGACAATAAAAAAAGTACATTGTCTTCTGACTCTCAGGTTCAGAGTCAAATAAAGCAAATAACAATTCTCTAAATAGCTGCCAGGGGGCGATACAGCTGATTGTGAAGATTACTCACTTTGAATGGAAGTCAATGGGGAAATTAGTCGTCAACGCACTTCATTTATATAACACCAGTAAACATTTTCCTGAGGAGTTAATGGACTCCATCACTAGTTCCAGGTCTTTGTCAATAGAGCGTGATGTCGATGTTGTAGATGATGAATAGACGGTAAAGTACAGCACGTATGAGTGAACCTGCCATTTCAGGAGGAGGAGACTTTAAATCCCCGGAGCAGTTCAAGCTCTCGCTCCCCCAGCGGACCAACTACCTGTACGGCCGCATCACCAAGACTCTGCCCGAGATGTACGCGTTCACACTCTGCATGTGGATCAAGTCCAGTGCCAGTCCCGGGATAGGGACGCCCTTCTCATACGGGGTGCCGGGCCAAGCCAATGAAATCGTGCTCATCGAATGGGGCAACAACCCAATAGAGCTTCTCATTAACGACAAAGTAAGTAAACAACAACCGGTCCAGTCCAATCCGGTCCGTCACAAACTAAGCACCGTGTTTTCTTGACCACAGGTCGCCCAACTGCCCTTAGAGGTGCGCGACGGGAGGTGGCACCACATCTGCGTCTCCTGGACGACACGAGACGGCCAGTGGGAGGCTTATCAAAACGGGGAGAAGTTGGGGAGTGGGGACAACCTGGCGGCCTGGCACCCCATCAAATCTGGAGGGGTCATCATCCTGGGGCAGGAGCAGGTAAGGAAGTGGAGCAGGAACCCCGCCAAAATAAAAATGTGTCTTCTATGTAGCTTTTGCTCTCGCCGACGCCATTGTGTTGTTTGTTCTTTTACGGTAACAGAACAACAGTTTACACAGTTCTTTACAACTAAATCAATAAAGTTAATCTAAAATAAAGTTAGCAAGTTTTTTTATGAAAAACACACATTTTCTAACATTTATTTGAATATACATAATTGTTATAGTTTTTTTTTGTTGGTGTTGCCAATTGAAATAAGGTGTTTCAAGTTTGTAGCCCTTTTCTTATGATTTTATTAGTAGAAATACGTCATACAGTCATGAACAGACATGGAGAAAGAAGCTACTTCACTTTTACTTATGCCACTAATGGCTTTCCATATTTACGGCCACATCATTTCTTTTCTTTTCTTCTCCGACAAGAACACAGAGTGAAGCACACGAGCAGCGCACCGTCGTGTTCACATTATCACAAGTTAAATACTCCAGAACGCTGATGTCAAGTTGTTCTGCGAGTGAACGGAGCTATTTATGACAACACTGATGTAAGCAGCAGATGGAAAACAAGGAAACCGAGCAGATCTTAAAGCAGCAGTAATCAGATGGCGGCAGGTTATTATGACAAAGCAATTTGCTCGACAAGAGTGAACCTGTCTCTGCAAACACATTTTCAATCAGTGCGTTATTTAAAAAAAATACAGGGAATGAGATGCACTGGCCTGTAGTGTTTTTAATGTGCTTGTTATCAGGAGACGTTTTCTACCTCCAAACCTGACACCGTGTGAAGCCTGTGTCTTTTTATTCTGTTTCAGTCAGATAAGTTAAATTTACAGTTTGCTTCCCGCATTATTTGTTTCCTTTCACTTTGATTTACGACCAAATATCTGCAAAAGTAATCTCAGTCCCGTGGGCCTCAGCGGCCCCTTCTGCTCCGTGCACCTGCTCAACATGGCCATGATAACCAGCGTTGCACTCACTTTAAAGGACAAACGCGGAGATACAGACTATTCCAGGTCTATTTTATGATCATAGCGAGTTCATGTGTTGTGTCGCTATCACAATCGCATCAATCGGACGGTTTTTGTGTTTTACGATTTTGACTGAAAGACCTAAAACCGAGTAAACATGCGGAAGAGTAAATGGATTTATTGGCCGTGTACGTCTGACTCCGCCTCCGTGGGTGGCACTGTATCTTTCTATATAAGCTAGTGCGTATTGTATCAGTTTCCTGTTGACCTTTACGTCTCCTTCTACTTCCGGGTCAAAGACCGGGGAGGACATTTTGTTGCATGCAGGGAACGCCAAGTCCGACTCCAGTCCGACTTAGTGCAAACATGCAGGAGTAATCAGAATGAACACATAATTATTGTCTTGGTTGTTTTGGTGTGAGCGTGTACTGGCTACATTAGAATTTATTTTAGCATTACTGATTAATTTTTTTTATTTTTTTATTTAAATCCAATCCAAGTATTATGTACAAAACTTACGTGTCTGTACTTTACTTTGTTATGTATATTTTATTTTAACGCCACTCAATTTCCCCAAACTATCTTCGTTATTCATTACTACCAAAAAAAATCAGAAGAAGAAGAAGAGTTGTTAAATGGTCTGTAATTATATAGCACTATTCTAGTCTTGATGACCACTGTACACTGTACACAGTTTTGCCATTCACCCATTCATTCACTCACACGTTCATACCTTTCATACTCAGAGATTCTCAGCTGAAAACTACTGGGCATTGAACTCAGACCAGATTAGAAAAAGTCAGAAACAGATATTAAAACATAATTACCTCTGATAACGTTGTCGGTGATTGTTTTATGGCCCTTACAGGACGTGGTGGGCGGGCGCTTCGACGCCGGACAGGCCTTCGTGGGCGAGCTGAGTCAGGTGAACATATGGGACCGCGTTCTGAAGCCGGCCGAGATCCAGTCAATGGCCAACTGCAGCTCGTACCTGCCTGGAAACGTGGTCTCCTGGCTGGCGAGCAACGTGGAAGTATTTGGGAGGGGAGCGTTCAAGCGGCCTCTGGAGGTGTGTCAGGAGCGGCTGCCCAACGCTTAATAACTGCCCGTCTGCTGTTTCCGCTCATTTCCATCCACTCAGCATTGTTCCACTCACTGTGAGGATGTGTGTGTGTGTGTGTGTGTGTGTGTGTGTAACTGTGTCGTGTTTTCCGCTCTGCACATTCTGTATATTTGGGAGAAACGAGCCTGATGGGATTTCTTAAAGGGCCAGTGAGTAAGACTTGGCGAGGATAAGTGACTCCCTTTCGTAAGCACGTCAGGGAACTACGGTGGCCTTCACGTACTTAACTCTCACAGGTCCATTCAAGTCTTGAGCAGACATCTTGAGTCTCACCTTCAGTACTAAGACTCATTCTGAGAGTGGATTCACATGTTTGTGTTGCTTTAATGCTCCATCGTGGACAGGCCTGGCACTTGGTGCTAGACGTGGCTATCGAAGGTTAGCAGAGCAGTGTCTGTCGACTGTGTAGCAAGAGTTGCTAACGTTGCTAAAGTCCCAGTGATGTGAATCTGTATGCCATTGTTGACAGTTCCCTCTTTTTTATTCTTTTGTTTATTTGGGCGATTGTGAACGTAGTGTCGTTAGCTCACACTTCGACTTGTCCATTCAGGCTAAGTGAATCTCTCTGACACCAGCTGCTAACCTTGACAGTGGCTTTGCCGGATGCTTAGTGCTAGTGAAGGTTATCACGGTTAACTGGGTAGCAAGAGTTGCTAATGTTGCTAAAGTCATGGTGATATGACGTCCTCCATGTTGACGTAGAAGAAAACAAACCTACAGTGGGGAGATGAATTAAATGCATGAGCGTACATTTCCTTTGCTAGCACCTGTTGCTATATTTGCATGAGTCGTCGTAATTCGGTAAAACTGAACATTTCTCAAAGTGCATGAGAAGCATTTCAGTTGACGGCTCCTTTAAGTAAGATGTGAGTCAGCTGTTAAGGCTACAAAAGCTACTTCTAAGCATTTATACCCACGGTTCTCAAACCGTGGTAATTGAATGAAAATCAGAAATACTTACTTTACTGTGTAAATAGGCCTTTGCTTGGACTACTTACACCACTTTTAACTTTGGTGATAATAATGTTACTTCAAGAGCTTAGTGGTACTTGGTATGAAAAGATTGAGAACCACCGATTTAAATCCTAAATGTTACACACTGGACCTTTAAAATCAAATGTTTGCAAGTGTGGATTATGAAAATCTGTGGCAACACCATAGTGCAAATTGAGAGTTACATGCAGTTCTTTTTCTTTCCCCCGCCTTGATTAAGCTAATTAAAAACCTTCAGTGACTTTGGTTCACCTTCACCAAAGTGAGAAGAGTTCCCCTCAGGTATTACCGCTAAGATACCGCCAACCAGGTACGCACGCAGGTACTGCAGCTACACGGCACCAGAGACGCAGACGAGTGTGGATCAGTTCTGCGTGGGCCGGTGCGTGCTGTGTGGGAGGAAAAGATTAACGCTCTTGCCAATGTTATGTCTCCTTCCTTAACAAGGAAAATGGGATTAGAGCCAAAATGAATGAAGCCTTTCATCCTGACAGGTTTTTATTTTCTGGAGAAAATACAGTTTTTATCTGTCATGTGGTTCCTGGGCTGGTTCTGGTTCTGGTTCTGGAGATGGAGCATGTGTTTGCACAAAGCTGAAAAGTGGACAAACTTACATCTGCATGTTTCACAGTGATACTAGTGAGTCTGCCTTTTGTGTTTCCTCAGCATGTGTTAAAAATGGAAAATATCCTGTTACAAAGTTATTTACAGTGTTATAATTGTGGTGTGATTCATCGAGCTGTGACCAAGCATTGCACAAAAAAGTGTAACTCACTGGATCAAACATTACAGAACAGTATCACCATGTTCATATACTGTCACTATACACTTCACTGTAGATTATACAGGATAGATTATACATCTATTTGAGGGAAAATAGAGAGTTTATATTTAGAACATCATTTAACAGTGTAGTTTCTATAAAATCGACTTCACTTTGTCTCCTGTAGATTACATTATAACAAGTAACAAGTCATTTTTATTCAGAATATTAGTTAATATTGTCTCCATAATTCAGTGTAGTGTCTATAAAATCACATTAGACTTAATGTATCTCCTGTAGATTATGCTACAACATGTATTTAGGGGGTAAAAAAAGGAGATAAGGAATTAGCATTTCATTAAAACCATTAATAACTTGTTATTTCCATAGTAATTAGAATTACTACAGGTTACTATCAGTGTTATTCATCCTCCTTCATGTTATTAATAAGCTATTACATGATTGATACAGAAATAAGATGGTATTGCTATAATATCATTTCTCTATTACAATATTATGGCGATGTTGTTACTGTTCTGTAATGTAAAGTGCTTCATTCATGTAAAGTGAGATGTACATGAATCATTTGTATGTGCCGTGTAATTATTCTGTCCAGACAGATCTTTACTTTCATGATGTTTCCACTTTGTCTCGTGGCCTTTGGATAAAAAACTCAAGTGCCACTGAATGTTTCTCAATGTTGCAAATGTCCTTTGATGAGGACAATGATGAGGAAAATAAAGTCAAATAAAAACACTGCTGCAAAAGTGATCCGTCTGACCTTCCTTTAATCTGCAGGAAGAGTGAAAAGACCCAGGTTAATCTGAGCTCGTTCTGTGGCAGACTTTGTTTAAGCGTGTGGAAGATCAGGATCTGTCAGTGTCTGTGTGAGTGTCAGTGTCAGTGTCAGTGCGGTGACTGACAGCCACACACAACAACCACAACAAGCAGCAGCAGCAGCAGCAGCAGCAGCAGCAGCAGCAGGTGTCCTGGGTGGCATTAGCGACGCTTAGCTGCCGAGAGGCCAAAAGGTCACAGGTGACGTCACTGACGCAGCGTTTTACAGCCTCACAGGTGCTCATGAAATCATCTCAAGTCACTTTACACCGATTATTATAGATACGCTACGGAATAAATAACATAAGTTATGTTTGTTTTATTGTCTGTTATTGTCATCATGTGATAATTATCCACTTTATAGAGGTGACTGATATTCTGATAGAACATTATTTTTAATCCCAAATAGATGTTGTAATATAATCTACAGGAGACCAGTGGAGTCTATAGTGATTTTATAGGCACTGTACTGTATTATGGAGATGATATTAACTAATATTCTGAATAAAAATGCCAAAAAAAGTATGAAAAAGAAAGTTTTTTCCCCAAATACATATTATCATGTAATCTACAGGTGATCTGGGAAGATGATGGAAGATGATATTTACTCATATTCTGAAAATATGTGTTTTTTCCCATGTAGATGTTTGAGTATAATTTAAAGGAGACTAATAAAGTGTGCAGTCATTTTGGAGACACTATACTGTCAATGTTGCAATTTGCAATTAAATAAAACTTCATTTTATGCATATACAGATAATCCTAAAAAAAAAAAGGTTTTGGGGACCCCAAAACAATCTGCCTTGACCCATCTGTGGGTCCCAACCCAGTCTTTGGGAACCTCTGTAATAGATGATATTTTGAGCATCACTGAAAGATAAAAAGGCTGAAGAGATAAAGGCCTCACATCTTTTAAAACCAGATATTATATGAACACTCAACAAAATGAATGAGTTTGTAAGGAGCGTGATTCTCTTTGAGGGTTTTGTTGTTCACGGTGTTCGTGGGTGAAATGTGTGTAATTCACTCACTCACTCACTCACTCACTCACTCGCAGCCTTGTCTGAGGACACGTTCACTGTCAGTGTCACAGTAGAAGACAGTGCTAACCCTTCACATAAAAAAACAGGACGTTTTCCAATGACGCAGGACGCTCGGCTCTGCGTGGTTTGAAACCCTTTTTGTCTGGGACTGAAGGACGTGAACATTTCCATCTACATTTCCATTACAGCTAAATTTGATCAACAATGAGGAGGATGGAAGAGGAGAAGAGAAAGTGCAAGGTCGGTCTGTTTCTGCGGGTGAAAACAAACATGTACAAACATTTATCAAACAAATGTTCTTATAAATGCAGACGTTGCTTCAACTCTGAAAATAAACAGCTGTTTTCAAACATTTTCAACGCAACAATGGGAACTTTTCACGACATTCAAATTTTGCCTAAATATTCACACTGGACCTTTAATTACTAAAGTAAATTTCAAAATATTTAAGTTGTTATACACTTATGTTGTATTTAGGGGCTGACCGCTATGTTGTTATTAATGTTATATTGTGTGAGCAGCATAATTCAAAAAGTAAAGGACTGATTTTGATAACATTTTCTAGAAAAAAAAACCATATGAAAAATATGTTGGGTTTTTTTCAAATACATGGTACAATGTAATCTACAGGAGTCTACAGTTATTTTATGGGCACTACACTGAATTATGATGATGATATATGATACTCAAATTCTGCTGAAAATTTGAGTCCATTTTCTAGGAATGGATATTTTTTAAACAAATGTTTACAGGGCAAGTTTGTGCTCTCTGCGTACTTTGTCTATTTTAAAGTTGTTCTTTGCTTCAAATGTCGTCTCTAAACGTCTAACAGTGCTGTGTGTGGATGTTGGAGCTGTTCATTTCCCCGAGGGAACCTCCCAAAGGGATTAATAAAGTCGTCTGTCTGTCTGTCTGTCTAAAAAGTAAAATTTGTGAAAATCCTCGTATGAGACATCCTCAGCTCATATGAGTGATCTTTAAGAACAAAAATTAGAACCCAAATGCAGATCGTAAACACAAACAAGGTGGAAACAAAACAACCCATATGAAAACGAACAGTGACACACAGAGACTAAATACACTGGGGATAATGAAACACAGGTGAAACCAATCAGACACAGGTGAATCACATTAAGGTGGGAAAGACAGGACAGGAAGTAAAACTTAAGGTAAAGTACACACAGGACATTTCTACATAATAACACAGAAAACCAGACACCAGAAAGAAGTCAAAACCAATGAAAGCAAAAGCAAAACAAAAAGGCAATTCTCCACATTTGTTTTAGCTCAGGGTCGACATTGTCACTGACACTCACTAACTCACAGTAAATGAATACATGAATAAATGAATAAATAAATGTATGTGGAGGACGAGCTATGGAACAAAATCAAGGATTTCAAGGACAATCGGTTCCTCTCAAACCAAACTCTGCTTTTTAATCAACAGTTAGCTGTTGTTGCTCAAGGACAAACAATATTTCTGTAACTAATACTTTTTTCTTTTTTTAAACCTTAATCAGCTTTTTACGCTTCAAATGCTTTGAAACTAGCACATAATAAATAAGTGCTAGTTCATTATCATTATCATTATTATTATTATTATGCTAGCTCTGTGGTCCTCCTGTAAGCTAGCTATGCTAGCTATGCTAGCTACACTCAGTCTTGTAAGTAAAGTACCTCAAAGGGATAGAAAGGTAGTAAAAGTACAAGTATGTTACCAGAAAATGACTTTGATAGAAGTTGAAGTCACTTATTTATATTATTACTGAAGTAAAAGTCGTAAGTATATGTATATATTTACTGTACTAAAAGTAATTTGGTGATAATGGTGTTTCTCAGGTGGTACTTAGTATAAAAAGTGTGAGAACCACTGGTCAATGGCTATAATCTGGCATATGTACATGTTTAATTTAAGAAATCAATAAATAATTACATTAATGAATAGATTAAACATTGAATTTTTTGGAATATTCACCATCTTTTACTATTTCCTTTGAAATAAACACCAAGCATGCTTTGTGTTCTCCTCACATCTGTTGCCTTGGTGACATATTTGAATTCTTCAAATATGAAATTCATGCCATCTAATCTGACAAAGTCTGATCAAATCAGATTATTTAAAATCTGCAGGAAGAACAGGCAAACAAAGGAAATATAGTTTCATTTATATTTTGTTCCTTAAAAGCAGAGAAAAGTACAAACTTATACATCTATATGAAAACCAAACATTCATTTTACTAAGTTAATAAATAATAACTGCTTCCTCTGAATGTCAGTGTGTGACTCATTGACTCATCATCAGTGTAGGAAAACACAGGATTATACCCTAACAGGTTTAAGATAATACAATTTAAACGATTATAAACTGACGTGTGCTGTGTTGGTTTTTAACAGTTTTGTTACATAAATGTTTAAAATACGGTGATTTGTGATTCGATGGACGTTGTTGTGACTGCATTTTCAAATACAAATAGAGTTTATACAGAAGAGCGGCGTGATGGTTAAGACAAATGCTGTCTTCCGTACTGTGACATGAGCGGCGCCCGCTCTCCTCTCTCTATGTTGGAGAAGTTAAAGATGATCCTGCCTTGACCTTCTGAGTGTCCGTTCTTCAGGAACACGGCATTAGTGGAAGCAGCAATCTGTAAAAATCAACATTTATGCAAAATGAAAAACATCCATCAGTCAGTGAGATGTCTGTTTTCATGATTTAATCACCGACAGGAAACTAAATGCTCTGGTTTCTTCTCAGGTGAAATGTATTTCTAAGTGCAGAGAGCCCCCTTGTGGCCATTTGCTGCACTCGAGTGCAACAAAAGAGTTACATTTCCTTCATTAAATCAGATGTAAACAAGCATAAATAAAAAGTATTTGTACAATCTTAAACAACAGAACATACTCCATCAATCTGACATCATATCTGCATCGTTTATCGTTTATTTTTTTCTCTTTAAATCTAAACAATTCAATTCTGGACAAAAATGGCACATTTAAGAGATTTAGTTAGTCTTAGTTTGTTTTTAAATACAAATATAAACGAATAAAAGCTCTGGATTCTGCATAAATCTGTCATTTTTGTGTTTTTGTGTTCAAGCAAATCATTTAAAATTTAAAAGAAAAGGGAAAAAACTTAATTCATCTACTGGGCTGGATGTTAATCTTGGCGGGCCAGTTTTGGCCCACGGGCCACCAGTTGCTAACCACTGGCTTAAGGGAATCCAGCAAGTGAATTTTTTCTGACTAAACTTTAACCTTCTAATCTAAATCATTCAATATTGTACAGAAAAAGGCAAAATATAAGAGATACTACTTTGACTCTGTTCATCCTGTTTTTCAGAATAAAAGCCCTGAATTCTGCATGAATTTGTCATTTAGATTTCGATTTTTTTAATTCATCTACCAGGCCTGATATTAACCCTGAGCACTGGCTTAAAGGAATCCAGTACGACATAAGTCCTGACACATTAAACCCAGAGTAATAAAAAACTAAAAGAGACATTTACATCCAGTTCACATGGCAACACATATAACGCTCATTCACCTGTGATTTGCTGCGACGACAGGCGACGACTGTGATGAAGGAGAAGGTTGCGAGGAGGACGGCGGCACACGTCAGGATGAAGAACAGATGACTGTAATCTGTCGTAGTACACAGAAAAACAAAACACACTGTCAGTATACAGTTCTTCAAGTTAACGTGAAATAAATTCATCTGAAATAAAAGTGTGTGTTTCCAGACTAAGGGGAAGAAATTAAATACATCTTACTATCCTGATTTAAGTACTATCATAAATAGTGTAACCCTCAAATAACCGTTAGGATCAATGGAAGATTTGATATCGCCTCCACACAGGTGAATTTTTGCAGTGAAGAATGACTTTTGTGATTAGTAAATGTTGACGAAGCATCGGCATCATCAATTTTCCCAATGATTCTTGAATTTTGAGGCGGTTTATTCCACGCTGTTGGTGTTTGTGGCCAAAAATGACCTCCATATATATAGAAACAAATGTCCACTGTTAAAATACAGTGTTAAGATGAGAAAAACTGCTAAATCACAGTAATATACTGCATATGTCACAATAAAATACAGTGTTTATACAGCTTAATACTGCTGAATCACAGTAATGTATGGTATAACTGTAAAATACAATAGTCATACATGAAATATTGCTAAATCACAGTGATATACAGTGTGTGTCACAGTAAAATACAATATTTACACATGAAAAACTGCTTAATCACAGTCCACAATCCCTCTGTATTGAATTTTTAGTCTCTTTCTTGTGTTTGTGCAAATACAATATATTAAAAGATATATATAGTCTTTTGTTTTCCTCCCTGACGACAACCCGGAGGTATCATTCTACAGAATAGCCACCAGAGGGCGACTCTGCTGATGGCAACTCAGTTTCAACGGAAGTAAATGATGTTCACATTTAGAGGAAAATACATGATAAAACATGACACCAGTTATGTTTTCTTATCATTTTAACCTAGTTTTGGCTCCACATGAGTCTCACTGCTGTGTTTTTGGTTGGTTTTATTCACTTTTGGCTCAGAAGTTAAACAGAGACTCGTCTGTGTGACTAACATAACAAACCATATCCTCAGATTATGAAGTTTCCTGTTAAAACTGTTCTTCAGTATGAAATGTAACGTCCTCAGGCTCAGGAACATTACCATGAAGCCAGACTGTTTGCTTGTTTCTTTCTTTCTTTCTTTGCTTTCTTTCTTGGATCGTGTAACTTGTGCTTGAATGACACAGTGAGTGTGGTGAATGGATTAATCACAGCAGGCATGTGCTCACTCTCTGTGGAACTAACAAACAAACACAGCTCATCGGCTCTGAAACACCTCATGACAACAGTCTTTTTAAATGTAAAATCTAATCTCATGATGCATTATTCAAAGAGTTTACACGTGAATTAATCTGTTCTCCTCAGAACGGAATTATTAAATAAATACATGAGACTGTAAGTCAACTTTAAATGTCAATACAAACAACAACAATGAATGATTTAATGTCATTTGTGTCTTTTTTTGTACTTTTCTTATGGTAGATAGTATGTTAATGTAGATTCATGTTTCCAAACAGATAATTAAGTATTTTTAATGATGTATTTTTTCATTTTTATGTTCTTTTACTATAATAGTGTAGCGATACCAGGCCTGATAGTGTAGAAATTTACATTACCACGCATTTCTTATGAATACATGCAGTTGTTGCTCTTGGGAATAAAGAGTCTGAAAACATCTAACTCGTACATTTTGTCGTCAAGTTTCCATCTTTATATACATAATATTTCATATAATTTGTGTTTTTACCATTCTGTATCAGTATGACTTTGTTCTTTGTTTAAATCACTTTTTTATATGAAATTATACACAGTATCTCATTGTTTTTATGTTTCATAAATTCACATGACTGTGTAATAAACAAGATAAGGGAAAATCTTGAGGGTTTAAAACGCGATTTTTGTGGTTAAACTTCAGTCATTTCAAGACTACAGTGATTGGATCAGTATAGAGCAGATAACTGATTAACTACAGTAAGTAAAGTGTTCCTGTGTGATCACTCGTTCACACTGTGAGGTCACATGACAACTTTGTGTCACGTGAAAGTCACTTAAGGTGTGTGTGTGTGTGTGTGTGTTCTTGAATGTGTCTCTTTGTGGTCCTCACAACATTAAAGGGCTTTCTGGAGGTTAGTGTTTAGATTAAGTGTAAATTAAGGGTTAGGTTTAGGCGTTAGGTTGTGATGGTTAAGGGTAAGGGTAAGGGGCTAGGATAAATGCCCCTATAAGGGAATGTGTGTGTTAGGGTTAAGGGTGTTTGTTACCCATTTAGGACATTTCTCTTGTCAGGACAAGTAGTTGTCATGGAGACCAAAACCTGGTCTTAATAAGCAGAACCTCTTTTTTTAAGGGAACTGTTTAAGTTTAAGGGCTAGCTGGTTAATGGTTAAGATAAGTGATTACACTTTATATCCACCAGTGTTATAAACCATAATTTTAGGTGACAAATATTCTTCTTTTTTTCTTTTATACGTGTGTAAGTTTATTTATATGTTGTTTAACTATAATCAGTTATTTTAAAAAATAAAACTTTTACAATATACAGTAAGTGAGTATATACTGTAAAGTTTATCATGTGCTACAGTATTTGTTTAATGAAAGTTGTATGGAAACCAAAGAAAATGGAGATTGTATATATATATATATATATATATATATATATATATATATAAAATAAATGTGAATATAATATATAATATAAATGTGTGTGTGTGTGTGTGTGAGACACTCACCACTTCTCTTGATGTAGAGGCTGAAGGACGTCTGCAGTTTGCTGACGTCGTTGCGGACGCTGATGTCGACGCAGTGAACGCCGGCTGAGGTGAACGTGTGATTGAGACTCAGCGTGTTTTCATACAGCACAGTCAGCGTGCAGCCGATGGAGGCGTCTGGCACACAGTAAGGCAGGAAACGCCAGCACACCCATATGGGAGGACTGAGGACACGCGGACACACACAAATTATATAAATAAAATTATATAAATTATGCACCATGTAGCGAATAATTTACAGTCACATTTTAACACCTACTGCCATTTTTGGTCATTTTGTCATTGGTAAACGAGTAATTTTTAAAAGGTGTTTAGTAAGTTGATTACAACTTCACTTTATGCATGTTATTTATAACATATACACATTAATCTTTACTGAAAATGTTTTTTCAGGACCCTAAAAAAACCTCCAGTGACCCATCTGTGGGTCCTGACCCAGTGTTTGAGAATCACTGATTATAGCTTCTTGGGCTTTTCTGTCAAGATTGTTCCATAAACATGGTTCCATCATCAATTGTGTTCCTTATAATTGCGATAAATGAAAATTAAAATAATAAAAAAAAAAGTTACCTTCCGTCGACGTGAAAAGACAAACTTGAATCCTGAGACACTTTGTAATCTGGAGGTCCTTTCATCTCGATGTGTTTGATGGCATCTGGAAAATTTAATATGACATTAGTAATTATGTCATCATGGTTGACTTTAAAACAGGGTTGCCCAAAGTGGGGCCCTTGGACCAAAATTGCCCCACCGAATGTTCTCCTTTGGCCCCACCTGATTTGTTTTGTTCTTAAAATATAGGTTAGAATAAAAATATCTAAAAAAAAATGTTTTAATGAGATAAAAAAGTTGTTTGTTTTGACATAAAACAGTATATAGTTCGCAAAAAAACAGCATTTATTGCACAAAATCAATCTATTAATTAAAAGTAACGGAGAAATAAGTTGATATCGATTGGAGGGCCGCATGAAATTGCTTGGTGGGCCACATGTGGTCCATGGGCCTTGAGTTTGAGACCTCTGAGTTACGGATTCCATTTTTTTTATGAATTCAGTTCATGCTGAACATCTGATGTGAACAATTATTTATTTATTTATTTATTTTTGCACTTCCTGTGAGGCTGATATTTGATAGTGTGATTTTTTGGGAGCACAAACCGAGCACTTTGACGTCAGTGGAGTAGACCTCAGTGACTGCAGGAGCGGACTTGTTCACGTCCACTCCCACTTTGAGCTGCAGCGTGTAATTCCCTGACACTGAGTAAAGAAAGCGGACAACGGGCTCCGTCCCTTGGATCACCTCTCTGGATTTCAAAAAACATAAGAGTAAATTACATCAAAAAGTTTGGAATCAAATTCTGAAACAGTGAAATATACGCCATGTTTTTTACCCGTTGCCTAAATCCCACGTGTAGGTGAATTTGGTGGAGCTGAAATTCTGCTGCGGGTCAAAGAGTTCAAACATGGTCTCTGTGGGAACGTCTGACGCCAGCTCTCCTGTGTCTCTCACATAAGTGGCATTTCCCTCCATCTGATAGAAAACCAGCTTCCCTGCAATGTTTTCTGTCACACAGACGAGTCACACTTTGTTACAGAGGCAAACTGTCAATTATTTACACAGATTTCACACATTTTGAGTGCACATTTCAACAATAGGCTGCATTTACAGTGTAATACTGTGTTTTTGTGTTGAAATTGAGGATTTACTGCAGGTCTGGATATTATAGGACTATTTAAAGTAATGTTAAATATAGTATTTGACAGGAATATGTTATCACAGTTAATATGCTATATTAGTTTGGGATTTCTACACGGAAATACTGATAAGTCACAGTAATGCATTGCATAACTGCAAAATGATAGTAAAATACTGTTTAATTCACAGTAAAGTTTAAGTGTTTTGACAGGAAAATAGAGCTGAATTGCGGTAATGTATGGCATAACTTTACAGTTACTGTAAAATGTCATATTTATACATGTAAATATTGCTATATCACAGTGACATCAAATAATATACACTATACATTAAAAACTGCTTAATCACAGTAATATATGACATAATTGTGAAATTACAGTATGTATATGTGAAAATATTCCCAAAAGTCAGGAAAATACGTATTTATAACTAAAAATGCTACTAATGTGTCGTAGTAAAATACAGCATATACATAGGAAACTGCAGAATCACAGTAATGTATGGCACAACTGTGACATTAACTTGTTTATACAGAAAAAATACTATTAAATGATAGTAATATGTTGTATAAGTCACTGAAAATGCAACATTGTCTTACAGTGAAAGTACATTATCTAAGACACAAAACACACAGTGAGTTAATAAAACTAGTAGATTTAATAATTTACAGTGAACGTACAGGTGGTTTAAATATAAAATAAAAACTTACCCAAAGTCGATAAAGGGTCTGAAGTCTTTGCCACACCCAGGAAGACGAGGAGAAGAGGAAAGAAGACCCGCACGACGTTGTTCCTGAAGACAAATGTCCAAAAAGGTGAATTTTTTTAAATGTTAAATGTTAAAAATGAAACAGATTTTTACCTGTCCATGTCTGCTGATCCTTCCACAGCTGAGGGACCTGAAGCAGAAGTGAAGTTAGCGGCTGGATATGAGGCTTGATGTTGCTCCTGTGGTCCGATCTGGTCTGGTCTGGTCTTTCTGTGAGAATCCGAGCTGGAAAATGGCTTGAAATTGTCAGCATGCGTTACAATCATGTGGCTCAGGGAGGGACAGAGAGACAGACAGACCAGAGTCTGGGTGAGGACGTCTTTGTTTTCATGGTTGTCCTGACAGCAACAAGACTTTTTGAAGAACAAGAGCTTTTCTAAAAAAAATCTAAATCCCCTGACTTATGTTTAGCAACCAACAAGTTTATTCTTAGTTCCTCAAAAATGAGGTTCTGCCTCATTAGGACCAGGTTTTGGTCTCCATGAGGACTACTGGTCCTGACAAAGTAAATGTATAAGCCAGAAAAGGTCCTAAAAAAGCCAAATATGACATTTTCTGTGACCCTGAAAATTTTAGCTGTCGTGTTGGATGAACATGTACATGAACGTTTCGGTTCTCTCCACAGGGTGGCGCCAGCAACCCAAGAATTGCACTTGTGCATTATCACTGCTTACTGTGATTATTCCTAAATCGAGTTCAAATTAAATAATAACAAGTTTTGAAACATCCACCTTTGTCAAATCTTTATTATCAGACATAACTGGTAATTAAAACTATAGAGAGCATAACACATTTAACCAGATAATAATAATTAACTGCACATTTACTCTTCATAAATATTTCTAATACTTATTGTCTTTAAAAACAAATAAATAATACTTGCACACATGATTTTCTACCACTTAACAAATAAATAAAATTACTTTTTGGACTCAATAACTACTTTCCACTGTTGAACAGTCCAAACAGTGTCTTGTACCGCCCTCTAATGGCGAGTGAGTTGAGCGTTTTCTTCTTCTTCTTCTCCTCATTATGATGATGAGACACACAGGTTTATTATAATCCCTCTATTCTAAACAATTGAAACCACTTACAGTGAAGTTAGTTTTAGGTTGGATAATCAACAGAAATTCAATCACCTGTTGTTTTACGTTAAATTACCACTATATTACCGTTTGAAAACGGGAAACTGCACTGCAAGTGTCTATACACCATCTATCTGCTCTACCTATATGGTTAGTGTATTACTTTTATTTTATTAAAAACATTTTACCTTCATTTGTTTAATTTGTTGTTTTTTTGCTCACTGTCTACAAGTTTTTAATTATATTTTATTTTTTCTTATTGACTACTGTATATAATTTATTTAACTTGTGTTTATTACTTTTACTTTGTTCTGCACCCTCTCCCTGTGAATTTGCTAGCTATGCATTACTAGCAGCTAGCTAGGTAGTACATGTATGTACATGTCTATGTAGAGTAAGTAGTTTATTATAGTATTTTATTTCGTCATTGTATTACTTTGTCGTTTATTAGTTTTATTCCGTTTTAAAAATGTTTTCCTCATATTGTTCATGACAAACTAGTGACTTATCTAGCTAGCAGCTTACTGTCCATCTATCTATTGCTAGCTAGCAAGCTAGAGTGCTAACTAAGTCAATTTTAGTACATATTTGAAGTGGTCACATTTATCTTTATTACTATTATTATTATTATTAGTAGTAGTAGTATTATGTTGCTTATTGTCTGCTGTATATAGTTTGTTTAACTTGTAACATTTAATTCTATTACATTTCCCCCCCTTATTTTGTTAACAGCTACCTAGCTAACTAGATTGCTAACTATGCAGTAAGTTGAATTTTAGTATATAGTTTATTCATTTTTCTCATTGTCTGCTGTATATATGTTTATAGTTTTATTACGTCTCGCGTTTATTAATTTTTAATTATTAATTTTATTTTTCCTGATTATATTCACGACAGATGAATAGTTTACGGGCCCGTTGATTATCCAACCTGAAACTAACTTCACTTCCTGACGTCACTGCCCCTCCCCTCCTCCTCCTCCTCCTGCTGCTGAACACACGCGGAGCTCCGAGCAGAGTCAGTTTGTCCTCCTCCTGCTGCTGCTGATCACACATGCAGACAAGGAGCAGGTCCGCCTGTGGGATTAATGATCCGCACTGAGTGAACATCTGGATTACACACAAATACATCTTTGTTTTTGTTCTTCTGGTTGATTTTTATTATTATTGTTATTATAGTTATTGTGATTTTTCTTCCTGCCACTTTCTGAGCTGTTAAAGAAACCACCTGCCATCATGTCTCGGGCTCCAGATGGTGTGAGTAAACTCACTGAAAGTACATACAAGGTGAGTAACCCTAATTCATCTCCTAATTTAATCTACCAGGGATTGATACATGGTAAAAGTTGTTGTTTTTTAAAACCTGACTATCAACAACACAGATGTGAAGTATGTCTCTTATTTTATAATCTTGGGTTTTTCCTTTTTTTAAATCTGTTAATCCACCGGATTGAGCTAAAACAGAAACTTGTTATTTACAAGGTAAACAGAATGAACCAAGTAATTACCGTCCAACAATAGACACTGTCATAACTGAGGGACACACCCTGTAGTTAGATTATTAAAACATGCATAAATCATAACAAACCACTGTGAAGTCAAAGTCCTGCTCTGCTGTTTCATGAATGTGTGTGTGTGTGTGAGAGAGAGAGAGAGAGAGAGGGAGAGAGATGAAAGGGAGAGAGGAACAAGTTTGTTCTGACCTAATAATCAAATCACTTTACTGAAACCTGATCAATTCAAGTCATTTGATCAGGTCTTTAATCTCATGTTCAAAGCAGATTAATCCCATCAGATTTACATTTTACACTGCTGCATTTCACACCTTTGACAAGAGGTGTGTGTGTGTGTGCTTGATTTTGTCACCTCTTTAGGACACTCTCTCTTATAAACACTGACCTTGTCATGGCCAATAGTCCTTAATGAGGCCAGAACCTGGTCCTAGTGGTTATAGTTAAAGTTAGGGATAACACTTTGTTTAGGTTGTTCAGATGAATGGAAATCAATGTAGTGTCCTTAGAAGGATAGGCAAACAACTTGTGTGTGTGTACTTGTATTTATATCTTTGTGGGGACATTTTGTCAGTTAAGACCTGGTTTTAGGGTTAAGGTTAGGGAAAGGGACCTAGGGAATGCCGTATGTCTATGATGTGTCCTCACTAAAATATAAAAACAAGTTTATGTGTGTGTGTGTATTATTGTATTGTCACTGCTTTGGGAGCTTTTCTGTCACTGACCTTATCAGGACCTGTAGTCCTCATGGACACCAACAACCTGGTCCTAATGAGGCAGAAATTCTCATTTCTGGAGAACAGGTTAAGTTTAGGACTAAGATTTGAATTTTGGATAGGTTAAGGTTAGGGTAAAGATATTAACCTGGTTGTCCAGAAATATAGGTGCACAAACCTGTGTTTATTAATCCAAAATAAATTAGGAAAAAAAGAAAATACCATAGAAAACTACAATTGTTGCTCAACCAGGTGAATATGCAAGTATATTAATAAGTATAGTGCAAAGAAAATCATTTGTATTCTTACTTCTTACTTATATTTGTTATTAGGGTAATAATATCAGGTAATAATGTGAGTATATATACATTTCTGTCCATCTAAACTAAAAAGGTTAATATTCTTTTATTCAGTAGTGAAAGCAAACAGTGGCACAAACAAATTCTGTCAAGATAAATAGATAAATAAAGTTCTTCTGATTTAAAAACTATAATTAACTTGTTTCTTTCTGACATTTAGCCTGATAAATGTTGACTGATTTGAAAAATGTTGACCCTTTAACCTTGCACTGCTAATCTGTAGTCTTTTATTTGGTTTAGAACTAATGGTAAAAGTACAAAGAGAGAGAAAGAGTCATACATGTAGTTTACAGTGTGGCAAAGTTTCAGCTGGGAGAGAGAGAAAGGGAGGGAGGGAGGTAGGGAATAAAAAACAAGGAACCCATTTCCCTCTTTCTCTCTCTTCTCCATGTAAAGTCATACCTGCCCGCTCATTGTTCTCCTGAGGGTGTGCCAGGGGAATAGAGACAGGGAGGTGAACAGAACTTGATTGTTGAGGTCTTTCAATAGAAAGTGAGAGACAGACAGGGATCAAGAGAGGGAGGGGGTGGACGATTGTGATGAGGTCCTACGCTGCAAATAGCCTCGACTCTTGTGTGGGACTTTTATTAATGGAGGTAAACGTGAAAATGAAAAAATGAAAGTTATTATTGTTTTCATAGCACGGTGGTATTTATAGAGCAACAGCAATAATACCCGAGCACTTGTTTTCGTCCTCTCCACCCACTCTGGCAAAAAATAGGCATCATGAGTTTTATTTTTCACAGCATAGCCCTTTAAAAACAAGCGTGAAATGGGCATAGCAGAAACACTGTAGTGTGTTACGTCCCCAAATGATTCCAAAACAAAGCCATCAAAACAAAACGAGTTAAAAACAGGGGCTTTTATTCTGAAAAAAACGCTTTTAAGGTTGTAACTGTGTCTGACTTCCTGTCCTGCTTGAATTCAGTGAAATCCCCCGGGTTGAACACACAGCATGAGTAAAGATATTAGAGTTATTTTAGACAGACAGACAGACAGACGACTTTATTATTTTAAGGTTAAATTCAAAGTTGTAAATTCAAATAATCAAATTAATGACGGCTGAGTTCCATTTTGCCTCCTGACTGACTGACCTTTGGCTACATTCCATTTCTATCGGGAACTCTGGTTTATTGCTTTCCAGTTGGGAAGGCGGAGGGTAAAAAAAAAACATAGACGCAAACATATCTTGGGCTAGCCATTGCTAGCTAGAGTTAGCAAGGCCAGTCTATAACAACACTTTACATGTTGTTTTGCGTACACACAAACGGCGTAGCAACATTTCTACGGTTAAATATTAAACAGTATTAAGTGTACAACTGATTTACTGTCAAATAAATATGTCAAAAGTGATTTTAGTATAAAAAGGTAGGTTGCTCTGAGTTTCTGAACACTTTCCTGATAAAAACATGTCAAAATGGCTGCTGTGGATAAAAAAATGGCCGTCGCTCATCTCATCTCTGCTCTTTGTCCTAGAATGTGATGGATCAGTTCAACCCCGGCCTGAGGAACCTGGTCAACCTCGGGAAGAACTACGAGAAATCAGTCACAGGTAACACACACAGTTCTTCAGTTTGTCTGAGTGTGTCTCTGCGTGAGTACTGATGATAATATTCTGTCCCCTCCCTGTCCTCTCTCACGCAGCGATGACGCTCGCGGGAAAGATCTACTTTGATGCCGTGTCAAAGGTCGGGGAGAATGCCATGGTGTCTCCGGTCTCCCGAGAGCTTGGTGAGTGTGATGATCAGGACTTTCTTCTAGATGCAAAAATCAAATTGTGTTGATGGAATATGAAAGGCATCTGTTATCGGACATGTGTCTATGAATTTGAACCCGTGGTTTGAAGACTCCGGCTGATGCCAAGCCAGGCTTCCATTAGCTTGCTAGTTTCATGTCTTTAAGCTAAAGCTAAGCTAACTAGCTGCCAGTCGATTCTTGGCAAAAAATTGAGTGCGATTTGTTTTCCAAACTGAGACGGCAAAAATGCTACTTAACGTACTGAAAGTTTCTGGCTTTCAGTTTCACTGTGTCATAGGTTTCATTGTAGAAATCCTTGTTTTTACATTTCATCCTATTGTTTGTCGTTGGAAATCTGGACATCTCATATTGATCTGAAAAACGCACATTTTTCGAATAAAACTGGTGAAATCTGGTTATTTTAAAGTCACCAGAAATTGATAAAAGTGGTTCATTTTGGTTTTGGAGTTGTACGAGCTGACAACTATTTGTTTGGATTAAATAACTGCTTGTTTATTAACTGAATATAAATGCATTTAGAGGCTGGTTATGTAGTTTACACTGGAGTTTTTCTAGCGGTGGTTAAATACTACCCACATCCTTGATTCAGTATTGTTAGGCTAACCTAACTGATAATCCTAGAATGAATGTTACAATACAGGATGTGAAGAGATTACGCAAACATCTAAGAATGAACACGGTGTCCACAGCTCTTCTTTTCTTTTACATGTTGCTGTTTTTTTTAATCCATTGTGTGACTCATATCCAGTTATTCTCTATGTCGTCCCTAATTGAGTCAGTGCTATTAAAGTCCATCAAGTATATATGTTTTTTAATTTCAACACGGCTTCATCTATGCAACGGGTCGTTTTGACAGGGCAGGAAAAAGCAGCGAAAATGGAAAGTGACACATAAGGACACATGGCTTTGAAATAAGCCTGTGGATTTTGTGCCGGCATTTCTGCCTGAGCTCTCGTCTTTCACAAGAGGCATTTGTGTTATTTCCAAGTCAAGCACATTTTGATGAAATGTCAGACTTGACTTGGGTGAAGTGATCTTCACACACACACATACCTGTCACTTTGTGAATGAAGTAAGATAAGGTTCTGGGTCTGTCACAGGGGGTGGACATGAGGAGAGTTGTTTGGCTGAGCCAACCTGGAAAAAAGTGTGTAGTAGCTTATTTTTTTATTTCCGTCATGGTTTGGAATGGTAAAGCCCTGGGTCAGGCTTGTGTTTTGACCCGGAACACTACCTTTACTTGGTAGGTGAAGTGTGGGCTGTGTCCAATGGCCGTGTAGCGTGACATCATATTGGTAGGATGTCAACAAACCGTACCATTTTACTCTGGCACCTCAAGGGAAGGGTGCCAAAAAAAGGAAACCATTCCTAATGGAAACGCAACACAATACCGTTCCAAATGGAACCATTGGAACAATGGAAACACGGCTTTTGATGTTCCTGTTACAAACCAGCACCCGATTGTCATTTAGTTTTTGCAATAATGAAGTTAGTCAAACATCAGAGCAGCAGAGCAGATAGTCAGATTTCATTATGCTAAATGGAAAAACACTAACGCTAAAATTGCCAGCTCTCAGACAGAATCTCCTAAAAAGAAAAAAACCATCAAATATACAAATGAGATCTACTGATAAAAGCTTTATTGCACACAGAGAAATCTGACAGTAGACTTTCCAGAGTGCCACAAAATGGTGCTCACACCTGTCACTTAACAGTACAGCTGCCTCATTATGTTTTTGCATGATCACGTTCTTGTCGCATACAAAAAAACAATGATGTGCGAGACGTGCTTGACAGATTTCTGACGCGGAGCTTAAATTAATATATAAGTGATATAGGAGCGACCCCCAGCCAAAAAAAGTTCCTGGATATAAAAGGGAACTCAATGTCCCAGTCATTCTTTGACTGCCTGGAATAGATGACAGCCTGACGAGGAGGATTCTTTCACACGTTGCAGCAAGACGAGCAGCAAACACACTAAACAAACAGACAGACAGACAGAGGAGGCCGTCTTCCCACCAAAGATCCAGGCTCATCCCCTGCCCTGTCTCCCCATCTGCCTCTCTCCAAACACTCCGCCAGTCCAACTCTCCTTCTCAAACAAGAGGCAACGCTGACTTTTATGGGATTTTTGGGGGTCGTACCAATTAGCTAGAGCTGAAACAATACATCGATTAATCGATTATTAATTGATTACTAAATTAATCGACAACTATTTGGATAATCGATTATCGGTTTGAAGTTTTTTTCATGATTAAAACAAGATTTCTGATTGTTTAAGCTTCTTAAATGTGAATATTTTCTTCATTTCTTTGCTCTGGATAACAAAGAAATCATTAAAAGTGAATCACATCAGGTTTTCTGATATTTTATGGACCAAACGATTAATCGAGAAAATAATCGACAGATTAATCGATTATGAAGTTGCAGCTCCACAATTAGCATTAGTGACTTTTACGTCACGTGTTTGAGAGTTTTACGAGATGACGGAGCATCTAATAGGGGGTTCTTTGTCACAATTATAAGCTCTACAAATTGACGGTTAATTAACAACACACCTGTCTCTGTTCAGTTTGCTCGGGGAGTTTTTACTGTCATAGCCGCTAATGTTATGTAACACTGGATGGATACAAATTTGTTGGTCTCATTTGCTTTGTGTACCTCTGTTTGTGCTGTTGTGCTGCATTTTGGGACAGATTTGCATTTTATTTTATTAGTAAAAATGCAAAGCAAGAGGGAAATTAACTGGAGTTTCCTGTTCAATACTTGGTTGCCTTGTCTTATATTTACATATACAGCCGTGTTGAGAAGATCTATAAACAGATACCAAATGCAGTATTTACGTCATATTCTCAACTCAACTCAACTCAACCTTTATTTCTAGAGCACATTTAAAACAACCAGGGTTGACCAAAGAAGTTTGAGTCCGTGCATTGGAGTTTGCCATGTTGTGGACAAATCCAACACCAGGTCGATTTGGGACTTTTCATGTTTTTGTGCTACCACAGTTTCTCATATACACTTGTCGTGTCGGGCTGAATGCTGTCCTTCAAATCTGAAGAAAATAATCTTGCTACTTCTTCAGAAAGTTGGAACGAGACCACTTCTCGTCCTCAGATTGCTTCAGACTTAACAGGGCATTTTTCAAAGTGGCACGATGCAGAAAAACAGGCTCTTTGCGACGAATCGCCCTTGGCATGATCTGACCGTAGTTGAGTTGAAATTGCTCGAAGGCTTCTCCCTGTGAGCTCAGCAGCATTGTGCTTTGTTGTCATTAATCTGTGCTGCTGTTATGCCATACATCACACTGTATCTTTAAAGGTTTCAGTGGGTATACAATTAGAAACTTCCTGTGCATGACAACATGGCCGAACTCCACGGGGAGTTTCTGTTCCACTCTGAAAAGCAGCAGGTATTGAAGGACTGAAAATGCTACTGGAGCAAGAATAGCACAGGGCCCCACCCCTTCCACCTTTTCTCTGAGCTGTTTGTCAAGCTTCAGCTGGAATTGTTTGCTTTAATATTGAAGTATAGTGACAGCTTGAGAATAATGGCAGTGTCAGCCGTCGTGCTTTTGTCTTTCGCCCCAGAGAGCAGAGAGGTTTCTGAGTGTTTCCCGCTGATAGCCTCTGTAACTAGCGTTGGCTTTTGAGAGGAGACATTTTCTTCTGAAGGGAGGTTCAAGTGGTGGTTAAGAGTATTTGTGACATTTCAAACCTCTGACACAGGGCTGTGTCACTGCACTCTTTTGACTGGGTCTTACGTGATGGAAATCTTTAAAACTTTAGACAGTGGTTCTCAGACTTTTTATACCAGGGTGCACCTGAGAAAATACTGCTCACTCATTAACACCAGTATCATCCAAGTCCTTGATTCTATTAGATTTTCGATCTCTCTCTTTTAGCGCAGATGGGTCTGCCATTTTCTGACTTAATCTAGTTTAGTCTAAGTCACTGGTTTTATGTCATGATTGTCCGAAATCAATTGAAAGATGATAAAATGTCTATCATCAGAGAGTCATGTGATGTATTGTTGCTCTAAAGGTCCGGCAAATCTGAATTTTGAGGAAGTTTTGCTCCAAATGAGGACGGAAGAGTTGTCTCTGTTAACAGAGTTGCTTATGTGCATGCAGAGTTTTCATGATTCCTTTGTCACGTGGTGCAAATAATCCAGAAAATATTCATATTTAAGAAGCTGAACAATCAAAAGAACTTGTTTTAACTGATCTAGGAATTGGATAATCACTGCAGCTTCAATACTAAACATCAGGAGTCTCCAAAGCTGTGATGACTGTATGTTCCTTTATTACACAATCGATTAGTAAAGAGTTACTAACACATGAGTCCTCATTGGAGTAATTTAATCACAGTTCCTCCTCTGTGTTTCCCCACCTCTGTACCGCTGCTGATATCGATTACTGCTGTGATGTCACCATGATTACACAGAGGGAGTGTACTGTAGCTCCTCTATGGCAACCTCCAAACACAGACTTTCACCTGCACTCGGCTCCCACTCACTCCTGACTCACATTGTCGTGGTTGCATTTCATCACACACACACACACACAGACAGATCCACGCGCGTGTGGACAAGCCCAGTGATGCATTTCGGTGATAAAACGAGATGATGATGATGATCCACGGCGTTTGCTGAGCTCAGCGTCGACGAGGGGTTTGTCGGCGAGATAAAGACGGTGGTGCGTTAAAGGCGAGTCAGAGTTAAAAGGTGCGGTCGGGTCAGCTGCCAGTGTTTGCTTTGCCAACGTATACACTTTATACCCACTATCACAATCACACTGTTGTGATGTCACACGGGCACTGGCAGCTCATAAACTTACGTCACCTGTTGAGAATGTGGAAGGTGTTTCTCTCCGTCCAATCAGCTTTCACATCAAAGTGTTATTTAACTAACTAAAAATAAAAGAGAGTAGAAAATATACACACTGTTCATTCAAACTAAATTTACCAACTTGTGTTGTGTTACTTATATCTTATGTTATAAGTATATTTTTGAAAGTTTGCCATTTTCTTATTTCAGTGCACATTTAACAGCTGAAAAAACCCCACTACAAAATAACAGCTAAGTCGTTACACATCACCGATTATTATTTTTTCAATTGATTTATGAGTTGTTTGGTTTACAAAATGTCAGAAAATGTTGATTTGCCGTTTTCTAAACCATGAAATGATGATATTCAGTTTGAATGATTTCTTTGTTAAATTTAATTCACATTTAAGAAGCTGAAAATCACAGTTTTATCATGTAAAACACTACAAAATAACAGCTAACTGATTACAAATCTTGAAGGTAGACCTGCAGCTAATTATTATTTTCATAAACATTATATTTATTCCATGAATTTATCAGTTGTTTGGTCCAGGAATTTCTCAAATTCAAAATTTGGTCCACAAACCAAAATCACTCAGTTTTTCTGATTTGTTTTGTTATAAAGCACAAATATAAGTAAAAGTAAGTATTCACATTTAAGACACTGAAAAATAACAGAGCTTTTTTATTTATTTACCTTACCCATTACAAATCCTCTTTTTATTACATTTCTATGCCTTTTTCACCAATTATTCAATCATTGAATCAATGGTGAATTCATTCATGTTTCCTTTCATATCAGCAGAGTATAATAATAGCACTGGCATATTCCATGTGTTAGTTGGACTGAGCGGTCAAAGTTTATTTCCTCAATGGCAGGTACAGTCTACACACACACGCCTTACCCCTAAATACACTTTTTATCTTATGTATGGAATTGTATTGCATTAGGTTATGTTGGCAGTTAAAACACTCACAGATGTCTTTGTTATCAGCAGAGTGAGATCGCTGATAAGATTAAGTCGTGTCTTTGTTGGTGAACTTGAAAAACTAGTAAAATAAATTCCTTACATAGGGAATTCGCTTTTTTGTTATTTTTGTTGTGCATCAACTCTTTATGTTAAGCTTCAGTTTGTCCTTCTGTCTTCCTGTCTACAGTATTTGACAGATAATCAAATGTGAATTCTTTGTGATTGGTAGATGATGACCCATGTATGTTCCCAGTCAAAATTGATAAAATTTTCAAGAAATCCCAATCTCTTATAATGGGCGAAACTGTAAAAGAAACAAATAATTCCTCCGTCAAAACTGATCAGATTTGGACAAAATTTGGTGTTTGTATGCAGAATTAGACACTCTACCATCAGACTAAGTTTCATCCCGACCTCCCCTACCATCTCCAAAACCCTAACCTGTCCTTCTGTTCAGTATGTTCCCATTGAATTTTTCTTTCAGTGAGTGAAACTTTAAAAACAAAAATCATATCTCTGTTAAAAACCAATGGATTTGGACAAGACACTAACATACCAAGTTTCATCCGGATCTCATCCAGATTATGGATTTAGCTGAGTCATGTTGTGGGCGGCTTATTTCACCATTATGTTAGAAGTTTTGTGACACAGTTGGAGAATTATGTGTTTGAAATGACATCAAATGGCACAAATGTCTAAAAGGCCTGTTATCGGACTGATTGCGGTATCGGCAGGTATTCGAGTTGCCATCCGCGCAGCACCAAACCTCTGTACTCTAGTTTCTTTACAACATTGTCCTCTAGTTGTTCCTCAGCTCCTGGAGCTGGACTCTTTCGTTCATGTGACTGTGTCACGCACCTAAGCTGTAAAAAAACAGAGCAGTCAGCCTCTGTCACGCACGTGTGTTTCACACCTTGTTAACCCCAAAGGTGAAACCTGCAGGTACACAACAGACCTCTTTGAACCCCCAACCCTGCTTTCCTCAGCCGCCCCACCCATCCACCCACCCTGCACGAGCCGTTGTCGGTGCTGTACAAACAGCTCGGGCGTTGAGCGCCACCCTCCCTCTGTGGAAGGACAAAGGCAGCATTTACCAGGACGTTCTGGTGACCTTCAGAGGGCAATGTTGTTGTAGCTGGACGTTGCCCTGCTGGATCACAGACGTCCAGTTCTGCCGCGGCTCTTATACGTTTGTTTGCTTTGAGCAGAGGCTGAAGAAAAATGAAGGAATGCCAGGTTTTCAGATCAAACGTACAAGTGCATGAGTGTTCAGGTGTTTGTCGTGTGTCACTGGAGGTTCTTCACAGAAACAGGCTGCTTTATTTATGATGTGCTTGTCATACAGGAACAACAGAACTGACAGAAATTAATACCAAGTTGAAAAATGTAGCCAAGAACAGACCAAGAAGTATAACAATTAAGAAGAGTGAAGTAGGGGTAAAATGAATAAACAAAACCATTAAAAAAGACTATATAAATCGCTTATAAGATAATGATGGTACATTTATGACATAAAGATATAATATGTAACATTTCTGCACAGTGGCGTCGTCTATGTCAGTTTTTCGTAATACCTGTGATTTTCATGATTGTTCTCATAAATTTCTCTACTGTGGGATTATCATATCTTAAATTTTTAAGATTTGTCTAATTAATTTTAGTCCATTCAAACTCAAGTAATCAGGTTATATCCATGACATAAGTGTTTTTGTGTATCTTTTTTTATTATTAATGATTAAATCAATCAAACAATCTGTTGAAAATACAACAGAAATGAAAGAAAATGTCAGTAAAGGAACAATCCATAACAAGGTGCATAAAATAAATGAAAAGGAAAATTAACCAAACCCCACTTATAATCAGCCATAGAAAAACTCATATTGTTTGACCTCTAATACAAACATACAGTATATACTGTAAAACGTTGGTCCTTAGACCCTCTTTAAACTTACGTGCTGGACCTTTACAATAAGTGATAAAACGTTGATTTACAACCAGTACAGAGTAGTTTAGATAATTTCCAAATAAAAACTACAAGGTAAAGCTGACACATGTGTTTCTTTATGTTTTTACATGTAGGACGTTCACCTCTCTCTCATAATGACACTGTCATTGTCCACTGTGTATCCCATACTGTATTTTCCCTTTTTTTGACCACATCACTGCCCCACAGTGAACCTGCAGTCTAGATTTCACTCCATTGTGATGGAGGGAACAAATATAAACTGCTCCTGTTTACTGTATTGACTCATTGCCTTTGGCTTTGTCTCATCATGTCTACAGTGTAGCCTGTGTGAATGCGTGAATGGACACTGTTCCGCTGTATGTGACCACACAATGCCAGAACCTTTCATACAGATTACTTATTGACAGCTGTTTAAATATTGAATGGAGATAAGTCATCTGTAAAAATGCAGTCCGTGAAGATGGATGTTATGGTTTGATGGATATTGTGCGTGTGTTTTGTATGGGAAAATATGTTGTCTTAATAGTCTGCATCCAGTCAAACACAGATTTTAGATGTTTGGTTTCTTGTGTCCAAAGGCTGTCTGAATCACTCAGTGTGTTGATATTCATGTTAAAAGTCCGGTTTTAGTCAGACTAAGACAGTAATAATAGTACAGTAATCAGACTATGAATCACATTATCCAGGTATGTTAGTCCGACTAAGAGTAGCTCGATTTCAGTCGGAAGAAATCAAGCTACTCTTTGTCATACCAGGATAATGTGATTCATAGTCCGATTACTGTACTACTACTACTATGAATTGCATTATTCACGTATCTTAGTCCGACTGAGACTAGCTTGATTTTAGTCTAAGATATGTGAATAATGCGATTCATAGTCCGATTACTCCTGCAAGTATACGCTTAGTCGGACTTGAGTCAGACTTGTTCTGTGCATGCACCAAAATTTCCACCATAGCTCACTGTTTGTTTTTCTGTGACGTAAAAGGAAACGCACTAGCTTATAGAGAGATATATAGCGCCACCTACGGAGGCAGAGTCAGATGTGCACAGCCAATAAATTGGGTGAATAATTAATGCCACCATTACATTATCTTTCAACATTTTTGGGAACATTCTAGTTTGTCCCCCATTTGTATGTCTTGTATCCTTTAAGGAACGTCTGTGTAAGGTATAGGACTTTGTGTATAACAACAACTCTTTGAAGCAAGTATTCATGGTGACTGTCGTCGTTGTCGACTGCCTTTACCTAAATGTGTAATAAATGTGTGCCACCAACTAGACTGCAGAGTATTGTGCTACATGGAGTATGTGCTATGTGCAGTTAGGACGTACAGTCCTCACACTCACAAAATGTCAGGGCGTTTTCTCACGTCTGTTGTGGTTCTTTTTAATGAAATACAGTGTATAAATCTAGTTTTTTATGTCTTTTTAGGTTTGGTTCTGAAGGACATCGCAGAAACACACAGGAAGGTCCACAATGAACTTGAAGAGAACGTAAGTAACCTGACAAAAGTCGTGGCCTGTGCTCATCTGTTTCTTCACAGTAATAATTTGAACTTATTTTAAAAGTTATAGTTTGTGTAGACAGAGTCTGACAGTAGCTCATTCCTCTGTGTGATGGAGATTCACGCTTAATAAAATAAACTGTCAGTGAACATATGAGCAGTTTTCATAATTACATTTGGTGACAAGGGAATTAACTTTGATGAAAACACTGCAGTTTATTTTGAGTCAGTCCCACACACAATCACACACTATCCTCCTGCTCTCTGTGCTAAATATAACTCAACAAATGCACCATTTTCTGTTGTTTCAATGTGATTTCTCCAATATGAACTTTCTGCTCTTAAACTTGTTAAACGTGTCTTGAACTTGTCATGAAAGCTAATTTGTCAATGTAATGAGGATTTAAAAAAAAAAAACAGCATTTGTGTTTATATTGATCCTTCGTCTTGAACTATAAGCAAGTTCATTTTTCAACCGTTTCAGCTAAAATGTGAACAAATTCATTTTCTGAGGTGTAAAATGTGTTCAAATCAAAATAAATGAACTATAAAATGTAAACTAGTTCATTTTTGTAACGGTCAACTTAGTTTATTAATTTAAGAATTGAACTATGAAGGTGAGTTTATTAATTTATAGTCAATTCTATAGTCAAATTTCCACCCAAAAATATTTGTAGCTGTGAATTTTCACGCGTATGAAGTGAACTTTTAACTCGTTCATTTACAACTGATTATGAAACAACACCGACTCTTTTCACTGGATTTGTATACACTTAAAACAGTTAAAGGAGAAAAAAGAGCAATTGTCGGGGTCGCCTGTCGAGCCTCTGGTGATCAATTGTCATTCCTGGAGCGTCGTCACTGCTCGGCTTATCTTCTCGTATCTTTTAGATAGTATACGCTGTGCGTGTCACTCCTGCAACCGTTTAAGCTAATTCCCTTCATTTTTCAGAGTTAGAAATTGCCTTAAAACAAAAGGTGAAAGAAGATTAAACAGGAGCTGTTTATGTGACCGTGCTGCCTGTGGGTGAAATTCTTCAGATACCTGTGAACGAAAATAACCCATAAAACGAACGACGTTGAATGTCAGCAGTTTCAATTAAATAGTACAAATACTTTGTTACTGTACTTAAGTACAAAAGTCACGTACTTTGTTATTTGTATTCCTCTCATCTTTTTCTTTTACTCCACTACATTTCCTCTAACTATCTGTGTTACTCGGTACTACCCAATAAAATCAGAAGAAGAAGAGAAAGGATTTGCCAGTGTCTTGCTCAAGGACACATAGATACTTAAGTACAGTAAATGTCACATATTTTAAGACTTTTTACTTAAGTAATATTATAAAACCTTAACTTCTACCAAAGTAATTTTTACATATTTTCTTAAATGAAATGTGAATTGTCAAGCTTTTTTAATACTTTTAAGTACATTGTATATCAGACTTATATGTCACTTTTAAATACTTAATATACCTAGGAATTTTTATTTAAGTAATATTATAAAAAAGTGACTTAAACTTCTACCAAAGTCATTTTCTGGTAACATGTACTTTTACTCACTTTTATGTTGGTATTTTAAACAAGACTATGATGCAAACAGTGTGGTGTGGCTTTCTCCTGCGAGTGAAAAATGTCGTCAATGTTTAACCTTTTTAACGCACGCTGATAAACACTCAGTGGTGGGCGGAGCCTGGTCTTATCGTAGTGAGGCCGTGTGACTGGAGTGTACATTGTGTTTAGAACAGCGTGCATTGTGGATGATGTAACGCAGGTTTGTGTCGTCTCTCACCTGCGCAGTTCAAGAGGTTTCACAGAGAGATCATCATCGAGCTGGAGAAGAAGACCGAGATGGATGTCAAGTATATGAACGTAAGTGTCTACTGTGTACTGGATTTTTATTCACAAGCATGAAAAATCCCATTCTCCTTCTGTTTTCTGACATTTCTTAAAGATAGAAATTAAAGTGAAAAGTTATAATATGCCAGTTTCACATCATGCATTTATACTGGGGCTGTCAATCGATAAAAAAAAAAAAAAAGAACTTATTAATCGCACAAGAAAACTGAGGACTGAAAAAGTATGTTTGACAAACCTAAAAAAAAAAATATTGGTAAATGCATTAAGTAAATCAAATCAAACTTAAGTTAATGAGTTGAAGTTGATGAAGAGAACTTCCTTATTTATGATTGCATTAACCTAATTGTTTATAAGTTATCTGGACTAGAAAAAAAAGAAAATAATTGTCAAACTTTAAAAACTAAAAAAAAGAATTTAGAGATTTTGCTGTCTCTAGTTTGAATGAATCTTAAGTATTTTCAGTGTTTTTTCACTGCTGTTTCTTTTTTTAAAACACTATTGTGATCCACGTACACAGTATAATTCATAACAAGGCACAAATTGTTTCTGTTTATATTTACTGCCATTTCTGTTACACCCGATATTATTTTGAATAGCCAAACCTGACATTTCTAGGAGACAATGTTCTATAGAACTACTGTGAATCATCTGTGGGTCCTGACCCTGTCTCTGGAAATAACTGCTTTATAAACTTTGTTTAAAAGACCATTTTTAATTCATCTACAAAATTAATGTGACTTAGAGATCAATAACCACAGATAATGAAAACGTCTTCGCTCCGTATGTGTCTCACGTAGGCCACCTTTAAGCGCTATCAGTCGGAGCACAAGCTGAAGCAGGATTCTCTGGACCGCTCACAGACGGAGCTGAAGAAGCTGAGGAGGAAAAGCCAGGGGAAGCACTCGTCCAAGTACGAGATCAAAGAAAACGAGGTGAGACAGAATTGACGATGACAAGTGTGCAGTTTGTGCGATAACGTGGACAAGAATGTAACAAGGCAAAGGAGGCGGGCAGTAGATGTTTTATTTTTAAAATGTATGATGCCGCGAGAGAGTGAATCTTCAGGTTTTCACTTCTATCACTTATCACAGGATTATTGACATACATTTGAGATTCTAACACTCAAAGCAGAAGAAAAGTGATCAAAACTTGATTAAAACATAGACCAATCAAGAAATGGACATAGCCATTCATGTTTGAAAAGTGCATCCTAGGAAGTAGCTTTTAGCCACCAGGGGGCGACTCTCCTGGTTGCAAGAACTTTGATTGAATGGAAGTCTATGGGAAAATGAGCTTCTACTCCTCGTTTGAGTCGTAGGCCAAGCGTAATCCAAGATTGTGGCAGAACGTAGAATAAACCTTGAAGTAGTCTTGACACCAACTGGGAAGAAAGAATATATTGAACAGCCACCAGGGGGCGCCTGTGTTGGTGGCAAAAAAGAACTTTGTGTGTCTTTATAGATTATTTTTTCATTATAAATATGTTTGTTTTTTTTTATTTATTGTGATATATATATCGTTTATATTGTGATATAATTTCATTTTATACTAAGTTCATATCGTCTACCCCTAATGTACAGTCATTCTGACCAGACGAGATGCTCTCTGACCCCCAGGTCGTTTGAGTTTGAGCCCCCTGGTTTGTGGGAAACATTTGTTTATTATCCAAATCCATAGTTTCAGTTCTTTTTCAATAGAAAATGATCTAAATGTTGTAAACTATGTTCCCATATAGATGTTAAACTGAGGCAGATATGTCCATTTTTATAAACATTTATGACCGGTATTAGACGTAGCATTGTGTCTTGTTGTGTTGCTGTCTCTGATGCTGGACTGGATGTGATATATTGCTTGATTTCTTTGCTGTTTGTTTGCCTTGTTTTCACTGTGCATCTAGTAAACACACACAGACAAAGAGACACAGAGAGACATAGAAAGAGAGAGCAGGAAAATAAAGGCTCAGGCAGGTGTAACAGATATTTTACCAGCAGCGGTGCTTTCTCATTAAACATAATCTCCTGCATCTCAGAAATGACGCTGAAATGTCAAACAGCGCTAAAGCAAATGTCGCCGCCGGGCAAACAGAAGTACAGAAGATATTTTTTTACTCTTCGCCGGTTTGCTGCAGTAGATTTTGTTTTATGTTTTATGACGTGCACTCGTGTCTCTGTGAGCGCCGCTCGTCCTGTATTCCCTGCATAGTTTGGGTCGTTTACATTTTACTATTCCACTAATGAATGTGTGGAGATAAACGAGGCACCGTCGCCGAGTAATAACTCCCTCATACAGTACACTGTCTCCTGCTTTGACTGCTTTTATCGCCTCACTTTGATGATGGATGGCCTTACACGTGTGTGTGTGTGTGTGTGTGTGTGTGTGTGTTTGTACGAGTGAATTATTAAACAAAGCCTTTAATTGAAAAGTCAAGATGTTAGTGCAGGCTGTTGACATCTCTCCTCTGTGTGTGTGTGTGTGTGTGTGTGTTTTCTCTCCTGCTGAAAACTGTATCATGAATAGCATTCATTTAAAGCAGTAGTATGTCATTTTTTTTTGCTTTTTATTTGTGTATAAAAAGTATACAATGCAGTAATAGTCTCACATAAATTTACATTTTACAGTCCCGTTAGAAAACAGAATTAAACAAAACACATGCAACAAGTCAACTTTATTTCAAGAGCTCTTTTAAAAACAACCAGGGTGCTTTACAAAGTAAAAGGCATAACAACAAGGTATAAAACATACAAAACAGTAGACAGCGACAGTAAAGTGAGATGACCTGCAAACAGGTCAGTGTATACAGTATATGTGAGTTTCAACAATGTTGCCCCACAGAGCCCGTTTTCACATGAGGAACTTGGCATACAAATAATGTCGAGATGCAAAACTTTACAGTAACAGAACTGTAACGTCAACAACAACAAATCACCAGAAGTCACGCACTGCAGCTTTAACCAAATCCCCCGAGCACAAGAAGTCGTCTTAAATGGGCATGAGACTCTGAGTCTGAAGCTGGCTTTTTCATTATCTGATGGAAATGACACCAGTGGGCTCAGAGGTAGACGAGGCTCAGCGCCGCAATAATCACCCGATCATCATCCGCTGACAGAGTGCTTAGAGACACACACTGCTTTACCGTCACCATGGCGACCAGTGGGAAAACGGGAGATAGATGGAGGAGTCATTTTTTAAAATTGTTTGATATGCTTTATATCGAGTCTCGCTGGCCATTTTCTCTGCGTGACAGACACAATCGTTTTCAGCCTCCCACTCAGGAGGGAAGGAAGTATCAGGATGTATCTGTGGACTCGCTCGTTTTCGTTTCCCCCACTGTGCTGAGATCAGTCGCCGAGCAGCAGGACACTGAAATAAACTTTGATTGCAATCTGTTTGTCATAAATTAATTTATGTTGCCACAGAGAGAGAGATAAACAGGAATACAAACAGGAATAAAAGCATGGAGAGATGTTTTATTAACACTGATGATAAGTACAACAGCGCTTTATCAGGCTCATGAAAATGCATCATAGGAAGGAAAAGCTTATGGTTAATTCCTGATTCCACTGTGTGATGATTAACAGCAGCACACAGACGCAAGAACATGAGTAGTTATCAGTGCAAATATACGACAATAAACACAGACACTTGTGAAACGGTTTTTTTATTTAACCTTTATTTTACTAGGAGGTCACATTAAAATGAAAATATCTGTTATAGTTGAGACCTCGCAGCGACAGGGTCAGTCAGCAGCATCGTAAATGTGATTAAACACCCACAACAACAATAGACACTGGAAAAACAATCAAATGAAATATTAAAAGCAGAAAAACAAAGCAAAATGTATTATCCTATTTTGTTTATAAACATCACCCAGTTCAAGTCTGAGTTTGGATGGAAGAACTCTCTCGTGCCAGGGACCAGGTTTTAGGATGCTTCTTTTTTACTAGACATGTTTTTTAAAAAAAAGACTACTTGTTGATCCCGCACACTGACCTCTGTGTGACCCTGTCTGCAGTACATGGAGACCATCTCCTCGCGGCAGATGGACATGCAGAAGTTCATCGCCGACGGCTGCAGGGAGGCTCTGCTGGAAGAAAAGAGACGCTTCTGTTTCCTCGCGGACAAACACTGCATGTTCTCCTTCCAAATCAGCAGCTTCTACGAGAAAGTAAGCAACGACGGGGAATGAGACACAAATGAGAAACAAACTGCTCTTTATCTCTCTCCCGCTCTGACTCTCTTTGCTCCTGTGTCTGGTGTTTGCTTCCAGGCCAAAGAGATGCTGGCCGTGAAGCTCCTGAGCTGGCAGGAGAAGTGCAGCGACATCACCAAGGTGCCGGACACGGTGGAGAACATGATCGAGGAGCTCTCCACCACTCCAGAGCAATCACCGCTGCTGGAACGTTGCAACAGGGTGAGTTTTTAAAATTTGTAGAGAAACAGAAGAAGAAGTGGAGCATCATAACCAAGTTTCGACTACTTTCTTAATTAATCAAGTACTTGTTTGGTCCACAAATGTCCTATTTGTCCACACAGCAAAACTTATTTGTTACGTGGAACAAAAGAAACCCAGAAAACATTCACATTTAAGAGGCTGAGAACTCAGTAATTGATTAATCTGTAATTTTCTTGATTAATCAAGTACTAAAATGTCAGAAAATGTTGAAAAATTTTGATCAGTATTTTCCAAAACCTTAAAAAACCCGATGATGTCCTCAAACGAAAACTGGCTGCTTTTCTTCTTCGTCTTATATCATTGTCATTATGTAAGTCCTCGTTTTGCTTTAATCAGTTTATAACGCTAATTTTAGTGGAAACTGGGACTTAGAATTTCATTCCTGGCTGTGATGCTGCATTGTTTTAGAGTATGTGACAATATTTCCAAGTAGAAACAAATCATGAATGAATCAGGCCGTCGACTGTAGCATCTCGCCTCGATGTTGCTTGTATTTTATCTCTTTAAATGAGCTGATAAAGCCGCAGATAAAACGCTGTCGTGGGTTATCATTAGCTGGCCGTCGGCCATGGGAATCACCAGATTTGATGTTGTGTGAAAGTCCACTGAATGTAATTAGACCGCGACGGTTTACTGCTGCGCAGATGGCTGTAATATAAAAAGCTTTAATTACGTTGATGACAGTTGAGAATCACTGTGTCGTCAACCACATTTTGCCCAAAAATGACATGATGCGACGTGAGGACCGGAGACTCTTGTTTTCAGGGTGATTGAGGTGTTTTTTTTTCTCTCCTGTGTCTCTCAGCAGAACAACATGCCTCCTCCAGCTCCACCGCTCAAGGCTCAGATCAGTCCGCTTGCAAACATGTTTGACCCCGAGCCCAGATCTCCACTCACTTCTTTTTCAGACCACAACTCAGGTAGTAACGGCTGCTCTGAAACACACACACATGTTCTAATCAAGACCATTTAAGTCATTTCAATGCCTCATTTAGATCCTATTGATGTGGTCTGTTGACATTTTAAACATTTCCACCAAGCGGTACAGGTGCAGTTGGCTTTCCACAGTCTGGTTTGGAACTGCATCTGGTTTTTATTTTCACTGCTGGGTGTAAAAGTGATAGCTAAAGGCTATATTATTCCATAATATAGTTCTAGCTCTACTTGACTCTACTCTTTTATTTTTGCTTTTCCATTACCTGGTACCTTTTGTTAATAAGTCTTACAAAATGTTCTTTAAATTTAAAACAACAACTCCAGATCAGGGCAGCCTCGGTGAGGACAGTCTGTCCCGGTCCACGTCGCTGTCGTCCGGTCTCAATGCGGGCAGGAAACAGCGGGTCAGGACCATCTTCCCACACACGGCGGGCAACAACGACACGCTCCTCAGCTTCGACGACGGCGAAGTCATCTCCCTGTTCATTCACGAGGAGAAGGACGGCTGGTTGTACGGAGAGCTGGAGAGGACCAAACAGTGAGTTTGTCTTCATGATATTTAACAGCACAGAGACGCACTAATGATGTATTCACATATAGAAAAGCTTGTAACTTGTAATCCACTAAAAATTTAATAATGAGATGGAGAACACCAAATGACAACATACAATGAAAACACACACATTATTCTTCTGCTGTAAATACTATAAATAATCACATCAATGTACATACTAATGATACATTACATTATTGTATTGAAAATATGTATTAAAAGTAGTAAAAATAGAGCGTAAAAGTGATAATAAGGGATACAAATAATAATAAGGGATTTCAGAATAGCTAGTCGATAAAAATCGGTTGTAAGAATATTAAAACCATAAAAAGTAGTATGTGTGTTTCTGTGATAGTGGACATCCTCTTTCATATATTTCCAGACATTTGTAATTAAGATCTATGAGAATATGTTTTAACTAAAATCTCTTTGAGTCAAATATCCATCATGTGTTTCTTGGAAAAATATTTAAAAATGCTATATTTTAAACAAATGTGTCTTATTTTATCTACGAATGTGTGGATGTGTTTAATAAATGAGTGTATGAATCCTGGGAAACCCTCTAGAAGCTGATGAAACAAATGCAGTGTAAATAGTAGCACTGACACACCCAGAGGAGGACATGTACTTTCATTTCAAACAAATATGCAGCAGCACTGACACACACACACACACACACACACACACACACACACACACACTTGCGTTTTTCACATAACTGAGGTGGCAGTACTCGTTCCTGCTTTGTTTCTTAATATTTTTGCAGTGCTAATACACACAGACTATGTGAGGAATGTTCAAAGTGACGGTCATAAAGCTTCAACTCGCTCTCTCACAAAAACACACACACACACAAACCCAGCTGCACACACACACACACACACATAAAGAGACATCTGCTCTTTTATTTCAGTCAACTATGAACAAATGATGAGTCGTCTCCGTGACATGTGCTGATAAGTGGATTAAATGAATATGACAGGTCGGTTTTAGAAAAGGTGAAACTGCACCTTTACACAGCTGCTGTCCCCTTCAGGTAGCTAAGAGGAAAAAATGTTGTCATACAAAAACAGATTCCCTGCTGCGCAATAGTCTTTGGGCAGAAATTTAGACTCACTGGCCACTTTATTAGGTACACATGACACCTAATAAAGTGGAGTGAGTAGCATCTCCTGCTGCTGCGGGTTCAAGGTTCGATGTGTTATGTGGTCAGACATGGTCTCTTTCATAACCTCATTGAAAAAAAAGGAAATTTGAGTCCCCCCTGTGGCATTTTCGCCCAGAAAAGTGCTTTTTTGTATAATTTCCTGCTTAATCTAGACAATTTGGTGCATGAAAAACCCAGTAGATCAACATCAAAATCAATAGTCAATAGTTTTTTGTGACGATTCGTAATATATTAAGAACGGTTGCATGACTGCCTTATTTGTGGTTCATACATCTATTACCACAAGGTGGCAGCAGCATTTAGTTAGTGGACTTTGTGTGTTTTTGTAGAAGTGATGGAATTTACGAGGTTTCTTGAATGCATCTCATAACTTGCTGGAAATGCCCATCTCTACTTTTTTTTTTACTATTTTCTGATGCTGAGTTTGAACTTCAAGTCTTGTATACATATTTTCGTATTTATTGTATTTATTTATATTTATTTCAAGTCTGCATTCAACATGTTTATACAGATTAACAGGGTTAAAAGAAATGAGACTTGATGGACAGAAATAACAAATTGAAGCAAACTTCAGGCATTATTACTCGTATTTAATTCTGAATTGATGCTGTGGACCACATAAAACAATAAAATTTAAAGTAAAATGTCATTAAATGTAAATAAATTGTATTGTTTATTTACGTGGATCACTTAGTGTCTAATCTGGTCAGTAAGAAGAAAAAAAAGGGGTGGGAGACATTAAAATTATATCATCATTTATTCCATTATGAGATTTCAATAATAATATTTGTGAAAACAATTCAAAATAAAAGTGTTACTTTTAAAATTGAACGATATATAGTTCACACTTAATTTACGATCCAAATTGTGTCTCTGTGTCATTAAACGGTCTTTTGGGGTCTTAATGCAGTCACTTGGCAGTGTGTGTGGACGTCGACACGCTGGAATAAATCATGGTTCTTTCTGTTACTTAGCAACAAATCCCCTGCTTTGGTCTGATCAACCATTTTTTTTTTCCCCCAGACGTGACTTGAAGACAACCTCTAAAATTTGTATGTGTGTGTGTTACCTCGTGTGATGTGTGTGTGTGTGTGTGTGCGCATCTGTTTCAGGTCTCTTGTCTGCAGCGGTGACTCAGTGATTTTAAAAAAACAACAAAAAAAACATCTGTTGTGTTTGTGCGCAGACATCACCTGACACTGACAGACAGATCTGTTTTTCTTCACTACAAATCACAGAAGAAACTCACTGACAATAAAACACCCACCTGTTTCAGCAGATGGCAAACAATGTTGTGCAAAATTGCTCAATTTCTCTCATACTGATAATAACTCGTCAAAAATAACTAACAACTCCGTTAAAAACACAAAATCTCAAATGCATGGTGCAAAAGAAAATATGTAAACGAGACCAGGAAAAATTCAGAGCCGTTAAAATGACATACGAATAAAAGCGAAAGCAAGACGAGGAAAACATCACGCAAAATAAAGTGAGGGCAAATAAAAGAATAAAAACAAAGTAATTAAACCAATAAAATGAAAGATATAAAGGAAATACAACATCACGTATAGGGAAGTCTGTGATTTTTTTGTGACCTTTGTTTTACCAGGACATAAATCCCATTGAGATTAATCATTTTAAAGATTAATAATTTTTAATCTAATGTCTTGTGTCTCTGTAGGCGGGGCTGGTTTCCCTCATCATACTGCAGACCTTACAGTGAGCCGGTGATATCAAACAGGTAAGGAAAACAAATCAATAACAGCAGCGTTTACAGCAAGGCGTTTTTTTTTATCTTCCGTGAGCTGACGCCGTACGTCTCTGTTAGCATGCGCAGCCTGAGCGTGGCCAACCTGCCGGAACAGTACGAGGAGGCGGAGCCAGTCTTGATCCCACCCCCAGACTATAGCGACAACGTCCCGTCCAGACGGACGCTCCCGTCGATACCATCACCGCAGAACAAGGTCAGTGCCACAGCACAGTTATACCGTATTTACTTCATCCGCACATAGAGAATTAAAGGTCCAGTGTGTAAGAAACAGTGACGTCTAATGGTGAGACTGCAGATTGCAACAACTGCAATACGTACACTCCAGCCGGTTTGCTGTAGTGCAATATTGGTAAAGCAAGGCCCTTACCATAAGTACATTAAAAAAACACTAACTTATTGGTATTTCTACTCTTTTTCTGCCAGTAAATACTCCTAAATGTTACACACTGGACCTTTAAAGAACATAACAGACTACTCTTTAACATGGATTTACATATTAGTGGCGATCTAACGTACAATACTAACATAAAGAGAATTCAAAGCTGTTTTACTGTCCAGCGGTAGAATAAATGACACAAGAATTTCCTATTTTTGGATAGATTTGGAAGAGTTTGTTTAAGGGAAAAAAATTCAGGATCTTCTAAAAGCAAACCTTTGCGTGATAGAGGAAAGAGGAGGTTTGCACTCGCTAAGTGCTTTCTCGAGTTTGTTACCAACAGACCTCAGTTGTGTAACACACACATAAATGTGCCAACGGTGAACACCTGCCAGCAAAAGAACCAGTTTTAATGAGATCATTTCATCTTTTTTGAAATGTTTTCCATCAACCTTTCCGTAAAAATGATTGATTTGCTGCCCGAGAGTTGCCAAAAGAAATCCCTTAGTGCAGTTTTAATGTGTCAGCATTTGTCATATCTGCCAACAACAACTCACAAGATAGAAAATATTTCAGGGAACAAATCATCATATTTAGACAGTAATGTATGACTTTTTAGGTTATAGGTTTTAATGTCACGTTTGTTTGATTTGAGTAGCATAAATTTAAAAAGTGAAGGACAGATTTGGTGGCCTAAGAATTTTTGCATACATATATGACAAGGACAATTGTTGTCAAGGGAAACTTGGCAGAGGTTTCTGAGTGCTTTTTTACTTCTACTTATTTCTTGTACTCTAAAGCCCTTTTCTAAAATGGTTATGATAAGATAATCCTTTGTTAGTTCCACAAAGGGAATATTTACATTGCTACAGCAGCAAAGACAGTAAAGGTAAAAGTAAAGGGTAAAAAAGAATTACTAAAAGACACACTAACACAGAAGGGAAGGAAACAGAGAGGAAGTTAAGGATAAGGTTAAGTATTTATGTGTAGGACATGTGTTTTCACCTTTTATTAACAGTTGCTTATGTGCCTTTAAGCCAGGCACCAAGCCTGTGTTTGTGTTGGGCAGCTGCCATGTTTGAGTTTCTACGACATGGCTCATCAGATGTTCATGAAAATGTTCGTACACTTCCTGACAGGATTTCTTTATTGCCGTACGTCGCAGACACCACACCCATGTCACAAAATACCTCCACACATGTCCAAGTCTCACGTCTTATCAACATCTCCTTAACGCAGAGTCATTGCCTCCACGCCCTCAGAACACACCTCAGTTTCCCAAAAGGATAGACGAGCATTAAAGAGGTTTTTGTTTGCCTTCTGCTCATGACACAGACTTCAGACGTCTTTGAACACACAGTCGGGGGAAAATGCTTTTTTATGGAGCGAGAGATTGGAGTAGGGAAAAAGTAAGAGGGACAAGAGGGTACAAGCACAATTTCATTGTGTGCCCTCACTGTGTCAGCTGGTTGAAAATGAACGAGCTGTAGCTGTGCTGCCAGTGGACAAGCCTGGACACTTTTCTTCTTCTCCCTCGTCATCACTGTCCTCCCTGCTCTGTCCGTACGCCGTGTCCTTTACTTTGAATCTGCTGCCTCAGCGTTTCACTGCGGAGATAAACGACTATCACTTCTTCATATTCCTTCAGTTTTACAGCCACCTGTTGTTTAGAATAGAATCCAAAACACAGATATTGTGCGCTAGAGGCTAGTGAGCTGGATGATTTGATGTTTATGTAGTCAGTGTTATAATAAGACCCCAAAACTTTGCCTAAATACCCTAAAAATGTAAGGATTCTTAGCTTTGATAGCTAGCTAGCTAGCTTGCTAGCTGTGGACACAAAATAGCATGTCCAAAAAAACATAGGCATTGTGCTTTAGAGGCTAGTTAGCTTTCAGCAGCACTGGATTATCTGGTGCTTCTATAGCCAGTATGTCATAATAAACAAAAAATACCAGAAACTTAACCTAAAACACACAACAATATTAAGATTCGTTAGCTAGCTATTAAAACCCCAACATTTAAGTAGCTTAACCTAAAACAACTTAAACATAATATATGATCCTCTGGCACATTTTTAATATAGTGTAAGAAAATTATTTTTGACCAAATGAATAGCTGTAATGTGCCTATTGACAGCTAGCTAGCTTGCTACCTGTCTTAATTAGTGATAGATAGGCCCGCAGATCGATCGATAGATTTTTTGCATGACAAAAAACAGGGAATAAAGAGTACTTTGACTTTTTTTTTTTCGTTTAGATTTTTGATATGAAAGTTTATTATTTTTCTCTATAATTGTTTATGTTTCTGAGTGTGTAAAAAAAACAAGTGCAAGTTCTATAAATAGTATGTATACTAGTTGCCATAGCAGCAAAAAGTGCAGGTTTGCTGCAGACATTACATAAGTCAAACTTCCAAGTTGCCTTAAAGTCTGAATTCAGAAGATAACCAGTGCATGGATTATGTAGAAAAAGCCATCCTGTTCTTTGGCTGAATGACTTTTGAATGTTGACTGCCCTCTGCTGGAAGAGTGGGGAGGGGCATGTTCTTCTATAACCAGTAATACATGCAAGAGATGCCTTTCCAAACAAGCTTTGTCAGCAAGTTAAGTTAGTCTAAAGTTTATGTCTATAGCTCATTTTAAAACAACCCCAGTTGACCAAAAATAATGTAAAAATAGAGATAAGCAACAAACAATCAGAAATAAACGTATATATACTAGAAAGATTTGCATCTGAAAAAGTAGAATAACAGGCAGATAACATCGTATTTTAAGTGAAATTATAGATTATAGATATGCATTCTGATTTAATCTAAACAACAAACTCTTGCTGAGTTATTGTCCCCATGCTCACTTGACTCTGCACGGCTGGTAAGATGATCATCGTCCTCAGGTGGTAGAGAAGGAGGAGGTGTGTGTGTCTCTTGTCTGCATTTCTAGATGAACTAGATTCCTCGTACGTGTCAAAACTCCAGTGCACTGATTAGAAACGGGGGGGCAGGTGAGTGTTGATGAGAAATCTAATCAAACCAGTTTGACCACAGTGACGCTCCTCACAGCTGAAGGGAGGGTGTAGGTCTGTGACGACTGTGGTGTGTTTGTTTTCTCTTTTTGTCCACGTGATCTTTAAGGGTCTTTTTTTGTCTTAACAACAGGTTTCCTTAGTCAATGGCACAGCAAAGGCTCCTTTTCTTGGGTGAGTGAACCTAACATGGCTAACAGAAACTTACAAGTTATGTATGAGCTGATTAATCGAGCGTCTGATGGTGGAGTTTTTAAACCGTTTTTCTTTCCCCTGCAGAGGAGGGAATCCGTTCGCCACCGTCAAGCTGAAACCAACCGTCACGAATGACAGATCGGCGCCGTGCATCTAACGCACTGTAGGAGCAGTTTCACCGCCGTCATGCCTTCAAGGGAATCATGTAACATGGCACCCATGTGACACAACATACATCAACCCACACACCCCCAGTCCTGTCTGTTTTATCAAAGGGATCCATTGTTTGTTGGCATACGTGTGCTTTACTGTGCCCAGTGTTTATCTTTGACTTAAGCCGCAGCTGTGATACTTTGCATAATTAGCACATGGATATTCTCTAGTGTGAAGACAGTGTCTCATAAGCACCAAACATTTCCACCCAAAATCACACGGAAGGCGCAGTCTGTAAGAATTAGTGGCATCTAATGGTGATACTGCAGATTGACAACAAACGGAGGACTCAATTCCAAGGAACTACGGTGGCCTTCGCTGATCAGAAAGGATGTGAGACGCTCTTTTACAGCTCTTTCTGCTGTCATCTCCTCTTTCCTCATTGGTTTATGCATCAGTTTTATGTGGTTTACCTTTGTTTGTGTAATACGTGTCAGAATGGTTTAAATTGAATGCCTAAACAAGTACAGTACATTCTAAACTTACGTTAGAATGTTCCCTTAAAGTTAACTTGATTTATTTAGGTGTTACTTAGGAGTCATTTGCTTTTTTTGAGTGAAGAAAGAAGGGCAGCACATGATGGCGGCCAACGCAAAGCAAGGTTAATGCTTAAAGTACATATGAAAGGCGATTTTTCACATATTTATGGGTAGTATATTCAAACTCTCCCAAAAAGTGCACACTAGGTCTTTAAATTCTCATGAAAATGACAGCTAAATTCAATTTAATCCATTCAAAAACAGTGACAAAATGTCGGGTGATGATAAACAATAGAACTGACAAATCAAAGTAAGAAAAGGTAAAGGAAAACGAACGTTGGGGACTCCAATTGACATGGAACACCCATCACAAAATCAAACATCATATCTAATGTCCTAAACAACCACTTTAATGTGTCTGGGAATTTGAAATCATGCATTTTTAAGACATTTGCGGTGAAATGTAAGGCTGAGATGAACCTGCGTCGTCATTTCTGGGAGTGAACTCCTTCCTTTAAAGGCCGTGTCTGTGAGGAGAAAAGTGCTCATTATCTCGCTTGTGCTGCAAAGAAAGCGCTCCAGGTGTGAGCGACAGTAGCAGGATGAGGACGCGAAAGACCAGCACTCCAGGCTGTCTTCATGAAACAAACATATATATACATCATTATTATTGTTGTTATTTTTCTTATAATTATTGTTGTTTTGTCTTTCTTTTTTTAAAGACGCACAGAGATTGTAAGAATGAAGGGTGAGCGACGTGCTGGGAAATGGTTGTTGAGGCTGAAAACAGCACGTCGGTTTAAAACCAGGAGGCTATTTATAAACAGTGAGTTTGTATGAGATATTTAAAAATTAAAAAAATGTGTATTCAGAAGTCCAGTGAGCGTTTTGAAGGGCCAGGATTTTTGATTGGACTGCTGCTGCTGGTATGTGTGTATGTCATGTGGCTAAAGTGACCTTTTTAATGAAGGGATTATTCTTCACAACTCCACTGTTTTCATGTGTATGAACAAATGTAAATGGCCGACGTTCACATTTCCTGTGAACACAGTGGGTGTGTGTTGAGTAGTTTATGAGGAAAGGGACATTTTTTTACCATGTTTATTGATTTAGGATGTAAATGTGTGTGCGATTTAAAAACAGTTTATTGACTCACGTGATGCACATCACACAGACAGTAAATACAACATGCTTTCTTCAGAATATCTTTTTTTTCTACTGTGTTCGACGACATGAAGTCTTCTTATTTTCATCAATAAAACATGTTTAACAAAATTCTGTCATGCATAATAAAAGTTCATTTGCATCAGATGTGAAATTTCCTTCTTGTTCCTGTGGCTCCCTCACATTGGACTACGTTTTAAGTAGGGTATTGTTTTTTTTACTTTAAAGTTTTTGATGTTATAACGGCTGCAACTAAAGATTATTTTCATACTCAGCCTGTCGATTACTTGAGTACTTGTTTGGTGTGTCAGAAAATGTTGAAAATTGTTGATTAGTGTTTCCTAAACCTGGGAATGACGATGAATTAAATTATTGAAAAAACACTCAAACCACTTAATCGATTATTGAAATAGTCAAAATCAACAATTCTTTTAGTAATCGAATAGTCGTTTCAGCCCCTTGATCTCATACGACTTGCTTTATTTGTTTTGTTTAAAATCGCTTTGTAAAAGAGGCAGAAATAGATAAATAAATAATGGTAATACACTTAATTCAAAAACAATAAAGAAAGGCTAATGAAAATGCTAAGCTAACAAACAACATAAGCATTAAAGTGAAGATAGACAAAAGACACAAAAATCACAAAATATCGCAAAATACACAAATACCCTTTGTCCCATTCTAGTTCATTTCCTGTTGTTCTGTTGTTTTCTGAGGCTGCAGCACCCCCTGCTGGACGCCACGCTCACTCAATCACACACACACACACCTGCTGCCGACTGTTTCCCCCGGACAGCGAGAGCACTTCCGCTTTGACGGTGTACAAGGAGACGGGATTGGGATGTGAAAATGAAAGGAGAGCTGAGTTCGAATGTGATTTAACCCGCTGTTCGTTCACCGCCGGCCGCTGAATGAGCTGCGGTGACACGGTCCGGGTTCACGGTTCATGAGCGAAGGCAGTCTCGAGGTTCGTGCCTCTGTTTGTGTCTGAACGCCGGGTATTTTTTGCTAATTGTACAAAGCTAATAAGCTTGTTTTCAAACCCGCACTAAAAATAAACTGCTTCTACTGTGATTCTATGAATTATTATCAGTTAAAGCTCATATTAAACTGCTGTCATTGTATATGTCGCCACATTATCACAGCGTACTAGACATTCGCTGTTTAAAGTTATTAGTTGTTGTGAGCTGAACGTAGGTGACAGAGGAAAACGCCTTTTGGGAGCACAATCCTCGCTAATTACGCTCCTGTTGTGTAATGGGAACATCTTCAGACATGCTATTTTTAGTTCAAGGCTAGCGTCGTTAACTGCGCTGCTCGCCAAAGTGTGGGTCGCGGCCCACTGGCGGACCGTGTTCCTTTATAAGTTTTGGGCCCCATGAAAAAATCAAATCCATAAAATTTGAGCTTCATTTTGAAATGTCAAGGGTGGCGATTTTGCAACCAGATGTTCACCATCTGTCAATCACGCTGGTGTCCACTCATAATGTGCTGTGTGTCATTGTATATTTAAATAGGATTATAATATACAAGATTATTTTTTTAACTACATTTTTGATTGATTGATTGTTTTGTTTATGTTGTTTGCAGGTGCAGCCATGCCCGTGTCCCTGCTGTGGGCTGTGGACGTGTACGGGCGGGTCTACAGTCTGTCCACAGCGGGGCAGCAGTGGGAGCACTGTCGCGATGCCCTCATGGAGTTCAAGCGGGTGACGGCGGCTCAGCAGTGCTGCTGGGGCATCGCCTGCGACAACAACATCTACCTGAACGTCCACGCGTCGGACCTGTCCATCCGCTACCAGGAGGAGACCTACGAGAATCAGGTGAGCAAAAAATAAGCACTTCAACTGTCTTTATTTTTAAAAACACATCTTTAGGGCAGATATTGGTGTTTGGGAGGGTTACCTGTGCTTTTTTAGCTGTGCCTAAGTAGGTGACACTTATAGCGCATTTCCACCGGCTCTACTCTCCATGCCTCGCCTTGGCACGGCACAGCACGGCCCGATTAGGTTGCATCTCCACTACAAAAAAGTACCTACTTAACGTGGGCGGAGTCATCACTGCACGGCTGAGTGAAACTGCGGTGACTTGTTTTATACGTGACACACACACACAAAAGTGACTAGTGACTTTACACCAGACTTCTGTAGTTGTTGCAGATTAACCCACGTTTTTAGGATTGTTAAGTAGTTTTAAGTGATCTACAGTTTGGCGCTGTTCGGCTTGATTTGTGTGTGGGACGTCTCTTCCTGCGGCCGGCAGTCTGACCAATCATCGCATAGTACCTACTACTAGCACACTTGGAACCTCGCCAGAGCAGGTACTAAAATAGTACCTGGTACCATGTACTATGCTAGTGAAAACGCTACTTAAACCATGCCGTGGCGTGGCGTGGTGAGGCGAGGCAAGGCGAGTAGAGCCGGTGGAAATGCGCCATTAGTGGCACGACAGACCATAATACTAAACCAAGACATAAACAGAGCCAGCAAATAAGGCCTTTGTGGGGTCTATCACTTGGGCTGTAATTAGGGAATACATTGGTTTCACCATTGTTATCAGTCAGTAAAGCCAGTATTTCTAGGGGTGGGGTGAAAAATCGATACAGTGAAAATATCGCAGTATTTAGCATAGTAATATTATATCGCTTTTGAGACACCAAGTATCGTTTTTTTCTTTTTTTTAAGCATATCATTTTTTAACTGATGTTGCAAACAAAAATTCCCGCACCTATTGTTTCCTCAACCTCTGATGACATATCATGGTTTATTGTATGATTCAAAACATTTCTCAGTTAATGTACCTTTTAAAACAAAATCTATAAAAAGAACTATGCCAGTCAAAAGGTTTTGGAAGCCGAGAGAGCGGCTACACGCACTAATGTATTTTTTTCATTCTGTTATCTGGAGAACAATCAGGAGATAAGGGCCTGTTAGATCTCGTGATCTATCCACGACATAAACTAACGTGTTATCTCAGGGATAACAAAAGTTGTTTCCTCGCCATTACAAGATCATTTACCTGCTTCTCTTGTGTGATTTCTGCCTGTGTTAGACCATGATTGAGGTAGAGCTGCAATTAATGTTTATTTTCATTATTGATCTGTCAAGAACATTGTTGAATAAATGGTGGGTTATTTTTTCCATAAAATGTCAGATAATGTAACAAAATGTTGATCAGTTTTTTTCCCCAAACCTTCAGAAAACTATGTTTTGTTTTGTCCACAAACCCAAATAATTAAGTTTTAATGATTTTTTTATTTCTTCAAAGAAACCAGAACATATTCACATTTAAGAAGATGAAAGAAATCTAAAAGCTTTTGAAACGTAATAATCGACTCATCAAAAATAGTCTTTATTACCTATAACCAACCAAATTATTTGATGTTATCCCGTGATCACTAGATGAGTATTCCGTGAACTTAAGCTAACGTTATTTGACACACTGAGAACCCTGAGTAAAAGTGAAAATGAGGAGTTCCTCTTGGACGATAGTGTGATTATGTGAGTGAGTGATTGAGTTAAACAGTAAGTGCAACATCCTCTTACGACAGTGTTCCACTTCCTCTGTTCCTCGTGATATGGCGCACTTTCAGCTGTTTCTAGTAATAAACAGACACGTAATAAACTTGTGGAGCCAGTTTTTGATTCAAAGAGCAGAAAAGACACGTGGAACTCCAGTTGGAAAAATGTTTTGTAGTGACTTCCTCTTACATCACAACAGTGATGAGTGAGTGTGAAACGTTCAAACACAGTGATGATGTCGAAACTCTCTGTTTTTGGCGTCTGTCTCTCTCCGTTGCAGCGGTGGAATCCCGTGGACGGTTTCTCCGACCGCTTGTTGCCAAGCGACCGCTGGCAGTGGAGCGACGTCACCGGGCTGCAGCACCAACCTCTGGACAGCTTCCGACTTCCGTCTGGCAGCTGGGAGTGGGAGGGAGACTGGTTCATTGACGAGAACTTTGAGGGGGAGCCCACGGAGAAAGTGGTGAGTCACGGTCACGGTTTCTCCTCCAGAACTTCAGCCTTCCTGTTATTCCTTCCTTGTTTTGAAGGTGGACAGTAAGATTGAAACCCCTTCACTCCCTTTCACAAGTGTGTCAGGGATCTACGGTGGCCTGCACATTCCAGAAAGCACTCCCTGACTCCCTCTGCTGTTTCCTTCTCTTTTTTAAATTTAAGTTTATTTATCAGGTTCATGTAGACGGAGCCACTCTTTGTTTGTGTATATGATTCTGTCTGTTTTCATTTCATAATCTGCATTGACCAATTATTGTTTAATCAGCAGATTACTACCTTTGTTTAGCTCAAACTTACACATTTTGTTCCCAGAAACTTGATAAATGCTGCTCAGTAAACTTAACCTTTTATTTGTTTCATGCGAAAAATGTATTTAATCAAGTCTAATTGTGTGGTGACCTGTTATTTAATACTATATATCATTTAAAATATACACTTTAATATACTGTATACTTGACATAAAAATGTAATTGATTAATAGTTAACAGAAGATATTAGTCCCTCAGTGGGAATTTGCAATTAAAAAGTAGTAAACATGCCTTCTAAACATCAGGTTCTATTTAAAAATATAGAAAAGTATTAAAATTTTATGAATAATTTAGAAAAATAAATGTTAAACAGTGTTTAACCCAAAATATGTACAACATGGCCGTATTATATAGAAAAAAAGCACAGCCCGTGGTCAAGTGGAAGGGCAGTGTTCCCTCTTTTGTGTGTTCATTACTGGTGTGTAATCCTAATTCTAGAGTCAATTTTGTGCATTATTTGGTTGTTTTTTTCAAATTTGCATCATATGTCATCATTTATCTGCCAAATATCAGTTGACCTCTATTTAAAACACTAAGAAATACACTTATATAATTAATCTTTATATTGTTATTATATGAAATTTCTGCCAATAAATCCACCCTAATGTTACATATTGCACCTTTAATGACTGATGTGTGTGTGTGTGTGTGTGTGTGTGCAGGGCTGGACGTACTCCATCGACTTCCCCGCCACCTACACCAAAGACAAGAAGTGGAACTCGTGCGTGCGTCGTAGGCGATGGCTCCGCTACAGACGATACAAAGCCACGGACACCTGGGCTAAAGTGAGTGTGCTGCTTGTTTTTGTGCTTGTATGTGAACGTGTGAAGGTCATTGACCCATTCACGCCGCGTGTGCCGACAGATCCCGTCGCAGCAGTCGACTCTGCCCGATCCCTTCAGCGACATCAGCTGTGGAGGGTGGGAGGTGAGCGAGGAGCCCCGGGGCCGTCTGTCATTGTGGGCCGTGTCCCTGCAGGGCAAGGTAGAGCTTCCCACACACACACACACAGATGCATAACACCAGACCTGGCCTTAGGTATCCATAGCAACCCACTTCACATCTTGATTAGCTTATGATTTACATAAACAGTGTAGTGTGAGTCATTGAGTCAGCCACAGCGTGGGAAAAACACTTAACCTTGTTCCTCTCAGACACACTGAAAAGCTCACTCCCTGCACCAAATTCCATAGAGAAAATCAGCGTTTTTTACGCCACAGCACACGGCAGCTGTCGAGTCACTGCTGCCTCCATTAGGAAGTTTAAAAGTGTTCACCTGTTAATTTTTTGTGTTTGAAATCCTTCATCCAGATTTAGCTCAGTGATACAAACTATGTAAAGGAAGCAGCAGTAGTCCAGCAGCTCCTGTGTGTCTGTGAGCTAAAAACGATGATTTTCTCCATGGACTTTGGTTCAGGAGGGTGAGGAGTTTACAGACTTCAGTTTCCGGCTTGAAAATGCTGTCTAACAATGACATAATGTGGTAAAACATGTCCGTAAGGTATCATATGCTGAATTAGGGCAAAGTCAGTGCTGAATATGAGTTTTGGTCATTTTTTCCCCCTGTTTCTTTGTCCAGGTTTGGTTCAGAGAGGGAATCCACCACCACAATCCTGAGGGCTCTCTGTGGGAGGAGGTTTCTCTCCCTGGAGAGGTGGTGCAGATCAGCTGTGGCCCTGGAGACCTGGTCTGGGCAGTGCTGTGGGAGGGGCAGCTCATTGTCAGGGAAGGCATTGGCAGAGATTGCCCCAAAGGTAAATAAAAACAGGTCACTGGTGGGAGGGGGAGGAGGGGGAGGATAATGTGCGTTTTTGTGTTTGCTTGTGTCTGTTTGTGTTTTTATACAAAAACTTTTTCTTTCTGATTTCCAGGTTCCTCCTGGGTGGTGGTGGACTCTCCAAGTCCTGATGTGGGAGCCATACACGTGGCTGTGGGAATGAATGTGGTGTGGGCCTTGACCAAAGACAACAAAGTAAGAAAGTGATCATAAAAAACACACTTTATGGGATTCTAATACTGTCGAAAACATGTTACCTCTATGTCTACATGTGTCTCATCTGATTTGAATGCTGTTTGCTTTTTCAGGTGTGGTTCAGACGTGGCGTGAACTCACACAACCCCTGTGGATCTGGCTGGATCAACATGGTGGGAGAAATGCTGATGATCAGTGTAGGACTCAATGACCAGGTGATGTCACACTCCTGTCTACATCTGTACAAAAGTGACATGTGGAGTCTCAGGTTGTGACCGCCTGTTGCTGCTGTGTGTGTGTGTGTGTAGGTGTGGGGGATCGCCCGTGAGGACCGGGCCGTTTACTTCAGACAGGGCGTGACCTCCAGTGAGCTGAGCGGGAAAACGTGGAGGGTCATCAGTGTTCCTCGAGACGGAGAACGATCTCACTCCAGCGCCAGTGCCAGCAGCCTTCAGAGGTGAAGAAACTACAAAAATATAACAGCCACGCCATGTGTTGAAATGAAATACTGTATTTTTGGCATTTGTAATACTAAAAGTACTTCTGTGATGTTCTGGATTTAACAAACTAACTGTCAGTATTTGTGTTTGGATGGAAACGCACATACATTTGTGCTTTCTGTCATTTAATTTTTTTAAAATTTGGTTAAAATGTTCATCCTCAAGGCACTACAGTATATCTACATATTAAACACACAAGGAAGCAGCTTTGCAACAGTGAACTTTATGGAGAAATAATAAGCTTTCAGTGCATGTGAACATACATGCAACATGAGTTAGTTAGTTTTAGTCAAGTGTATTGATTTCTTTCAACATGATAAACTGACATAATATCATATTTTGGCAGGGAAATGTAACACAATTGAAATTACAGCAACTTTCCTTCAGATAAACAACAAAATAATAGCAATTATGTGTACAAAAGAGTTATAGGATAGAACATTTTCCATCCTCCAGTTTCAGTTGGAACCGTTTCAAAAGGAACATTTAAAACAACACAAGAGAAAATTACAAAAGAAAAGAAAAGACATAAGATTTACAGATTTAATATAAATGTTGTAGATTGAGTGTCTTGCTGTGTTTCTGGTTCCCAGTGCTGGATGTTACTTCTGTGGTGAGGTGCGTGGTCAGTCAGTGGCGAGTGACGTGGAGTCCGACACAGACAAAGGATCCACAGATGGAGCCACGGGCCTCGTCGCCTCCGATTACCCAGAACCCCTTGACGCCCCCGCAGACCAAACCTCAGACGGCCCCAAACCGCTAATCCCCAAAGTCACGAGCGACAGCTTCATCTCTGAACTCGTCTCCGATCGAGATTCCGCAAAGAGCGCGAGAGACGTCACGTGTGCCGCTCCGTCCGTCCTGCCGGAGGAGGACGACGTCCCAGGAGACGGAGAGGTCACAGCTCCCTCTAGTGGTGCGGCACTTCCCCCGAGTCAGTCTGGAGGTCCTCGCGACCCTCAGTGGAGTAATGTGGACCTGGAGGAGGCGCAGATCCTGCAGGTCCAGACTGGACTGGTGCCGGAATCGTCTGATACTTGCAGCTTGTCATCGGTGGCTACGTACACTCTGGCCATGGAGGATCAGTACGGAGCGGACGAGCACCCGCTGTGGGCGTGGGTCAGCGGGGGAGGCTGCTCCGTGGACACTCACTCCCAACTTCACTGGTTCAACTGCTCGATGAACTCGTCATGTGAGTCCACAGAGAAAACGGAGGTTCTGGAACATCTCACTGGATCTGTACTCATGCCTTTTATAGAGATAACATTTCAGTTTTTAACTTTTATCTCTATTAAATGCAAGAAACTGTTGAAAAGTGTTGACTGTTGTTTCCCAAACCTCAAATAATCATATTCTCAAAAGTCTTGTTTTGTTCTTGTTTAATTATTAAAAAAACACACAAAAGGAGTAAAATAGTTGACGGTTATGTTAGTCAATGAGTAATAATTCATTATAAGGATGAAACAAGTACTCGATTAATTGATTATTAAATGAATCGTCAACTATTAAGATAATCGATTGGATTGGTTTAAGTGATTTTTCAGCTTCTTAAATGTGAATATTTTCTGGTTTCTTTGCTCCATTTAACAAAGAAATCATTAAAAACTGAGTCATTTTTGGTTTGTGGACAAAACAAGACGTTTGTGAACATCATCACAAATATCATATAAGACACTAAAGGAAAATTAACAAAGTTACCTGATTTCCATGAGAGAAAGTCCAGAAGACCAAAATAAAAAGAAGAGTAATAGTTTTATTTTGCCTCCTTTCTTCCTCCAGCTCTGGTGCAGTCAGTCCAGTCCATGAGTCTGTCCGTCAGTCCAGCACAGACGGCAGCCTGGAGGAAACAAATCCTCCAGCAGCTGAGTGAGCGGTCCAAGAGAGAGATGGACAACTTCAGACATTACGAACAAGCCATAGAACAGGTTACATGTCCTCCTGAATGTACCTTATCACCTTTTTGTTCCTTTCTTTTTTTAATCGGCCCAGACTCTTGTTTCCTCTCGTTTACACAGTCCGTGTGGGTGAAGAAAGGAAGCATGCAGTGGTGGAGAGACTGGAAACCTCACAAGTGGATCGACGTCCAGTTTGCCTTGGAGCAGTTCACGGGACCAGAGGGCAACAAGGACGGCATCCTCTTCATCTACTACAACTTCTGCGAGGAGAAGAAGGTGAGGAGGACGATGAAGTGCAACAGGGTTCCTATGGGTCCTTGAAATTCTTGCAAATTTTTGAAAATACCACTAAATAGACATGAATTTGACATGAATTTATTGTCACCCAAGATGTGGGAACCAAAGTGGAACCAATGTTCCTCTCTTTTAGACCTCATTCTTTCTCTTTCCCTTTTTTCTTGACCTTTCTTCCCCACATATGAATGAAAGCTTTACTTCACACTAAGAAAAAAGAAAAGAACATGTCTTAAAAGGAGGAAGAAGAAGAATACACTTATTTATTTCTGCCTCTTCTACATCAGTTGACTTCCTACTCATACATTATTTACCAATCACTACACTATTTATGAATTTTATATGCCCACACACACAAAAAGACATACATAATAACAATATAACTTAAAACATTTAAACAAGCAAGTTAAGAAATAAATAATCTGTGACAACACCTCATCAAATCCTTCTGTACCTCATGAAAACCATATTTTTTTACATTTGTTGCAGTCGTACGAACACAAAGAGGTTGATTGTTGCTTTATACATTATTTGTGGTATGTGAAAATGAACCAGATCAATTAATTCCTTTACTAGATACATGTATACACTGGTTTTCAAGTGGTTTTGGGGGTTTAGTTCCACTTTAAGAAAACTGAATTTGTGTGATCTCTGAGTGTTTACTGTGTTTCCCTCAGTATCTACACGCCTTCATCAACGAGATCACCATCCTGGTTCCTGTGCTGAACGAAGCCAAACACACTTTTGCCGTGTACACTCCTGAGCGGACCAAACAGAGGTGGCCGATCAGACTGGCGGCGGCCACAGAGCAGGAGATGCACGACTGGGTAAAGTCTTAGGACTTTAAGAACATTAATAGTGTTGGTTTTTATCTGAAAATGTCATTAATATACTGATGAAACCAGTAAGTTGAGTGGAGTATATCACAAAGAAACTGAAGTACTGTATGATGATCATTTTTTTTTTTTTTTAGATAGATATAATATAAATAGCTGTCCCATAAAATATACAACGCATAAACACAAAAAAGGGAGAAAAGAAAATGGTTTAAAAGTTGACATTAATTCATTGCATTTAATGGTAAAAATCCAAAAAACACACCATAGGTTCACAAGTGTTTAACATACTATGTATAATCTCACCTGATATGGTAAACACAGGCTTCCTCCGGGTCCTTGAAATCCTTGAAAGTTTGTGAATTTGAGCAAAATAATAACAATAAAAATTAGTTTTTAAAAATTTTGAAAATCTTAATAGACATGGGTCGTTAAGAGTGTTTGAATTTTGTGTCAGCACATTTGGTCCTTGAGTTTGAGGGTCCTGGAAAGGCCTTGAAATTTATTTGATTTCAATCGAGGTGTAAGAACCCTGTGTAAACTTTATCTGAATCTGGTTTTTAAACGCTGATTTTTCTGTTTGTTAAATCGTAAACAGTGGGTAGATAATCCCATGCTGTCATTGCTCTGGAAACGATGATGCGTCTAAGAATAATTAGTTTTTTGTAGCCTTAAAATTCACCCTTTTATATGAACGTATGGGAAGGACAAGGGCCTTGCTTTGTGTAGGCAGCCATCTTGCACCACCATGTTTCTACAGCAGCACAAACAAGCTTGTGTTTTTCACATTTTACTACACAATCAACAAAGGATTACATCCCTTCTGTTATTTAAAGGCCACCGTCGTTTCCTAACACATTTGGGAAAGGTAGGAGCGATTAGATGTGACTAAATCTGAAGCACTGGACCACAGTTTATGTTGCTTCCTCAGCTGAAACACCCTTTCATGTCTCCCTTCCCTCCTGATGTCCCCCTGTCTTCCTCTCCGTCGTGTCCAGCTGGCGTTGTTGAGCGCGTCGTGCTGCGACTCCAGAAAGATGCAGGGTCCTCCCTCCAAACAGGCCATGTGGTCCATCACCTGCAAGGGAGACATCTTTGTCAGCGAGCCGTCTCTTGCTCTGGAGGACATGCCGTACCCCACGCCCTGCGACCAGATGTGAGAATTAGCCCGACACAGAGTTCCTCCTCCCTCCTCACACATTATATATGCCACAACCATGGTTCGTTTTTGTTTTTTTCAGGTTCTGGCGCCAGGTCGGAGGTCACCTGCGTGTGGTGGAGTGTAACAGCGTTGGCGTCGTGTGGGGGATCGGCTACGACCACACGGCGTGGGTGTACAGCGGCGGCTACGGCGGCGGCTTCTTCCAGGGTTTGGCCAGCAGCACGGACAACATTTACACGCACACCGACGTGAAGAGCGTCTACATCTACGAGAACCAGCGCTGGAACCCGGTCACGGGCTACACCAGCAGGTGAACTGCACACACACACACACACACACACACACACACTCAGAAAGTGTTAGAGATAAAGAGAATAAAAGGACAGACTTTCATGTAGTAAAGTGTCTGTGTGGACATTTCAGGGTCTAAGGCAAGGACAAGGTCATTTCAGATGCTGAGGCACTTTTTAACATTTACAGAAAATAATGAAACCAGAGGAAAATCAAGGTTGTACACGCAGCAGACAACGGTAAAAAAGACATTGCAAGATAAAAATACGAAAGATGTAAATAGTGCTGTTACGATTATTGATTATTAATCGATAACTAAATGAAACTATTCTTTTTTTTTTGAGTGTTTTTTCGCATCTTTAATGTGAATATTGTCTCGTTTCTTTGCTCTATATGACAAAGAAATCATTAATATACAATAATATCATCATAATTTTGGTTTGTTTACATGTTTGTAAACACTGATCAACATTTTACAGACCAAAACATACTCAATTCATCGAAATATTAATAGGTTTCTTTGTGATCTTTGTGATTTATTTTGTTTTTTAAAAACAAAATAATAAATAAAAACGGAGGAATTTTTACTTTTTTACTATTTTATTTCCACAAACATTTTCACAGGTGGCTCTATAATCCTCATCTGTTAAAAAAAAAAGACATTAAAACTACACTTATTTATAAATTAATACAACATCTAGATTATAGTGAAAATAAGAGTTCTCTCTCTTTAAATCTCTTTAAAACGCTTTAATACCTGATTTCAAACATCCAAAATCTCAAGTTTTCAGCAAATTTAAAGTAAAAATAATACTGGCACTGATTTCACATCTTAGCATTTTTCTTTGTTTATGCTTTTAATCTTTAAACATAAATTCCGCTACAAACTGTACATGTGATTTCCCACTTATTCTCAACAAAATAAACCCGTTTTTAAACATTTTAAAGTGAAAAACAAGAATCTAAAATCACTAAAAACCACATTGTCCTAGATACAGGCTCCCCCTTGTGGCACTTCAAAAATAAATCACTAGGACTGAATGCTGGTGAGACAGACAGCTTTTTTTGACGTCACTCATCATGTGAAATAAATATTCAGGATTTTACCTGCTTTATGTATCAAATCATAGAATAGAATAGAAATACTTTATTCATCCCCAAGGGGAAATTGTTTTAACATAGCAGCAATGCAACAAATATTATAAACATAAAATGTAAAATGTGCAACAGTGGGAAAAAATAGTGCAATAATGAAGGAGTGGCATAATGGAGTGCAATGCATCTCTGCTACAAAGACACTTTTCACATGTCATTTGAAAGAGTTTTGACTGAAAGTCATTTAAAAACATCTACATCTACACGCTCATGAAGAACTGCTGAACTGAGCCTGTGTGTGACAGTGTCGCTCTCTCTCTCACTCTTGTGTGTGTGTGTGTGTGTGTGTTTGCTTTGTTTCCAGAGGTTTACCCACAGATCGCTACATGTGGAGCGACGCGTCAGGTCTGCACGAGCGCACAAAGACAAACACCAAACCTCCCTCCCCTCAGTGGACCTGGGTAAAGTACAACAAACACCCTGTGGGGCTTTAAAACCAGTTTAGTTTTAAATATTCTAAATATTTGGTCTTGAATGTGCATTTAAATTTAAAAGCGCGTGTGTTTATTGAGCTTAAGTGAGTACGTGCTGTTCTCAGGTTTCCGACTGGGCCATCGACTACGGTGTCTCAGGAGGGACAGACAGGGAAGGCTGGCAGTATGCGGCAGATTTTCCAGCGTAGGTTTTATTTGCACCTGCTGTGTTTGCTGGTTTGAAATGTGCAGCTTCACAGTGACAACTTCCTTATTTCTGTGTTGTTTCTGTGTTGTGTGTTGTCTGACTCCTTCCTTCCTCTTACCATCACAGCTCATATCATGGCTATAAAACCATGAAGGACTTTGTGCGTCGCAGGCGGTGGGCCAGGTACTGTCAAACAAACAGCAGCACACAATCACACAATCACACACAGTAGAATGTGGAGAGATGATGATCTTTTTACAGTTACTCACATGGTAATAATATTAACAAATTAATATTATATTATATTATATTATATTATATTATATTATATTATATTATATTATATATTAAGTAATAATTAACAAAACTTCATGGTCGATTGGTTGTTGAAATAGGTGTGGCTGATTGGTGGGTGAATGAGGCTTAGTTGGTTGTTTGATAGGTGAATGAGGCTTAGTTGGTTGTTTGATAGGTGAATGAGGGTTAGTTGGTTGGTTGGTTAGTAGATGTATGAGGGTTGATTGGTTGGTTAGTAGGTGAATGGGGGTCGGTTGGTTGGTAGGTGAATGAGGGTCGGTTGGTTGGTTAGGTGAATGAGGGTTGGTTGGTTGGTTGGTGAATGAGGGTTAGTTGGTTGGTTGGTAGGTCAATGAGGGTCGGTTGGTTGGTGAATGAGGGTGGTTGGTAGGTGAATGAGGGTCGGTTGGTTGGTTAGTAGGTGAATAAAGGTTAGTTGGTTGGTTATTAGGTGAATGAGGGTTGGTTGGTTGGTTGGTGAATGAGGGTTAGTTGGTTGGTTATTAGGTGAATGAGGGTTGGTTGGTTGGTTGAGTTTTAGTGAGGTTTAGTTAGTCACAAGGTTTTTTGCTGGATGAGTTTGAATGGTTGGTTGATAAGTTGGTTACCACTTGTTGGGTGAGTTGGTTGGTTAGTTGGTTGTTTGGCTGAGTACCTTTGAATGGTTCTTTGATTGGTTGGTTCCAGTTGTTGTTGGTGAGTCTGTTGTTTGGTTGGTTGGATTAATCTGTATGAATTTTCTTCATTAATCAATTGCTACTCATCCATAAACCCCCAAATGATAACACACTTAAGGTTTTTTTTTTAAGAAAACCCTTTACCACTATTTAGCAGATTTTTCTGTTGCATCATTAACTGCTTGGATTGGAGCATCTTTTATCACTGATGTTTAATCTGGATGTTTTTTTTACTCCCACACAGGAAGTGTAAACTGACCACTACTGGACCGTGGCAGGAAATCCCGCCCATCTCACTGAGTGACGTCACCATCCTTCCATGTGCCACTCAGAGCAGCAGCGGCGTGGACGTCGTTGCTCTGTGGGCGATCAGCAACAAGGGAGACGTGCTCTGTCGACTGGGAGTCAGCGCACTCGCGCCTGCTGTCAGTCGATTAAGTTAAATATTAGCTGTATAACTCCCTGTGGCCATTTTCCTGCTCTCATCACAGAGTACATACTGTATAGAGTTGGTTGTTCCAACATCCTGTTGTCTGTCACTCAGGGAACCTCGTGGCTTCACGTGGGAACCGACCAACCTTTCAAGTCCATCTCCATTGGAGCCGCCAGCCAAGTTTGGGCCATCGCGAAGGACGGTTCTGCTTTTTACAGAGGTTCTGTCTCTCCTCAGAGTCCTGCAGGTCAGTGGGGAACACTGTGACTGTGATGGAATCTACCACATTTGCATTCATTTACAAATCAATTCGAACGACACTAAGATGATGTGTGATGATGAGTGATCTAACTGACATGACCGAAATAAACATATAAATAAATAAATAAATAAATAAAAATATGTGTGTGTCTCCCTCTGCAGGAGACTCTTGGTACCACATCCCCTCTCCAGCCAAACAGAAGCTGAAGCAGGTGTCTGTTGGGAGGACGTCGGTCTACGCTGTGGATGAAAATGGTGAAGCATCTGCGTTTGTATTCACAAACGCCCAAAATTAGACATTGTCCATGTCTCTGATGTGGTTATTCTCCTGTGCAGGTAACCTGTGGTACAGACAGGGCGTGGCTCCCAGTTACCCTCAGGGCTCCTCCTGGGAACACATCTCTAATAATGTACGCAAGGTCTCTGTGGGACCTCTGGACCAGGTGAGTACCGGGACGTCACCACTGCACCATGAAACAGGTTTGTTTTTAAACTTTCTACCTGGAAGTCGTAAGTTGATTATGGTGTGTTCCATATTTACGGGATTTCACGCACACAGGCAGCAAAGTAACTCGTCCATGTTTATAAAACACGGAACATTTCTACATGTACGACGGACTTACTGTGCAACAGATTAGACAGCAGTGCTGTTAACAGTAAAGCTAGCAGCCGAGCGGGTGTTCCAGGTGAAGTGTTGGAAAAACCATGACATGATAAAATAACAGAAACTGACGTTTTTCCCCCCTGAATGTAAACAGAGAAAATAATGTCTTAAAAGTCTCTAAATATTGGGTTAAAGTGGTGAAAAAAGGCAAAGTTCAAAGGTTAAATATGCAAACAAGTGCTATCGACAGTTTCAGGAAGTTAAGGGCGATGTTGATTCGTCACCTAACCGTCACGTCCTGGGCTCAGGGCAAGAAGCAAACACATGCTGCGTTATTTACATCATGGAGTTTCTAATTATGTATCTGTGGTGAGTGACCTGCTGCTCCCACAATGCACTTTCACAGCAGTGAACGCTAACGTGTCTTAAAAAGGAAAACCCAGGTCAAATCTGCAACACATATTTAAGGGAAAATCAGCTCATGTGTGAGCGTCATAACCTCATGCTGTTCTTAACTCTTTAAGGAAGAAGGAGAACATGAGCTCATTATAGACGGTTATTCTTCTGTTGTATTTAAAACATCATTAAATCTAATAAAGTTGGCTGAAGATGTTTGAAGTTTGGATGATAATGTTGGTGTTTGTGTGTGAAGGTGTGGATCATAGCAGACAAGGTTCAGGGCAGCCACGGTCTCAGCTGTGGGACAGTGTGTCATCGACTCGGCGTCCAGCCGCTGACGCCCAAAGGACAGTCGTGGGACTACGGCATCGGGGTGAGACTCTTGTGTGTTTGAATACGTCAGCACAGTCCCCGGTCGGGTGTCAGAATACTTTGGTGCAAATATTGTATGTACACAAACGTTTATAGAGTCATTTTGGGCGGTTTCGTGCGTACGAAGTTTACGGAAAACTTTAAGAACGAATAAGAGATAAAGATAACTTAGATGTGAAATTTGGACTTTTTGTCGTGTATTTTCCTCCAAAGGGGAATATTAATTATCTAAACTAACATTCTATTGAAGACTTGAAACTAGTGATTCAGGAGAATCTTTACTGACATTTTAAATCAAGTTTTCCCGTAGACTTCCACTCAAATAGTTCTTTTTCTAATCGAGATAATCCCAATTATGTGTGTTTTGTTTCCTCCCTTGAGTGTTATATGAGGTTTTAGTCATGTTTTTATACTACGACCTTCTAGTCTTCATTTTTCACTGCAAAATGGTTTTGTTCTCCTGTCAGACAGAGTTTAGTGGGTGAGGGGGCGTGGCCTGTCATTGTTGTTCATATTGAAAGTGTGTGTGTGTGTGTGTATTTCAGGGTGGCTGGGATCACGTGACAGTGAGGGGAAACTCCATGGAGCCGCCGCGCTTCCGTCTGCCCTTTCTAACTCAGAGCGTCCTTCAGGTCAAAGACGTGGAGGTCAACGGGAATGCTACGTAAAAACACACACACACACACACACACAGGTGTACGTAAAACCACTTTAACTGAGCTTTAAAAAAAGCTACAGGAGCATCAGTGACCAATTTCTCTGGACATTTCAATTTCCGATTACTGCCGATGCAGAGACAAGCGACCGTCATTTCCTTCCTCATTGTCTTTTGTCCCTGACACTGAACTTGAGAGCATTTTTGTTTATTTATTTATAACTGTATTCATGTGTGTGTGTAGTCTATGGAAGGGTGAAGGGTAAAGGTAAAAAAAAGGTGTGTATATATATATTCATGTAATTTTATGTAAAACCTGTTAGAAACCTAATATTAATAATAATTGATCCAGGCTGCTTTTATTGTCTGTGTATCAGACGGACTGCTGTAGAACTTCACAAAAACAGGTGTTTTTGTTGCCTAAATGTTGGGGCGTTGTCACAAATCTTGCTTTTATGCGTAAAACATCCAAAATTATGGACGAATGAGAGGAAACCATTGTGATAGCAGCTGTAAAAGTGACCCCCAAATACATCAGAATCAAAGAAAAGGGAATTTAAAACAGATTTTCTACAGGGAGCTTTACATTTTAATCTGTTCTCTGTTATCGCTTATTTTTACCCCGTGGTGGTTTCTGCTGCTTGGCTTGTATGGTTTAAAGAATTTAAAGTTATTTTCTATAACAGAGAGGAAAATAAATTGATATAAGACATTGACAGAGACTGTGCAATGTTTTTTGTTTTTTTTTAAAAGTGAGTACTTGTCATAGTTTTGTGGTTGACACGCTAAAACTGAACCTTCCTCTTTCTCAGGAGTTTCTCCCCGTTTCATGTTGTCGTCGTCCTTTATAGTAGAATGACTGTTGAGTGAGAGAGAGAGAAACACTATATTTTTGTTATGACTCTGTAAGATATTGGTATTATTTTGTGTATGGTGCAACGGTTCGAGTCGTGTCATTTTTATCATGTTCTTTATGTAAAGTCTTCATCAAACCAAACTCTTCTTCACTTCTTTTATTTACACTTCTTCTTCTGCTTCTTGAATTCACCCTCGCAGTGACGTCGTAGGATAACCTACATTTCTAAATGTATTTACCTGGAACTGTGTTCATGTCATGCATGGGTCAAAGTAACACTTCTCGTCAATAAATAACGTGTTTATTGAACTTATCAAATAGTTTCTCCTCCTTCTTTTGGTCGTTTGATCGACACACACACACACACACACACACACAAAAAAGTCAAATAAAATGCACTCGCACAACATCTTCTCTGCCTTCCAGCTACAGCTACCACACATTTGCACAACCTGTAAGACGAGTTACGGTTGTTTTCTTAAAATTGGTGATGAGCAAATAGCGACTTTTCAAGCTTCAACATATTCAATATTTGGGTCCCGCTGCTGCTTGACTCCGCCTCTCTTGGTGTGACAGTTAACGACTGCAGGCGACAGAGAGCACACACAAAGAAGAAGAAGAAGATCACACAAGATAAGACAAAGGAGAACAAACACTAAAGTCCTCAGCTCAAACCAGAGAAGACGAATAATGTTAATAATAATAAAAATATAACATTAAAAAAAAGACATGGCGAGAGATTTTAGCCCTTCATTTCTGAGTGTTCACGTTTGTTTGTGTCTTGCCGTGTGATTGGTCCTCAAATCCATGAAGGAGCAGAGCTGTGGTCAGATCAGTCTGCTGCTCGGGTCAGAGAAAAACCCACTCTGTGAGTCCGTTCAGATCTGGCATTAACGTCCGTCCACCAGTGGAATCATGCTAACGTTCCACTGATCACGCCTGGCGTTAAAAATGCGTCGTCTCCTGTACGCGGTCACATGTGGTCAGAGAAAATACACACAACTGTCTCAAACACAATGTCGTTACGACAATGGACACTTACATTTCTTCTGTTGTCAATAAAGTTCTTTCAAACTAGTAACTTAAGTTAATAAATAAAACTTAACTATTAGGAAAAACATAACCATGAGTACGTTTCCGCCTCAGTGTGCAGCCTGCTGGGAATTATTATTATTTTTATTATTGTTGTTATTAATAAAAGACGTAGCAGCTAGCATGCTAGCTAGCATCAGTTAACATTTCGAGCTACTATCCGTTAGCTTAAAAATATTCACTTCTTCGAGCTTAAACTTATTCAAAAAGTGAGCCCGACATGTTTTTATCTGTGTGCGACTTTTGAGAAATTCTACAGTTCGTACAATTGCAGTCAGAATTACTAAAGTAAGTATTGTTTAAGTCGGATTAGCACGACGTATTGAGTGTTAAGATTGTGGCGTTGAAACTATTTCCTGATTAATCGGTTACTAAATGAATCTTCAACTATTATCAGTGTTTTTTTTAAATAATTAAAGCAAGTTTCTCTGATTTTTCAGGCTCTTAAATGTGAATATTTTCTGGTTTCTTTGCTCCATAAAACAAAGAAATAATTCAAACTGAATCATTTTGTTTTGTGGACAAAACGAGACATTTGAGAACAGCATCATTTCGAGGTCTGAGGAACACTTTCTGACATTTTCTGGACACGCGGCTCAGGAATGTGGTCTCGTTTGTCCCGAAAACAACTTCCGAATGTGGTTTTTGTGAGCAGATCTGAGGACAGATTGGGAGTGTCCACACCTGAACTGTCCACATGGGATCAGATCTGAGGACACTCTTAGGACAGATTGAGAGTGTTCACACATGATCGGATCACTCAGGATGGATGCTAAAACCAGGTCTGAACCAGGTCTAAAAGTCTTTGTCCTATGTTGGAGACCAGGCCCTCGTTTGCCCTCCTGACCTTTGACCCTGCCGTGCAGCTAGTGTTAGCTGTGTTGGCTGAAGCTGTGCATGTGGGTGAGGTACTGGGTGAGACCTTCCTCACCCTCCTCCTCCAGGTGTTGCTGGTAGCACTGGAGCAGTTTGGCGGCACTGGCCTCCGCCGCGTCCCCGCCCGCGGGCAGACACGCCCCCGACAGGTCCAGGACGATGGTGGTCAGAGCCTTGATGTAGTTCTTAGCCAGGGTGAGCGTCTCGATCTTGGACAGCTTCTTGTCCGTCTTGACGTGCGGGATGGCCTCGCGCAGCGCCTGGAAGGCGTTGTTGAGTTTGTGCATGCGCTGGCGTTCGCGCTCGTTGCTCTCCAGGCGCCGGACGCTGCGCTCTTTGGTGCTGGAGCCGTGTTGTCTCCGCCAGCGTCCTCCGGCCCCGCCTCCCTGACGTCCCCTGTCCCCGCTCCTCAGAGAGCCTCTCCAGGAGCCGCCGATCCGCACCGACGCCTCCGAGCCTTCCTGCTCACTGGAGCCGGGTTCTGGTTCTGTGTCTGGCTCCAGTTCTGGCTCTGGGTCAGACCAGGTTCTGCTGGATGCTTTCACAGCTTTTCTTTTGGACTTCATCCTCCTGCTGCTGCTGCTGCTGCTGCTTCGTCCTCCTTCACTGTCCTCGCTGTCTTTCTCTGACAGGTCAACAGCTTCAAAAGACCTGGAAGGGAAAACAAAAGGAGACATTTGTCGTTTTCAATTTTACAAACATGGAATTTAGGTCTAAAAAACAATGATTATTTTCATTTTCACTTAGAGTTTGGATTTGATCTTTGATCTTTGTTCTTGATTCATTAAATAGTTGTCGGTCTAGAAAATGGAATATAAACTTCAAATTGATTATCTTTTGTTTGATAATTAAGTTTTTCTGGTTTCTTTATTGTGGAGGAGCAAAGGAACCAGAACCAGTTAACCACAAATCAAACTAACTAACTGATTATCACCATCAGTTAATAATTGATTCATCAGTTTGAGTTTTGGTTCCTTGATTCTTTGTTGCTATAGACACAAAGAAAAATGGTGAAAAATTTAAGCAAGACATTTGTAGGTGCTCTTATTTTGAAATTTGGGAACCACCAATTTGCCAATTTGTAACAATTATCAGACATTTTATGGAACAAACAAACAAAGCACTCGATTACTGTATTAATCTTCATCTATTTTGATGACTGCAGTCAGACTAACATGTTTATGTGTATTTTCAGTGTCCAGTTTTAGTCGGACTCACATGTTTATTAATAATATTTTCAGTGTTAAGACGGTTAAAACTAAATTAATTGTTAACTAAACTTTAAAGAATTGAAACAAGTAAATGTGAATATTTTCTGGTTTCTTTGCTCCAAAATCATTAAAAGTGAATCATTTTTGGTTTGTGGACAAAACGAGACATTTGAGGACATCATCATTTCCAGGTTTAAGAAACAACAATCAACACTTTCAGGCATTTTATGGACTGAATATGGAAATAATAGTTAGTTTCAGTCCGACTTGAAACGGAATGTCTTCAGTTTGTGACACGAGGTTAAGAAAATGTCAAGTGTTTGTTTTACCACTTCCTTAATGACAAAGAAAACACATTTATAGACGTTGTCGTTATTTAAGGAAATGTAAACAGAAGTTTGAAACAGTTGATCTTTTTATGGATAAAGAGGAATGAGTGGTGGTTTCTCTGTGATAAAGATGTTTGTCATGATTTCAAGGTAAGGTGCTGATTGGTTCACTTTAAGGGAGTTTTCTCTCTCCACTTAATCCACTAATCCTTCATTTACAGCAGGAGTTGAGTCTCAGTCTCCAGTTCAAACATCTCTGTTGTATCTAATCAGTCTTTTCCAGTGTGAAAATTCCATGATGTTTCTGTCCGCTGTTAATCTGCGTCCTCTCTTATCCCCACAGTCCTGAGATTATGTCCATTTCAAGGTTAAACACACACACACTTCACCACTTCACCACTTCATCACCTCCACTGCTTTTACACTTCACTTTGAAAGGTTTTGAAAGTGAAACTGAAACATTAACACGTAAATAATGCAGATTATCCACATTATTTCAATTATTTTTGCATTAACAGATTATTTTTTTACTACTAATCTTTATTATTTTGTGTATAATTTAATTCCCAATACTTGCTGCTTGTGTAAAAGTGAGTAGACACCAACACAAACACTGTAAATATCAATGCTGATGTTTACATTTAAACAGGATAAAGCAGATTTACATAGATTTGCGTGTGCACTAACTAATGTTAATGCTGATCAGTGTTTTGTCCACAAAATAATTCAGTTTTAATCATTTCTTTGTCAAATTTGTCAAATGGAGCAAAGAAAACATTGAAGAAGCTGAAAAACGATCCATTATCAAGATTCATGTAGTAATTGTAATTAAATTTAACGAAAATTGTTAAGAAATGTGAATTGGAGGTTCCCAAATTTCAAAATAACCCACAAATGTCTTTTTTTCCCAGTTTTCTTTGCTTCTCAAACTCAAACTGATGAATCAATTATTAACTGATGGTTGTAATGAATTAGTAAGTTTGACATTTTTAGTTATTTGGTTTCTTTGCTCCTCCAAAGTCATTTTGACATTTATTTATGAATTTATTTTTCCATTTTCTGGACAACTTAATATATTTGTTTATTTATTTTTAAACAACTTCCCTTCAAATGTTTCCACCACAGGTTTAATCTGATGTGAGATAAAGCGACTAAAGATTCAGTCAAAGTTTGGATCAAAGAGTGGATTTAAAAAGTCTTACCCTGGATTTTGAAGCAACTTTTCCTTCTTCTCCTCTTCTTCTTCTTCTTCTTCTCCTTCTTCTTCTCCTTCTCCTTCCTACTGATGGTGATGATGATGATGAAGAGGAGAGTTTTCCAGGAGAAAGTAAGTGGTCAAAGGCCAGAGCAGAGCAGAGAGAAGCAGCATGATCTGTTTCTCTGTCACATGTGAGTGGAATCAACCTGCAGCAGCTGCAGCAGCAGCACTGACACATGTACACGTCGATCTGCTCAGCCAATCACAGAGCAGCAGAGCAGCAGAGCAGCAGCAGACCCCCCCCCCCCCCCCACACACACACACCAGAGAGAGAGAGAAAACAAAACACTCTTACAACCATTAAAGCAACACTAGGTGAGTTTTAACCCCCCTATGTTAAAGCTACAGTACGAGAGTTGACATTATGGTCTGTATTTTTGTAGAGCTTCTCTATAGAGCGTCTTGATGAGCTGCTTTACACCCATTCACACACTGCAACGTGGGCCCGGAATTGATCCTACAACCTTCCAGTTGAAAGGCAACTCACCCTACCACTGAACGACCATGGCTCAATCCTAGTGCTTCATGTACATTTTTAATACTTTTATTCCAAAATGTAAGTTGTTTTTTTATCAGAAAATAACTTTTAAATACTTAAGTGTAGTAAATATTATATACTTTAAGTTATAATATCAACTTCTACCGAAGTCATTTTCTGGTAACATACTTGGATTTTCAGTTTTTTTATATGTTAAAATGAACATTTCTTATCTGAATAAATTCACTAAACTTGTTTTTTAACTTGTCTTAGACTATATTTTTGCACTTTTACGCACTTTGTACATTGTTTTGTGCTAAATAATTCATAAATATGAATTGAGTGTTTTAAGTTAATTTTATTTCAAACGTCGACCACAGACTGTTTTCACAGAATGACATGTCATATTTTTTTCTTTTGCCTGTTATTAAGGGTAAAGTGGCTCCTCCTCCTCCTCCTGCTCCTCCTGTTAACTGCTCTTTACCTTTAATTGTGAGCAGTTAACATTATTTCCATTGTGGTTTTTATCACCTCACGCTGCTTCATTTGAATACAGTCCTGAAGATTTGCTTATTTCTTTGCCTCTGGAACTCGAGAGAATATAGTGGAAATAAAACAAAAGCAGAATAACTGCTGCTGTGCTGCTGCTTGACCTGTAGTTTGTGTTTTCAATCATTATTGCCAAGTTACTTCTCCCCCAGATGGACACGTAATCTGCGGTAATCCCACTGTGTCTGTTTGACCTGGGGCGTCACACTCAACCGTTGATGCAGCAGCAGATAGTTGAGTTCAGAGGAAAGAATCGGACCACAAGTAGGAGTTGAAGTCACTTTTTTATAATATTATTTAGGTATAAGTCTTAAAGTATATGACATTTACTATACTTAAGTATCAAAATCATTTTCTGAGACTAAATGTACTGAAGTTTTAGAAGTAAAAGTATAAAGGAGGGAGGAGCTAGAATCGAGCGACAGTAGAGTCATAAATACGGCTCTGAAATGTTCTCTTCTGGCTTTATTTGGTAGTAATGAATAACGGAAACAGTAAAAGTACACACAAATGTAGTGGAGTAAAAGTTGCCAAAATATGAATAACAAAGTGAAGTACAGATTATATGTGAATTTGAAATGTGAAGCATTTGTAGTTCAAAGTGCTCCGACCCACCATGTTGGAAATCCAAGTACCAATAACCGGTAATAAAGTTGTACTTTTAACAACTACAACTACAAATATTGTTGACACTAGATTCTTTTCCCCTCTAGCACTCTGTTTGAATTTGTTTTTTGTAATTCAGTCATTTTGTTTTCACCAAATATCTTCATTTTTATCATTTTCAAACATTAAAATCATTTATATTTAGCTGATTTCATGTCAGGCAGGACTATGACACTGAGGAAGCGACATCACTGATTGGATTATTATTGACACCTGGACCTCTCCCTCCACACAAAATGGCTCCTTGTCACTGCTGTGGATTAACATGGAGCCCCTCCCTGCTCCTCCCTGCTCCTCCCTGCTCCTGCCCACAGGTAATGACTCGCTTTGCCTAATTTATGTGGGATTCTTGTTTATCTAGCTTTAACGCCTCTTCGTTTGAAGGAGGTGCAGCTTGAGATTGTTCGTTTGTCTTTGCTTTGGGAGGTGCACGTGTGTGTGTGTGTGTGTGTGTGTGCGTGTGTGTGTGTGTGTTTGTGTGCGTGTGTGTGTTTGTGTGCGTGTGTGCGTGTGTTTGTGTGTGTGTGTGTGCGTGTGTGTGTTTGTGTGCGTGTGTGCGTGTGTTTGTGTGTGTGTGTGTGTGTGTTGTGGTCTTGCTTTGAAGCTAAGAAAAGTGGGTCGTTGTTGTTGTGAATGGATGAAACTGTCTGTTTTTTATTCTTTAATTGGCCATTTTGTAATCATTCACTTCTCCCCAGATATACATATTTTACAGAGTATTTTAACAGAGTGTTCAGTACAGGTTTTATTCCATCATGTTTCATTTCAAGTACAATTTCCCTATTCCTCGCGGCTAATAATGAGCGTAAAAAATGTGCAAACTTTGCACAAGAAACCACAATTCTGTGTATATTTTAGCCAACAGCTGTGTTGAGGGTGTGTAGTGTTTGAGCTGCATCACATTAATGGTTGTAGCACCTGCGTTGGTACATTTGCAGAACATATTTGAACGTTTATGAACTTCTGCCTCACACAACACAAGCAAAGCAAAGCAACAGACGCACAGAGCAGTTCAGCGGCGCTCGATGCTGCTTCATCTGTTCATAAATGTGAACAATATAACTTCTGTCGTATTTGTTTCACAGTAAATCAGTCGTACATATAATACTGTTTCATTTTGCACTGTTCGTGTGCACAAAATACAACATATTGCTAACAATAGCTAGCCTGGGATATGTTTTTGTCCATGAACCCCCGCCCCTCCCCCAACTTCTTTCTGGAACGTTCCAAGTTGTGAATGGAACACAACATAAGTCTTGACAGAGGGCGGGTGTGACGTTTTGTGCTAGCAGCGGTTAGCAGAGCGGTTTCTGTTATAGCTAACTACGTAGCTGGAGTTGCTAATGGGGCATTTAGTCCAACAAAAAAACAGAAATTTATGGGCGAAAATTAAAATATGCTAAGCCGGCTGAATTCCTCCATGTTATTGATTATTGACATCCCAATCAACTGTTGATGTATTTAAGGTCTAATGATTACTCTATTGTCGGTCAGTGTGCTTTTGTTTACCTGACACAAGAAGCAGCCGAACACTCTGAGCAATTTTGTCCACTATTGAAGTGTCTAACTACGTAGCTAGAGTTGCTAATATTGCTAAATGTTGTGCTGGTAATGTTGAGTGTGTTTAGTCCAACGATAAACATCGTTAACAGGGAGCCCGACCTTGTCCGAGCCGTGTTTGACTGTGTTTGAGCTAACGTGACTGTGCTGCGTTCGTACTCACCATTAGCGCTATGTGTTGTGCCGCGATGTTCGCACAACTCACAATTGCCTGGCCAACGCGACATTAGCCTCTACTCGTATCTTTGCATTGACTTTATATGTAAAAATGAGCTTTGATTAGCCGTCGATGAACATTTTTCAACTGCGTTCGCACTCATACGAACAAATCAGAGCAAAAACAACGCTGCTCCATTCAAATGAATGGGAAGCGTTCACATGACTGTGTATGTGTGAATCTTACAGGTGTGTTGCTCCCACCTCTCTTTTGGTTTTTGATGTCCTTGAACAACGTGTGTGTGTGTGTGTGAGACACTGGTCCTGCCAGGTTTCCTCTGCTCCTGGAGTACACTGTATCTAATCAAGCGCACCCTGCTGATGCTGGTTGCCTCTGTCTGTGGAAACAGTATCTGTTGCTCTGTTAGTTTGTTCTGTTTCTGCCTCCACTGACCCCCGGAGCTCACGCTTTGTTTGTTTAGCCACAGCCGCTGATAAATTCCCAGCTGGATACACCCTCAGTAATGAGTCGAGCAAACCGGTCGTCAACACGAGAATGCTACAGTATGTTCAAGCAAAAACAAACCGAGTAAACAACAACAACAACAACAACAACAACAACCGGGAATCTCTTTAAATATGGACTCTTGATTTCACTCACACATGAGAATTTAAAAGGAAATACTAATGTTTCATAGCTCAGGCACCAGCACTGTTACGCAACCGGCAGGTTTATCACATCACAGCCAGTGGTTGTGTCAACTGTCGACGCTGAAATGCACTGTCACACAGTCCTGAAGTGCCGTGATGTCACGAACAGCAGGTGCTTTAACTGGATCCATTTAGAGCAGAGAGAGAGAGAGAGAGAGAGAGGGAGAGAGAGGAAAAGCCATTAAAATCCCCTGACTCATCATAACACAGGAGAGAGATGAGTAAGAGGTGAAGAGGACGCAGATCTGCAGCGATTAGTCACTTTTTCCATGAGACCAAGGCTGGACGTTTGGAAGGAAAACAAGTGTGGATGTCACGTTAGGCCACGGTGACAGTGAGATGGCCTTTGGCTGCGTATTTGACTGCCACAGTGACACCGAGCCGTTTATCTCACAGCTCAAGGTCTGACTCTGCGACGTGTGTGAGGAAGAGGCAGGCCTGAGACACGAGGTAACGCTGCAGCCTGCACGGAGGCTGAGAGGAGGCGCAGCTGACACGGCCAACATGGAGGCTCTCCTCCAGAGCCGAGAAGTCGTCTTCCCACTCCAGGCCTGCGGGCCAAAAACCCAGAGCAAACACTCAATTAATGACGATCAACTGCCAATAAGCCTGCAGTGTCCAGGTTTAACAGGATTTACAAACATTCAAGTTAAACACAAGAGTTAAAGTTAAAGCTGCTGTCACGCCCGGATCTTATTTAACCATCAGACGCCTTTTTTTTTAAAGTGTACTAAGAAATATAGTGAATCTTACTTCTTTTACTTTGAAATACAATAGAAGTGTTTGCGCTTAAAGTTTTGTAGACTGTAGATAAATTCAGAAAATGTTTCTTTATGTTTAGTTTTACTGTCATAATATGGAAACAAATGTTAGCTTCACTGTGTGATCCACTCACTTTCTAGAGAAAATCACGATCCACGTGAGTTCATCCACTGCTGCCTTCACCAATAAGCTCAATTATTGTTAGTTTGTAAAGTCACTATCAATAAATCCTTTATTGATAGTGACTTAAATGACACAAACTTCCCAAATAAGGCAGCAGTAAACCAGCAACTCCCACAGCTTCCTGCAGGCAAAACACGTTCATTTTCTCTATGGACTCTGGTGCAGTGGAGTGAGTGGTTTTCAAACTTCAGTTTCTTGTCAAAAAGTATAGATTTTAGTCGGAAAAGCTTTTGATAAGTGAATAAAAACAGTTTTTTTTGTCTTGAGTCCGCTGCTGGACGCCATGTTTTGAAGTTCAACATTTATAATATACCTTCATATTTTATGTTTTCTTTAAAATCTTCATATTTATAGTGCCTAGAAACTGCAATATTCAGATACAAACTCTAACCATCTGGTAAAGTTCAGTACTGTATCTTCAGTTTGTAGATCATGAAATAAAATAAGAAAATAAATCCATGTACCGTTGTCTTCTAATGTGACATCGGGCCCAGAGTGCAGCTTCATGGTGGGACTCTCCTGAGAAGAGGAACAGTGGAATAATGAGCTGAATAAAGTGATATGTTTATATGTTATTTACCCATTAAAGCCCATGAAATGTTGGTTTAAAGAGACAAAACAAGTAGTATGAGGAAAAAACATTGTTAAAAACCTAGGTTTACCTGATCGAACAGGTAGACCATGACGTCATTATCGAAGGACACACTCTTCCTCATTTTCACCATCCTGTCTTTTCCAGACGAGTCTGCTGGAAGACTTTTATGTGTGCATAGATTAAAGTTCTCTCCGTGTGTCGCTCCACAGTGACCGACCACAGAGTTGTTGTTGGGATCAGACGTGGAAAACACGGTGGAATTGTTGTTATCACTAATATGGGAATCGGTTTTCTCCACGATTGTCCGACAGTCACTAAAAAGTCTCGATGGTATGTCCTCACTGCAGAAGACAATGCACTTTTTGGGACGATCCATTGTCATCGTATTCTGCTGAGTCTCCAAATGTCTGTTCCTTGTGATCAAAGTGAAAACGTCCCTCGTATTTAAGACCAGGCTGATCCAGGGTTCTTCTGGACCCTCTGTGAGACGACAGTTTTGAGGAGAAGAGGGGAAGGACGTTCTGAGGCCGGTGTTCCTCCACAGGTTCAGGGCTGCACTTCCTGTTCGCTCAGAGATGCAAAGGCACTGCAGCCTCTCATCAGGCAGCATCATGTGACCTGAAGACATCCACAACTGGAGATCTTCATCCCTGGAACACAGATTTTCACTCAGTACGTTTACGTGCACAGTGTAATCGAGCTAAGGCCGTAGTCCGACTAAGACGGGCAATCAGACAATTTGCAGATGGCGCAATATCTCTCTATAAGCTAGTGCGTATTGGATCAGTTTCCTGTTGTGGTTGTTGCTGCAGAAAGACGTCTACTTCCGGGTCAAAGACCAGGGAGACAATTTTGGTGCATGTGCAGAACGCCAAGTCTGACTCCAGTCTGACTAACCGTATGAATGAGTAATCAGACTATGAATTAAAGACATTATCCAGGTATTTTACTTCCAGGTGACTATTATGTTTATATGACAAAATATATGTATATAACAAAACCAAATTATTGTCTTAGTCTGACTAAAATCGGACTTTTAATATTAATGTAAATGCATTGAGTGAAACTGTGGCATTAAATTTAAGTCAGGTCATTAACTTGTGGAGCATACTTGTCGGTCAACAACACCATTGCTAACCCGTTCCTTGATGGTCTGGTCTGGCATGTTCTTTTAGAGGATCCTAAGCCTTTCCTGACGCAACTCTCGCAAAAAATGTAATGATTTCCGTACCAAATGACAAACATCAGCACATCACGGGTGTTTGTTTGTTAGTAATTGGATGCAAACCCAAGCTGTTGGTTGTAAACATGTCAGTTTGTCGTGTACATCGTTGAGATAACCTCATATAACTGTTTTATGTATTTACAGCTAATCTGATTTTAGGACTTGTTGCAGCTCCACTGCTAATGCAAAACCTCTGGATATAGTTTTTTACATCTGGGCTCCTGTAGAAACATGGCAGCACAAGAAGGCGGCTTCTCGTAAACCAAGGCCCTTGCCTACATTACATATAAAATGCTTGTTCTAAAGCTACAAAATCAATTTTTATTTTTATTTTAAAGCATTTATACATGCAAAGAAACATACTTATGTGTCGTATATTTAATTTATGCCTTTAATTATTATTAATTATTAACTGTCCCTAAAATGTACACACTGGGCCTTTAAAGTATGCCAAAATTCACTTGTATTTATCACTTTATGAGGTCCAAAAAAACTGAAAAAACCTATCTTTGTGAGGGCATTTTGACCTTGTGGGGCTTTTTAGGGTAAGGGTTAAGGTTAAGCACTTAGTTGTGGTGGTTAAAGTTAGTGTAAGCTGCTAAGGAGTGCATTATGTCAATGATGTGTCCTCACTAAGATACAAAAACAAGTTTGACCTGGTCACAGTTGAGCAAACATGAAGCTGGGACACTGATCAGTGATAAGAAATGTGGGCAGTGTGCAAAGACAACTTCCTCTTTCATACAAATCTAACGTATTTTCAAAGTTTGCTCTGTATACTGGATTTCTAAAGGTCCACTCTGGCTGGTTTGTCCATTCAGGCTACTGTTGAAGCACAAAATGGCAGCCTCTCATAACGCAAGGCCCTTGCCTATAGAAAAATGCTACGAAACCAAGAGCAATTAAACACTTAAAACATAGTTATGGGTAGAATATTAAAGTGTTGCCTTTAAATGTTACAAACGGCACCTTTTTAAGAGGTCAACCCCGGTGCTCAGAGAGCTACTTTTAGATTCTGTTAACAACAGGATGTGCTCTAAACTGATCTGGACGACACACACGGGCGCACGCATGCACACAGGCGCAGACGTTATTTGGCCACTCACTCCTGAGCTTGAATAAATATCAGGGTCCGTCCATCTGTGGAGACAAAAGACGCAATAGGAAAGTTTCTCCGCTCCGTGGTTACCAGGCAACCACTGGATGAGTGACTCAGGAGAGGAAGAGAGAGGTGCTGACTCACCGCGGCTGTGACGTAAAGGATGTAACAGGACACACACACACACACACACACACTCACATAAACACTTATGCAGCAGGTAGTAAAGCCTGTAATCTGCTGTGTTTATGGTAAATTAACACCTGACTGTGTAACAGGTGGAGAAGAAGAACAGAGTGAAAACACTGTAAAACTGTCAGGTTCAAACAGAAGAGAGGAGCCGATACTGTGTTCACCATCTGTATCAGTCCGATACTAATCAACATCATTAAAGACCGATATGATCCAAAGACTTAAGTCAATACTTAAGGCTGTGATATCGGTATTAATAGATACTTAAGGCTGTGATATCGGTCGATAGTTATGGCCGTGATGTTGGTTGATACTTAAGTCTGTGATATTGGTTGATATATAAGGCTGTGATATAGGTTGATAGTTAAGGTTGTGTTATCGGTTGATACTCAAGGCTGTGATATCGGTATTAATAGATACTCAAGGCTGTGATATCGGTATTAATAGATACTTAAGGCTGTGATATCGGTTGACACTTAAGTCTGTGACATCGGTTGATACTTAAGGCTGTGATATCGGTTGATACTTAAGGCTGTGATATAGGTTGATACTTAAGGCTGTGATATAGGTTGATAGTTAAGGTTGTGTTATCGGTTGATACGATGTGATATCGGTTGATACTTAAGGCTGTGATAATGATATCTTTAGATACTTAAGGCTGTGATATCGGTCTCTGTAGACACTTAAAGTTGTGATATCGGTCTCTGTAGACACTTAAGGCTGTGATATCGGTGTCTGTAGACACTTAAAGTTGTGATATGGGTCTCTGTAGACACTAAAAGTTGAGATATCGGTCTCTGTAGACACTAAAAGTTGTGATATCAGTCTCTGTAGACACTAAAAGTTGTGATATCGGTCTCTGTAGACACTTAAAGTTGTGATATCGGTCTCTGTAGACACTTAAAGTTGTGATATCGGTCTCTGTAGACACTTAAGGCTGTGATATCGGTGTCTGTAGACACTTAAAGTTGTGATATGGGTCTCTGTAGACACTAAAAGTTGAGATATCGGTCTCTGTAGACACTAAAAGTTGTGATATCAGTCTCTGTAGACACTAAAAGTTGTGATATCGGTCTCTGTAGACACTTAAAGTTGTGATATCGGTCTCTGTAGACACTTAAAGTTGTGATATCGGTCTCTGTAGACACTTAAGGCTGTGATATCGGTGTCTGTAGACACTTAAAGTTGTGATATGGGTCTCTGTAGACACTAAAAGTTGAGATATCGGTCTCTGTAGACACTAAAAGTTGTGATATCAGTCTCTGTAGACACTAAAAGTTGTGATATCGGTCTCTGTAGACACTTAAAGTTGTGATATTGGTCTCTGTAGACACTAAAAGTTGTGATATCAGTCTCTGTAGACACTAAAAGTTGTGATATCGGTCTCTGTAGACACTTAAAGTTGTGATATCGGTCTCTGTAGACACTAAAAGTTGTGATATCGGTCTCTGTAGACACTAAAAGTTGTGATATCGGTCTCTGTAGACACTTAAGGCTGTGATATCGGTCTCTGTAGACACTTAAAGTTGTGATATCCTCGGACATGAAAATGGTGGTACTGAGCCATTCATACCCACGTCCAGAGAGGACACAGTAACACAGTAACAACCTTTACTTCTCCTGTGTCGAGAGACTCTCAATCACAGCAACGGAAAATTTTAAAAATGATACCGTTTCTTTTTTCTTTCTTCTTTGTCACTGCATCTTCTTCTTCTACAAAACCAGTTCAGACCCTCCAGTGAAATCACCAGCGTGGCTCCTCCTCTCACGTACTCCCCAAACTCTGCAGAAACAAACAGAGGAACATGGTTATCAGCTGACATGCTGTTTTCTTTTTGCTATATCATGCTGCTGCTGCTGCTGCAGAACATGCTTCACTTCACCTCTCTGCAGCTGCACGTTCCTCCTCTTATCTTGCTGCTGTCTGTGATCTCCACTCATTCTCCCGACATGAGTGGAAGCTCATCCAAAGGAAACCGGGAAACACGAGCTGAACATATGCACAGCTACAGAGGGGGGGGGGGGGGGAGATGCAGGGACGAAGACAGGAGGGATGTAAAGAATAAAGGGAGGGTGAAGGATATGAAAGGACGGCGAGAGGACGGAGAGAGGACAAAAACATCTTACATGTAGAGCAGCTCTGTCCCTGGAGGCTGCAGGACTCTGTGCAGCAGCAGCAGCAGAGGCAGCAGCAGCAGCAGAGGCAGCAGCAGCAGCAGCAGCAGAGGCAGCAGAGGCAGCAGCAGCAGAGGCAGCAGCAGCAGCAGCAGCAGCAGAGGCAGCAGCAGCAGAGGCAGCAGCAGCAGCAGAGGCAGCAGCAGCAGAGGCAGAGATCAATAACTTATCCGCTCTAATGTAACACAGCCGTCGTTGTGATGTAGAGACACAGATACTCTACATGAACATCATTCATCATCATTTCTCACCACACACACACACACACATGCAAAATATCCACACTTTGACTCACAGTCGCTGCTTTAGTTATGAATTTGTTTCATGTGAACACATCAAATCAAAATCAATAAATATGACATATTCTTCCCTTTTAAAATCAGTTTCTGAAACATATAGAATGTGGTCAGTTACATGTAAAAATGAAATAAAATAAATGATACTGTTAAAGTATCAAGCATTTTCTTGAGTATGAGTGGGTTTACATCAACATAGAGTGACTGCACATACATTTATATTTATTTATTTTTTGTGCCCGCACATCAGCAGCTGCAACAGTGAACATTAGCGCCCTCTAGTGCTTCAAAGTAGAATAGCAGACTTCATGGAAGTAAAAGAGAACTGCAGCTCTTCCCTTCAGTTTGGTCTAATACAGTCGCTAACAATAAGAATAATAAAAAAACGTTCACATCACGATTTATCTTGGTACTTAATAACATTATGGTAATAAAAAAAAAATACATTTAAATATATGGAGATGAAAGATAAAACAAAGGAATATCAAAGAATGAAATAATATATCAAATAATAAAACAGAAGAAAGTGACTCCACAGCCGTGCAAAGAATTGTTCAAACATGTTTAATGAGTGACTTTAACTGTTGCTGAAATAAAAATACTCTGCTCTGTCATCACTGCTGCTATAAATATCTCTACTACTATTACAGTTCATCCTCCTACTGTACATGTTCATTCATGACCAGCTTTCTATCTATATCTGTTCAAACTCAGCAGTGAACGACCAGAGGAATCTCTTTAATCTCATCTACTGTACTCTTAATCTCATAATATCATCTAAAGTAATCTAAAGTACTTCAACTCTTCTCTACTCTAATTTAATCTAATGTAATCGCCCCTCAAGTACTCCTATATACTTTACTCTAATTTAATCTAATATAATCTCATCTCAAGTACTCCAATATACTTTAATCTTCTCTAATTTAATCTAATATAATCTCATTGCAAGTGCTCCAAAATACTTTAATCTGCTCTAGTCAAATCTAATTTAATATAATCTAATATCTACTACTACTCTAATCTACTTTAATCTTATCTCATCTACTTTACTCTACTTGTATACAATCTTAACTCTAATCTCTGATTTGCTCTTATCAACGATACTCACCTCCACTCTACAATATAATCTAATTTAATCTAAACATCATCTCATTTACTTGTTGCCACAGTGAAACACAGATATCAGTGGGGTCCTGCAGGATTAATCCTCCCCCTGGCAACAAAATCACTGATGCTGGAGTTCCTGTGTTCACACTCAGACAGCATCAGGATGTTGTTCCCAGGAGGCGACAGCGCCACCATGCTGTCCATCTTTGCATCTCCACATATAGACGGGGGATTAAAGTGAAGCAATGACAGAAGAAGAAGAAAGAAGAGGAGGAGACATAGAGATGGACAGATGGTGTTTCAAATTCTGCTGAATGCTTAAGTTCCCCTCTCTTGTTTCTATACGTCCGTCCTCTGTGAGCCGCTCTCGTGGACTCGTCCTCGGGTCAGAGAGTGCAGCTCGACCCAACCGTCCGTGGTGTTTCTGTGCACTCGACTGTTTTTTCCCTGCACTGAGCAGAACTCTTGAGGGATGTGATACAGCTGAGGCCCATGAGGCCCATGAGGCCCATGAGGCCCAGCTCCACGGCTCCCTCGCTGGCACCAAACGTGACGAGCCGGTTCCCGTCTATTTCCACGATGATTGATGTGTCCCCGTCTGAGTCTGCCATAATCTGATATCTGGAAAGCCAGCATATGTAAATGTCAGATGAATGAGTGATACCTCTTTGGTTTCACGGGCACTCAGTGTTAGAGTGAGTGAGTGAGTGAGTGAAGGAGACGCTCGAGGAAGCCCAGCAGTTTGTGTTTTATCATCTGTTGTGGTTTATTTAAGCGTTATATTTATAGTTTTATTGTGCTTTTATTGGAAGGGTTTTGACTTTTCTTATCACCTGCTGGTTTGGAAAGAGGAACAGAAGCCTAGAAAAACGTTGATAGGATGAAATGATTTGTACCAAGAGAGACATCATGGTCATGAAAGCAGCATTACATTATTAAAATGTCGACAACCATCGCACACTGTAAAGGAAGTGAAACACCATATCCCAGTCAATATTCAAATTTAAAAAGATACAAAACCAACAATGATTGCATGAATAAAAACAAATCTTCTGACTCCAGCTACTTCTATCACAAGGTTCAGTGGTCTTCATGTGTGTTTGCAGAGGTGATGACATTTACGAGGTGTCTTGAATGCATCTTGAATCTCAACATGCTTTAGATTCCACAGAAGTTATTTAAATTTAATCTCATTCTGGCTGAGAACCCTGCAGCACTTTCACTAGGTAATGCACATGTGCTGGAGTTTAGAGTGTAGCATTTATGTCTGTAAGCACAGTATGTTTCTCCAAATTCCAATTTAAGCCGCTCCAATCAATCAGTTTTACTTTAAATTATAGTCAGATCATCCATGTCACGGGCACTGATGTTCCTCCATACATTCACACATACTGTGTTTTTTTGCACTTTTCATTAATAACAGCCTAAATAGTTTTCTTTATCCATAAAATAAGCTAAAACTGGACTCATCTGACCACAGAACATGTCTCTACTGTCTTTTCTGTCCATATCTGAGGACGTCAGAGTCCAGACGAGTCAGCAAAGTTCATATATGTATTTGCATTATCCTGAAACCTGAAACATGTCAAGGTTTCAGGTTGCGTTTCTTGCTGCGCCAGCAGACTTCACTCCTGAGATCATGTGACGATGGACTCATTCACTGAATCCTTATAAAGAACTGAAGATGATAAAAGACTAGAATTGTTTGGACTCATCCTTGCTTGTAAATGCTAATAGTATTAGTAGGCTTTCTCTGTATCCAGTTTTCACTATTCTATCACAATCCATGAAAATCTTCCTGAGAGTTCATTTTCTTTTAGGTTTTTCAGTAAAAACACTGAAAAAATGTGTGTCCAAAAAATAGGTTAAAGTCATTCAATAAATGTACACATTTTAGTTTTTATTGCATTTTCAGAAAGTGTGCCCGCTTTTATAGAAATGAGTATCTTTTTTCCTGATCATTTTCATTACTTTTTAATACTTATACACACATGTATGTTTATACATTTATATATATATATACATACACATTTCCTGTATTTTCTGGACATTTTCGAGGTTGAGTGGGCTTTCGCACAGTAATGCATATCCTCTTTTCACAGTCACACACACACACACACACACACACACAGACACACACAGACACACACAGACAGACACACACACTCCACATATGGCAGTGGTGTTGGCAGCGTTCAGGCAGACTGTGTTCCTGGACTGGGGAAGAGCAGGTGTCCAGCTGTCAACAGACGCTCATAAATACTCAGCTCTGAGATCCGAGCTTGATTATGCATTTATGTCATCATATTAAAGGCACTCACTCACTCACTCACTCACTCATTAACAGTCGTGCAGACCCTATAAACTTTCTCCTGGAGAGAAAAGTCTTTTGTCCCCACAGAGTTTTTCATGTCGAGGGCATTTAATCATTTTTTTATTCAATTTATGTACTAATCATATTGCTTAATTCTGTATTATTTGTTTATGTCATTGTTCTTAACAGTTTACAACATTTTTTATTTTTTTTTAAACAAAATTTCACGTTATTTTTCTTGTTTTTATGTGTGCGTGAAATCAATAAAATAAGGACTTAACCCCAGTTTGAATTTGCAAAGGCTTCTTTTACATGCTTAGCGCCTCGGGAAGTTGGGGTTTTATCACTTGTGAAGTCACACACCTTGAACAAATGTGTACATATCCCTGACATATTTACCACCGTGAACAGTGTTGTTGTAGTGTCCCATTTCACCACACACACATCCCCCCACCTCAGCCCCTCTCCCTCCTCTGCGGCCCTGATGTGTCCAAATAAAGGCTGCAAGTCCATCTTGACAGGATGTTTGACTTTCCCATATTACCCACGGTGCTTTGCGGTGCCCCATTTCCACTGGCGTCGCACAGTGACCGTGGAGACAGTCACCTCTTCGGGCTCTGAGCGCGGTGTATCTGGCCCGGCTCAGAATAAGCCCAATGAGCTCCAATTACCCTCCTCTCACGGATTGTTTGGTGTCACTTGCCTGCTGCCCGTTGGACATGATGATTCTGCGCCTGCAGTGTAAAAGGATAGGCGCACAGTTCTCTTGGCATACACTGGGAGACGTTACAACTCAATTGGGGGCAGTAAAAAACGGGTAATGAACAGAAAGATGGGAGCTGAACGTGAAGTGTCGCCTCGCCACCGAGGCTTGTTCTCGCTCTCCGTAGCACAACAGACGTGTTCACCTGCTGAGTGCCAGAGGTCAGGTTTCCCCCGAAGGCTGCAGGGAGTTATCGGACCGTACCATTTCAAAAATCTCACTGTTACACAACCTTTTTCTGGACTGGAAACTTAAAGTTTGAGTCACTTTGTAAACTCACTCACTCCCTGCACCAGAGTCCATTCAGAAAATAAGCGATTTTACTTTGATTTTAAATCATGGCATTAAAAAAAGTTGCTGATTCACTGCTACTGCCGTCACTAAGTTCACACAAGTGATTTTGTGACTTTGGGGTCCAAAATAATCTGTTTTGATTCACCTAAGTGACGCAGTCTTTAACAAATGAAGCAGCTGTAGACCAGCAGCCCCTGTGTCCACGCTGAGCTGAACAGAGCTGAACAGTCATTTTCTCTATGGACTTTGGTGTGGGAGAGTGAGCACTTTAAAGTTGGACCTGGTTACGCACAGAACTTAAAACAATTCTGTGATGTTATGACACAACTTATTGGATACACCTCGTTTTACAAAGACATACTGTACATAAAAATACTAAATACGTATGTGTGTATATGTATATGTATATATACATGATATAGACACATGATTTCTTGTGTATAATCTAAACTGATTGAGTCGTGATATGATTCCACCACTGGGCGGCGGCAGAGTGAAAGTCTCCATATGAGTGAGGCCTTCACACACACAAAGGTAAAACTGTTGCTGGGATACAAAAACAATTTGCAAAATTAATTTTCTCCCTCTCTTCATCTCTCAACACATTTTAAATCTTTGTGCAGATAAAAACATGAAAGTACGAGAAGGAGAGCAGCTTTCATCTCAACAGCGTCACGTCAGACTATATATATACACATATATGTACTGTATATATATATATACATATTTACACATATATACATATATACATACATCTACATATATGTAGATGTATGTATATATGTGTATATATGTATATATATACACACACGTATATACATACATATATATACATATATGTATATGTATGTATATATGTATACATATATACATATATATACATACATATATATATATATACATATATATGTATGTATATATATATATATGTATGTATATATACCATATATCAGCATGAACATACAGTGAACGCAGTAGCCACGCCCACATAAGTGAGACAGAATTCTCTGGAATTGTCAGGACTGCTGAAGCAGGCAAAAGACGACAAGGAGGGAAAGTGTTGAAAAGTGTGACCGCGACCTCTGACCTGTACGAACCCGCTCATATATAGGCTCCCACATGGAGCCGGGACAGCTGAGCATCTCGTCGACCGGTTGTGTACAGCATTTATGAGCTGGTCGCCAGAGAGCGTGTCATTTACTGTACGCACGCCACTGATCAGATAAGAGCAGATCTGTTTCCGCGGCTAATCTTAAATATGATGAGGGTTCACAGAGGCCTGAGGCGCTGAAATACACACGGAAATATCTTTTAATTGGGACCGGGTGTGAATCACAGCCATGTCATACTACATACATGTGTTTTCATGTCACACTCTTATGGACAAGAAGGACATTTGAAGCCGTTTCTATGCTTCAGTCGTGTAGCACATTCTATAGTGAAGTGTTGAGATGCAGGACATTGCGATGGACGCTGCTCATTTGCATGAAGTTGAGGCCTAATCTGTTTCAGGCAAATCAGAGGTGTCCAGTGTGCCTTGCCACCTCATAAAAACACAGACAGTTCGCAAAGATGGTGATAGGATGACTTTTTAACCATCTATCCAGGGACGACAGATTAAAACAATTACAGTAATGTTCATTTATGTTTTAGAAATGTTCAACTTGCCAAGCTTCTGCCATTCAAGGCAAGATTAGCTCAAACACAGAGCTTTCAGACAAGGTTCTTCTCCTTGTTACTGATGTTTGATGGTGGACAACGTGCACCCAACAATGGCAAACGCCACCGTCACTCACTGATGTTTGATGGTGGACAACGTGCACCCAACAATGGCAAACGCCACCGTCACTCACTGATGTTTGATGGTGGACAACGTGCACCCAACAATGGCAAACGCCACCGTCACTCACTGATGTTTGATGGTGGACAACGTGCACCCAACAATGGCAAACGCCACCGTCACTCACTGATGTTTGATGGTGGACAACGTGCACCCAACAATGGCAAACGCCACCGTCACTCACTGATGTTTGATGGTGGACAACGTGCACCCAACAATGGCAAACACCACCGTCACTCACTGATGTTTGATGGTGGACAACGTGCACCCAACAATGGCAAACACCACCGTCACTCACTTTAGCTACAGAAGCAAGTCTTGCTTTCCAGCCAGGGGGTCTACGTATATGGGCCTTACACACAGTTCTAGCACTACTCGGCTCTACTCTACTTGGTTTGGTATCAGTCATGTTGTTTTCCATAGTACCTCCTCCTCGTGGGCGGAGTCATCATAGCACACCGCGAAACTGCCTTGACACCGTTTTATGTGCAACACAAAACTTGTAAAGCAGTTGTTTTCGGTGTAAGTGAATCATTGGAATCAGTCAATTCAAAAGATTTGTTCACAGAATCGTTCAGTACTTCCTGCATGACTGGAAACACAGTCACTGAACTGAAATACCACTGAACGGGTTGTGATTCCGCGTCACGATTGCCGGCTTCCAGTCGTGCTGTCTCTAAACTCTGTTAAATATTGACATTTCCTTTGCTAAATGTTGGAGATGAACGCATGTTTTCAGGGATTTTGAAGTCTTTTTAACTGATCTACAGTTTGGTAATTGTTCAGGTTTGATTCTTGTGTCGGATGTGGCGCTCATGCCTCTTCCAGTGACGACACTCTCTGACCAATCAGTGGCCGGCAGTCTGTTGACGTTACATTTGAGTGTACCAGGTACTATCACTAATAGAAAAGCAAAAAAATTATATACAGCTAGAACTGTATAATGGAAAAGCACCATTAGTGCCCTTTCCAGGCTTCCTGGATACTATTATGCAGGTCTCTGTAGGGTTTCAAGAATTGAGGCCCCACATGTGATGAACCCCATGTGGATAAAACCCACTTAGGACTCATACTGTCAGCCCAAATCTAAACCATATGGGGCCCACATGGACATGCTGACTGGCTAACCTCCGCCAGCTACACCTCCATCTGTCTAAATCCACTAACTGCCTTCGTACCTTCTTCGTCTAAGGGAGTCCCTCAACCTCCCTCACCCCAACCCACCAGCCTCCTCGCCCCCGCCCCTGTAACTGCCACATTACACATCCCTCACATGCACCATAGGCTGCACGGAATTCTTCAGGCCCTGATCCAGTTGCACAGCCGCAACCAGATTTACGTAAGTCAAAAATATAATGAGTCAGGTTTGTTCCCTTAGTTACGGCTCACACATAGAGAGAGAGGGAGAGAGAGAGGGAGAGGGAGAGAGAGAGAGAGAGAGAGCAGGTGGATACGGCAGTTGCAGTTAATCCAGCAGGATCCACTTTCACTGTCATCGGCCACAACAGCAGATTTTTTACTGTCGTCTGTAACAGCGCTTCCATGACCGAGGAGAGGCTCAAACGAGAGTTTGACAACATTTTGTACAAAATTGTAAAAATGTGTTCATAGACACGTTCACATAATCCAGCAGCATAGATATAATATACTGCCTGGAAATGGGCTTAAAGTTTGATAAAGTAAATATGAGACGCTGACACAGAGACTACGCTGACTCTACCATTTCTAGGAATCAGAGACGTGGACGTTTGCCCTCACTGAAAACATTACTGCCAATAAGGGCAAAAGAGACAAATTTGATTTAGTCCATTTAATAAAAAGCTCAAATAAAAAAATCTCCATCTGCTGACAAGTCTTGCCACTTTATTTCCAGCCTTTTTTGACTGAAAACTGAAGCTTGTGTTGCTTGTAAACCGCTAACTATCTCCAAACCAAAGTCCATATAAAAAATGGGCAATTCTACATCAATGTTATGTCACGGCACACAGGAATTATGGATCCACTGCTGCCTCCGTCAGTTCATTTGCTTGTCTTATTTTGGGACTTCTTCATTCTGATTTGTTTGAAGTGACATAAACTTCCTAAACGAGGCAGCAGTGAACCAGCAGCTCCTGTTTAACCCTGAGCTAAAAACACAGATTTTCTCTATGGACTTTGGTGTGGGAGAGTTATCAGTTTAAAAAAGTATGTTTCCAGTCAAAAAAGGATGTCAAACCTCGAGATATAACAATATACAGTATATATATATTCTCAAGATATCATACAGACTTAAGTACGTATTTATTAGGTGAGCCTTTTATTAAGTGGCTTGAATCTATTGTTATTTTTTTGTATCATGAGCATCAGGTCCTGACATATGTCATAGAAATGTGTCCAAACGGGTTAAAAGTGTGTGTTATTTTGAGTGCATGCAATTCTTTTATTCATATTTATGCTTATTTTAGTGACTTGAAAGGACATGTGCATGAAAAACTTAATGGAAAGACAGAAATGTTGAAAAAGTATATATTATAATTAATATTTCATAAAGATTTTCACACGTCGGCGACATGGAAAAGTTGTGCAGTAGAGACATAGAGATAAAAAAGTGCAGTAGAGACATAGAGATGAAAAAGTGCAGTAGAGATATAGAGATAAAAAAGTGCAGTAGAGATATAGAGATAAAAAAGTGCAGTAGAGATATAGAGATAAAAAAGTGCAGTAGAGATATAGAGATAAAAAAGTGCAGTAGAGATATAGAGATAAAAAAGTGCAGTAGAGATATAGAGATAAAAAAAGTGCAGTAGAGATAGAGATATTTAATATAAAGGATGACACACTCGCACGTTTCAGTCCAAGAGTTGAGTGCCAAAAAAAAAGTGAGCGAGACAAAACTCTTAGCAAAGACTCGGCGGGAGGTGGTGGATAATGGGCGGAGCTTAAAGTGTGTGTGTGTGTGTGTGTGTGTGTTGAATGAGACCTGAATTTGAGAGTGTCACTGGCATCCCCACACCACAGCTGGTCAGATAGAAATAGACGAAGCAGTAACTGAGCCCAGAGGAAAGAGGAGGAGCAGTCACTGTCCTGTAAGCAGTGTGGACCAACAGGGTGTCCCCTCTTCTTCTCCTTATGTCTGTCAGTCCATCTGTCTGTCTGTCTGTCTGTCTGTCTGTCTGTCCATCTGTCCGTCTGCGTCTCTGCCTCTGAGAGGCCAAACGTGTTCGACATTACACAGGGACTTAAGGGTTTAGTTGAGATTGCAGTGGGACGTTGAGTGTAACCGTCATTTAGCTGGATTAAAATGACTTCCCAGATAAACTGTTTTTCTACTGCCAGAAATATGACACACACTTCTCTGGACATGTTTTATATGTATTCTGGCCACACAAGGACAGTTTAAACCTCAATTTAAGAACAGATTATTTAAGAAACACAATCATTTTTTAGTTATTTTTCCCTGACCTCCTCTGGTTTTCTCTTGAGAGTTTCCTGTTTTATTTGGGAAACTCTCCTAGAGTGTATACCCTGTCAAATTGTTGGCCCCGCCCTGATGCGATTCACCTGTGTTCAATAAGCCCCGCCTCCACGGGCATTACATCTTAAAACTTCAATAAAGTCAATTGAAATATAATTTAGAGTCATGTGCCTATGACAGTGGTACATACAGTAGAACAGTATTTCTGATTTACCACCAGAGGAAGCTTGCGTACCACTGGTGGTACACGTACCACACTTTGAGACCCATGGTTTTATGGCACAGCTAATGAGGATCCAAATAAATAAATAAATAGATACCTAAACTTGAGCAAATTAGACATATGAACGAAGAATCCAATCTTACACATTTGCTGTAAAATAAAATGAAGTAATTAAACGTATGCAATAAAAAGTATTAGACTGCTAAGAGAATAAAACATATAAAAAGTACAGTCCATTATCTGTGAATGTAGCACTTACCTCTGCTTGTTTCCTGAGTCATGAATAGAAACAAAAATAGGGAAAACTGTACAAAAGTCCACGGATCTAAACTCTTTGTCCTCAGTGAGTTCTAGTTGAAGATCAGACCACTCCCTGCTAAGTTTGCTGACACTAAAAGAGAAGTTTTCAGTCTCTAAACTGTAAATTCCTCCTCCTCCGACGACGACACTTCCCTTACAGCTGCTCACACTTGTGAGGTAAAAACATCCATGACCTGAAACAAACTTCCCCACTAATCACTACATGCATAAGCTTTATCACTCACATCCCTATCCATCTTTCTGTGTCTGTCTCTTCCTCTCCATCCCATCCCCCCCTCTTCCTCCTCTCATCCAGCACTCCATCATGCAGGAAGCCTGGTCTTTCCTGAAAACAAGCAGCAGAACGTGGAAAGGGACGAGGCGCGGGGGGGGGCAAGTTAACGTGAGGGGGCAACAGAGGATGTTTTTGTCGTTCCCTCTGCCTCTCTGGTCACTGCAGGCCTCGCTGTCGTCCATCCTGAGGAAGCTGGGATCACGTCACCGCGGCCGGGCCTTGGACCCACATGTGCTGCCTGTCGGGTACTGGGTTTGAGAACCCACACACACGGGACCTCCTAACACTTCAAATGTGGACAGAAATTGTGGAAACCTGCGTTTCAATTACATATTTGTCTATCATTCGTTTACACAAAAGGGGGCAAAAGAGTTCAGATTCTCAGAGACAAAAACAAGACAAACACCAGCTATGATAAGACTCCATTTCCTTTGTATGACACCTGCAAGTGTTCCGGTGGTTTTCCACAAAATTCCCATAGGCATAAAAAAAACAAAAACAACTTGAAACTTGGGAACTTGTCTCCCACAGTCTATAGACTATAGACTACAGATTGGTTTTAGGTTAATGTAACACTTAATACTGACCATAGTGAGTGTGAATTGTTGTTTGTGTTGACGTTGGCCTGTCCCTGACCCTAAAATACACAACAAACAGGTGTGTCCTGATTGTCTAAGGTAGTGATACAATTTAGCATTAGATTAGAGTCACTGGGTCACATGACATGGAAGCTACTGAATATTTACACCCATATAAAATAGGATGGTTTTATGAGGACCCACTTTAAAAAAAAAGAGAGAAATTAAAGTAAAAGTAAGTAAAATGTAAATGAATGAATTAATGAATTAATTCAGAAATAAATGTATAAATAGATAAAAGAATAAATAAATGTATTGAAGAAATGTATTTATCAATGTTGTTTGTGATGGGGTGACTTTCATTTATGTATTTATTCTTTTATTATTCATTTATTTATTTCTGTCCTAATTTATTTATTTACATTTATCGTCCTCCATATAAGTCAAAAGCTGCATGGATTTATTTGGCGGCCCCAAAAAATAGGTATAGTTATACAATTTGGCATTGTGTTGGAGCCAATGGGTAAAAAAAAAATAGACATTAACATGTACAAATAAATGTTTTAATTATTTAACACTCTCTGATGACACCTCATGCTCATTCTATGTCTTAATACAAGACATTTCTTACATATTTTACTTTTTAAGATGAACTCCGTTAGCTTAAAGTTAGCATTTCAACACACACCTCCAGTACGGCACGCTAATGTCAAGCTAAATGAGCATTTACACACATAACTGGAGAGGAGTGATTTTTATGTGGCGCCTGTGAGTGGAGACAGCTCCGTGGAGCACAGCCTGAAAGTGACAGAAGCAGTAATAACAGGATGTTTACAGCCTGAGGAAACACTGCCAGGGTCGAGCAACTGTAGCTGGAAACATTAGCGAACAGGAAATGGAGGCCAACCAGGTTCTCTCCACATGCACCAAATATAACCTCACTGAGAGACACACACACACACAACCTGACTGGATTGTGTTTGAGTTACAGTATAACATATTATGGTTTTCTAAAAGTACAATTCAAACAAAGGGGAAGCAGCTTTTAGCCATGACACAGCACAACACTGCTGCTAGCTGCTAGCTGCTCCATCTATGGCAGTTAAAACCTTTTTGTTTTAATTTAGGCTTGTTATAAGTAGTAGTTTAATTTAACCCTAAACTTTTAATTTATTTCATGTTGTGTTTTAACAATTTACTGAACTGCCAGTTTAAAATAGAGCAGTTGTTCTCACACTTTTTATGCCAAGGACCATCTGAGAAAATGTTTAGCTCTTAAAGTAACACCATGATCACCAACGTTAAAATACAGTGGTGTAAATAGGCCGAGCAAAGTCAGCTACAGACCTTTCACAGATGGCAGATTTAGTTGTTCCCAATAAGATCATTTGCTCTCTCATCGTCTTCCTCACATACATTTCACGGATATAGTGAAATTAGATTAAGATGGAGCGAGATATAAGGTGACTCTAATTATTATTTATTATTTTATTTAGCTTTTGTTTTGTTTTTTGTTCAATTGCACTGCGGTAAAATTACCTTGATCACATACTCTGGTTTAAACAGTAGAACAGAGACATTTTAGGTTCTGCATTTCTGACCCATAGCTGCAGCTCTATTGAAGTGTATAGAAGTCAGTGTTGATGGGCCACAAATGAAAATCTGTGAAGCTTTACTGTGATTCCTTAAACTCTAATGACTTATTGTCAATACATTTCTTACATTTACTCTGTATTTACATATTTCAATTATGTCTCTGTGCTGTTTTTTTTTTTAAATGTTTCTGTTGCTGCACCTTAAATCTGCCTTTGTGCCTTGGGTAGATTAAAACACTTGTCCAATAGCAACTCTCTCCTTTTTATACACTTCAATTCATTTGGTAAACAAAGCATTATCCTTAACCTGAATCTAACCATAATTCAAATCTTACCCCTAAAATGAACATGTTGCTCAGTAATGAGGTTCTGCTTCATTGAAACCAGGTTTTGGTCTCCATGAGGACTAATAGTCCTGATAAGTTCAGTATTCCCAGTGTATCCAAGGAAATGCCCCCAAAGTGGTCACAAACACACATTGTCTGGAGTGGTCAGCTGCAAGTGACAGCAGACAGAAGGACACTGGTGGTTTCTGACACTCTGAGGTGAAGCCAAGTCGTTGTTAGCGGGGTAGTTTCTTTCTGCTCGTCAGTGGTCACATATTACACGAGGCTGCAACATCCACCACCACGACCACGACCACGACCATGGCTATCACCGACTTTCTAGCAGCTGCAGACATCACTTCAGCTATAAACGCCTGTAAAGGTAAGGAGCTGATTTGGTTTTGGGGTTGTTGGGTTATGTAATGAAGTACTGAGGCTTTTTAAATCTGAATTTCACTTTTGTTACCCCGACACTGCTGGGCATCATCGTTTTTAACTCGCTGTCATCTTACTTTCAGCGAAGGATTCCTTTAGCCCGAAGACGTTCTTCAAAGCGGTGGGTTTGTCCAAGAAAACCCCACCAGAGATCGAGGGGGTCTTTAAGATTTTGGACCAGGACAAAAGTGGCTTCATCGAACAGGATGAGTTACAGTTGAGTCTCACAAAGAATGTCCTCTATGTAATGATACACATGTCAGTTCTTTCCCATATGGCAAGCTCTGGTTCTGTTGGTTCTGTCTGCATTAATAGCAACTAGACTAAGTTTCTTCAAGAAAGCTACAAGAAAGACACACAGTCTAGGACGGTGACATAGATTTCTCCAAGAAACCTTCAAAACTAGCTGCTGTAGGTTTCTTCAAGTGTCGAGGTGAAACCTGCAAGTCTAGATGGTACAGATCTTGTCAGGAAAGCTACAACTCCAGTTGATGTAGGATGTTTCAAGAGTAGTTGGTATAGTTTTCTTCAAGAAACCTGCACATCTAGCTACCGTAGGTTTCTTCAAGGGTTTAGCTGGTATAGGCTTCTTCAAGAAACCTTAAAGTCTAGTTCGTATAGTTTTCTTCAAGAAACCTTCAAGTCCAGTTGCTGTAGGTTTCTTCCAGAGCCTGACATTTTGAGAACTGTGAACTGGATGAATGAAAATTGACACAGAAATTTCTGTTGGTTGTTTTCTGAGAACCAACAAGGACAAAAAAAACAAAAAACCTTCCGTGTACTTGAGCTGCAGTGTCGTGTTTCTGCATGAGATGCAGGAAATGTGTTATATATTTATATTTCAATGTTTGTCTGACTATGGTGTCACCTCCCTGATCCCCCCCGCCCCACCACCACCCTCCTTCCCTCACAGACTGTTCCTGCAGAACTTTGCCAAAGGAGCAAGGCCCCTGACCGCGGCTGAAACCAGAGCTTTCCTCCTGGAAGGAGACTCGGACGGGGATGGGAAGATCGGCTGGGAAGGTAGGCAGGTGTCGTGGGCAGATGCTGTACTTTCAGTTGCATTGTCAGGAAAAAGGAAAAGGGAGTGTGGCATTTCCCACAAGCTGTGAATGAGGTCACACACATCAAAACTTTACATGTAACTCATAAACATGTGTTTTAAATGTGGATGAAATTGGGTAATGTCTTTCAACTTGTTGCTAAGCAACTGACATGGAGGTACAACAATTATGTGTCACTGCCACACTTGAGCTCCACACTTGAGTACGTTTGGACATGTTTGTAGTCATTTAAAATGTTTGTTTGAAAATAATGATGTTGTTCTATGTTTTTCCAGAGTTTTCTGCAATGGTGAAGTCTTCGTAAGGACATTTGGATCTGGTGTTCAGTGCCATAATATAAAATATGTCATACTTTAAATAAAAAAATGTCAAAAAAACAAATCAAATCTTGTCTCTGTGCAGTATGTTGTTCCTCTGCCAATCAATGAGTATGAATCTGTTTTCTGTTTTTTGTCATAACTCTGATATGATGAGCTCTGGGAGTTGACTCTTGCCAACATTAGCAACTTGTAAATTTGGCAACATCAATTTGACACCTGAGATGAACTAATATGGTGTGAGTTACATGTTAACACTTAGACCGCATGTAACCATCACTCTGTGACGTGACTGTATAGGTGAAAAAAGATATGACTTGAATTTTTTTGGTACCAAATCCTCATACATTTAAACTTTTTGCCCGAATTTGGCAACGAGCAAGTTGATTTTTCACATTACATCTTACTAACGGAAGGTTATTTGATATATTCATGTAATAAATGACCTCAACAAGGTCTTGTTGATATATGGAATATATAGGGGAGATTTCTTTATATGCAGATGACATGCTTCTGTTGGTTTCAGCCAAGCAAGCTCTGCTTATCGTTTCATACTTTTAATCGGCAGCACATATTCGTTGTCTGATGTTTTGGATGCATTGCCACCACTAAGCCACCATGTAACCGACATTAGGACGGTGTTCAGTGGATCCCCAGCAGCTGCCGTTGAGCTTCTTTGGCTCTCATGGGGTCCTAACCACGCTGTGCAGGCTTCAACTATTTATTGGTCTGATTGCAGATTATGATGTTTGGCCCAGGCCTGGTGCAGACTGTTGGATGGAGGGCAGCTCTGGCAGACAAGACATTGGCCGTGGCGGGGAGGGGGGGTTATGAGAAAACAGTAGTAGGAAGCCGGTAGACCTGGCACAGAGACGGCAGAGAGCTTACACTGACGCAGCACAGGAGAGGATAGTGTTTCTGGGGCCAGAATATTTACACGACTTCTATCTATTTATTTGTAACTTTCTCTTACACGACAGGGGATTATGGGTAATTTCATTATGGGTCAAAGTCCTGCTCTCAGCTGGAGTCTGAGACACTTAGTCAATATTATTTTGGCTCTCGGAGGAGGACGAGCCAAGCTTCATGTTTTTTGATGATACAGAAACTTCTTCTATGTATGATATCCTGAAATTCCTTGTTCCTAGATGCATATAAAGTTGTTCATCTTTCAAAATAGTGTACAAATTAGGTTTTTTTGTACAAATTTGTACTTAATATACTAAGTTCAGAATACGACGGGGAGTGTCCTTCACTTCCTTAGATAACAGGCGTTCATTGCCTCGCTTAATGAGTCCCATTCCCGCTGAGAGATATTTGTAATTTAAGCCTGATATTGAAGCAGGGCAGGAATAGTTCCAGTATCTGTGGCTGAGTCGTCCGAGGTGAGAGATCTCATCTGACCACGGCAAATGTTAAAGGCCAAATAAAAGATTGGCTTTACACACCTTTTTATTTAGATTTGACAAAAAGGCGAAGTATTCACTTAACTAAGTGGCAGCTGCTGTTGCTGGGCAGAAAACGCACATGTGAAATGAAGGAAATGAACAGGTTTATCAAGAAATCAGTTTATTTGAGCTGAGAGAAGCTGTAAAATAACACAATACAGTAGAAATGTTGCTGATGTTTCATTATCACTTGCACATAATGGATAGTCACAGGACTATGTCAATACTGCCACCTGAAGTATAATAGGCACATTACACCCTGCATAGAGACAGACACTTGGAGCACTTAACTCATTTAATGACATGGTCTGGAGCCGTGTGTGAGAACTGATTACGCAACTACACAGTGTGCGTGTATATGTGTGTGTGTGTTGTTAAGTGTTACAATGATGACGAGATAATCTCAGCTCTCGATGTTTTTCTTAAATAGAATCACACATAGTTTCATCGCCATAAAGAGAGATGGTAGGAATGGGTTTGAGAATTTAAAAAAGTGACAATAAAGTACAAATTCTGCTTTTCTGATGTATAAATAAAGTTGTAAAAAGAGGAATATCCATAAAAAATGATCCAAATTTACCAAGAAAATTCAATAATACAAGAGAGAATGCCTAATAAGTGTGACTTTTTCCTTTAAAATGTATGCACGCTCCTTGATTTCTTCAACTGCAACTAAAGAACTGAATCCTGTGTGTACACTGTTCACACTTGTACATATATAAACGTTTTTATTCAGTGCGTCGTGCAGTTTCCTGTCCCCAAATGACGCTGTGAAGTCGAGGCCAAACGAGCGTCCGTCTCCTGTCGTGATCTGCGTGAAAATCAAAAGCTCTAAACACACAATAATGCGACGTTAAATCTTTGTTCTGTGCTAATCAAACACAACGAGCACTCTTTCCTGACAGTGGAAAGCACAGCAAAGCTATTGCAGACATTTCAACAAGGTCCAGAGGACAGATGATAATCTGTCTCTGCTGCAGACATCCTGTCTTTATTAAGGCACACAAAAAAGACACTTGACTTCAAAACCTAACCTAACATAACATTACATTAAAACACTGGTTCATGGCAACAAGGCCAAAGAAACAACGTCATTTCTCCACAAATGTGACGGATAAAGTACCTGTGGTGACATACGTACCAGCTTCGGTGTGTCACAGTTTGGACAGACGGCCGTACACCGTGTACTCTGTCCACTTCAGGCTGCTCTGCAGATCAGAATCAGAACGGCGAGTCCGCAGAGTACATTTCACCCAAATCAGCAGCGTATATAATTAGCCCTATGCAATATCAAGCACTTTTTTTTTTTTTTGCACAGAGCCCTACACTTAGCCTACCTACCATTTAAGCATCTTCATTTATGTAGATATAAATAGAGCAGCTCTGTCTACTGGACACATTTTTTTGACCAACTGCTTTGACTGCTTCGCACACAGTGTCCATTACATCGTTCTATGCATCATATTTCCAGCCGGTGGAGGTATATAAGCTGGGCAGTGTGACCGAGGAGGTTCACTGCAGTGAGTAAATCCATTTGAACAAATCGTCTCTCTCTAGTCCTAGAGATCACCCCCAAAAAGGTGAGTGTGACTGGAGAGCCGCAGACCTTTAGACGAGTGTCTTGGGGCTTTAACTTCATGCAGTGGGACACAGATGGAGGAAAGGGCCAGATTCTGAACATCAGAGTTTAATTTCGGGATCCGACCGAGGAACTAAATGGGGGAAAAAAATGATCTCTTTGTCAACCGACAAGAGCTGCAAAGGATTTTTTGATCTTTTAGCCTTGGAGGAAAAAAAAAAATTGGACTACCTTTTCTGATCCTTTGGAATACTCAAATCAAAGAGGATCTGTGAAACTCAGTGTTCATGTAGCTTTGTAGTGTTTGGTTGTTATGCAAAGTTAAAAAGATTTGCTGCACGTGAAATGATGATCTGACGACTTGTCCTCTGCTCTCCTCCCTCAGGCAAAAATGGCAATGGTAAAACTTCTGGGTGAGGCTAACATCACTGCAGCCCTTGATGCTTGCAAAGGTAAACAAAACTACACAACTGCTGCTGTTTTCACTCAAGAGATCTTAGCTGTGTGTGTGTACAAGACCATCTGCTGAGAAAGACGAGGACTTTAGGTGTCTCCTCCACTCCAGAGGCTCTCTGGCTAAATGTGCTGCTGCAGGATGAAGGTGTTGATGCAGTGTCACCACATTAAGAGTGTAGTGTATCACAGCCGGTGAGAAGGTGTCTCCTCCTGCATCTTCACCGCAGCAAGGTCACAGACACAGAATGTGATTCAGAAGTCACTTAAGAGACTTAAGAGACAAACAAAGAGTGAGCTGTCCCTTTAGAAACATACATTTGAAAAGACAGGAAGACATTTCTCTTTGTGTATGTGTGTATGTGTGTGTGTGACATGCTCTCTGTCTCCTCTCAGCTGAAGGCTCCTTCACACACACAGCCTTCTTTTCCAAGATCGGCCTGTCTGGCAAGTCTGACAAAGACATCAGTGAGGCTTTCGGCATCATTGACCAGGACCAGAGTGGCTTCATTGAGGAGGAGGAGCTCAAGTAGGCATCCTTTATCTATTTCTCTCTCTCTTCACACTGGGATTAACTTCGTCCCTCACTGGGGATTCAGAATGATATCAGTGAATCTGAGTGTGCCGGGGACTGCCGGGCATCACTTCTCTCTCTGCTCTCTCTTCCCTTGTTCTAATATTTTATTTGTATATACGCATATATTGGATTTGAGAGTGAGGACTCAAACATGAGCTTTCATGATATGCAGACGACATGCTACTCTTACTTGAAGTCCAGCTACTTCCTCACCAGACTTCTTTGCGCTATTTAAAATCTTCTGTCTATTTTCCGGAGGCATAACTTCACTTGACCATTTTAGCTATCCTGGTATAGGTGTCACAAGAGAATTGAAACACCTATTTAATTGCTTTCGTTAACAAACTAAGGTTATCTAAGTGATAAAGCCAGAGTATTTAAGCTGCTTTTTGTCTATATTACTATGTTAGGCTCCGAGAGTGTGCAATATAGAGCGTCTTATACCCTCACCCAACTATATAAACACACCTGAGCCAAGAAAAAGTACTGGGGAGTTGAATACCAATGAAAAGATTGTAAGTAATGATGAAAGTTGAAACGCGATCTCAAAGCATGATGAACCTCGGGTACCTTTAGGGTGTTGCTCAGTCATCTTCTACTTTTATTTGGAGGTCAAACTCTTTAGTTAAACCTCACTCAAAGCACACAAATCAGTTTTTACAGACCCGTGTTTCTCATTCTAACTTATTTCACATTTAAAAAAGTGTTGTGTGGCATGTTGCTGCACTTCCACAGCAGACGATATTCATCGGCCTAAATCTTCTCTCTCCCTCGCTCTTCCTCTCCAGACTGTTCCTGCAGAACTTTTGCGCCAGTGCCAGAGTTCTGAACGATGCTGAGACCAAGGCTTTCCTCACAGCCGGTGACAGCGATGGTGATGGCAAGATCGGAATCGATGGTGAGTTGTTGTTTTTTTTGTGTCCCCTCATTCAACCGGAAAAAAACAGCATTCATCACCTTAAGTGAAAAAAAGTGCAGGTTTTTATTCTGCTTTGAGTTGATATTTCCAAATATTTGGCTGCTTTGTCCTGGTTCAGGGTACAAAGCAGACCCAGATGACCTTAGTGGTCTGGATGGTTCATCGTGAGCCACTGGGTTTAGAAAGTGTGTTTTCGGGCCTAAACCATTGATCCTTATTTACTATCAGTGATAGTTTAAAATCAGTTCCTTGGCAGAACTTACATGAGGGAGTGGCTGTTGATCTAACTCCTTGTCTCCTTGTCTCCTTGTCTCCTTGTCTCCTCGTCTCCTCGTCGTGCAGAGTTCACCGCCCTGATCAAGCACTGAATGAACTGACCAACATCTTACTTCACTACTCTAACGGAACAACAACATGAGCCAAGACGTACTCTTCTAATCTCTTCTTCCCACCTACTCTCTCTCTCTCTAAACTCTCCACACTACTTTTATACAATTGACGCTTCACCTCCCCCGATGAACATAGACACCCTGACTCTCCCCCCTTCTCCTCCCCCACCTCCCTCCCCTCCCTCCCCCCCCTCTCTCTCTCTCTGTCTGTGCTCACCCCTTGGCTGTCCACGATGAATGTACCAGACTAAGTGTATAGCATGGTTGACGTTGTGTCTCTCTCTCTCTCTTTTTTTTTTCTCTCTCTCTCTATATCTCTCTCTCTCACTCACTACTGTCATCGTTTTAATTATGTGAGATTTGCTTACTGTGAGATCGGTGATGATGCACTTTTATGGGAAACGGACGGATGATGAGAAAACAATAAAGGTTCTTTTTCAATAACACAAGTCTGGTGTTGGGTTTTTTCACAGAAAAGACATTTACGCTGTTTTTTGGGGTTTTTTAACAGTAAAGAAGCCAAATCTTTTTATCCAAGTGAAGTTGTCTAAATGATCATTTTTGAAAGATCTATGCATTATATCGGTCATTTCGTCTGAGTATAACTTGGATTATACAAGTAAACCAGTTCAGTTACTTTAGTTTTTAAAACCATGTGCACATGTGCACCAAATGAGCAAATCTTAAACTCCGAAATAAAACCAAATCATTTAAGATAATAATATTTAGATATCTGAAGATGTCTAGATTTCTTAAATATGTCAAATCATTGAGATAAGAATGACTAAAACTAGAATTAAAAACATTTATAGTGGTGGTTTTTAACAGTAAAGAAGCCAAATCTTGGGAAAATAAATCAGCTTTTAACCAAGTGAAGTTGTCTAAATCATCATTTTAAAGATCCATGTTCTGTAGTTTCATACTGAAATACTATACTAAAGACGTTGACCAGATTAATGACTTTGCTGTTTAAAAAGATTTATATAATATGTTAAATCATTGAGATAAAAACGACTATAACTAGAATTAGGGACCAGAATTTAAATATGAGAATAAAATCCATCATAAATATTGACTAAAAGTGGTGTTAACAGTTGGTTTGTGTTCATCCAGCTGTTCTCTGTCATCTACAGTGAAGGGTAACAGCCACAAGGTGGCGCCATACAGCTGTCATAGTCGAGGAAGGATGGACATCCTGTATGCTGCTTTTAGTGGATTTAATTCTCATTTCCTACAATTAAATCCTCTAAAATGATATTATTTCTACTTAGATCTTATAGGTGAATGTTAATAAAATGACATAAAATGTCAATTTTAATGGAAAATCATTTTTGCAGAGGTCTCTTTGAAATGTAGTTTTGTGTTTGTATTGAAATGAGAGCAGTGACGCTGGAGGATAATGACATTTATTCCCTTGGTTCTTGTTACAAAAATCGACCCTTAATGTCATTAGTGCTGACTGGATTCACCAGAGACGCACGCTGCTGCTGTGTCAGGTGGCTGTCCTGATTGGACGGTTGTCACGGCGACCGAGTGAAACTTCAACGTCGTCCTCACCTCACACACGCCGCCAGTATCTGCAACCGTTCCACGTGGAACGGCTGCACTTATAATGTGTGGAAATGTCTCTTAAGGCCATGGTTCTCAAACTGCGGTGCGTGAACCACCAGTGGTATGTGGGCTTCCTCTGGTGGTACTAGCCCCAGTTATGTTTATGTTCACCTCAGTCTTCAAGATTATTTATATGCAATACATGGTCCACGATACCAGGAATATCACCATACATAATATATTGCGAGACATCGTGAAATCTGTCTAACTGAAGAAAAACCAAAACGTTAAAAGTTAAAAGTGTACGATTGTTTATTCACAACATTGAGGACAAAGGTCAAAGGTCATAAAGTCTATGTATTGAACGTGGATGGAGCGTTTCTTAACGTAGCTTTTCTCCACAATTTTCGGCTAATTTCGACCATTTACCATGAAACAGGAAGTTCCCTGTAATTTCTTCATACATTTGCCGATCTGCTCTAAATTTTCTTGGTTTTCTAAACGAGTCGTTTGGTCCAGAAAATGTCAAAAATAACGACGTTCTATTGTTCACTTTTCAGGTTGTTGTTTTTTATGATTTCTTTGTGACTTGGAGCGAAGAAACCAAAAATATGAAGCTGGAAAAAACCAACAGCTTGTTTAATTATTTAAAAAACAACAATGAATGAACCACATTTTACTGCAGATATTCATGATCCCCCGAGAATGAATTTGCCATTCAAAAAGAATCTTAGGTGGCAGGAATATAAACAACAAACAAATCCTAATCCATATTTTGACCCACCTCTCTATATGACCTGCTGTTTGCTGTGGTAATCTGAAGTTAGGAGATTACTCAACAAAACCAAAGAGAAACAGAGAGAGAGAGAGGGTGGGTGATTAAATTTGAGCTGTCATGAGTTCTCACAAGCACCTGCAGGGGAGGAGGGAGTGCGAGGTGGAGCAGATGATTGGATATCATCCACCATACACATTTATTACAACACTGAGCACAGGAGACGAGGCAGCAGCAGCAGCAGCAGCAGCAGCAGCAGCAGTGGATTTACACAGTGTAGGTTAATTGGGCAGGTGAACAGGTGAACAGGTGAGACGCAACCTGAGAAGGAGGAGACAGACTGCAGGAAAACTCGATCCTCGCTCGTCTGTCAACGCGTCCAGACCTGAGCATAAAAGACTGAGCAGCTGAGTCTTATCGTCATCATCATCGTCGTCATCTTCACCTGCTGCTGCCGCTGCTCTGGACTTGAACTTGAACTGAGAGGAGACAACATCAGTGGTGAGTCCCACAGCTGCTCCCAGGTGTTGGACAGATGTTCTTCTCCCTGTGGAATCAGACATGAAGCCTTTATTCACTGTTGCATGGATTTAATTATGTTTTATACATGTTTAGCCTTATTTTTACCGCCAAAGTCGTCCATATTATCAACAACTAATTGAGCAGATTTAACCAGATTTAAAAATGTATTATTTGGCTTTTAGGTTTAGGGAACTAATTATCAAAATGTTCACTGTTTAAGTTTAAAAATATTACTTTAATTGTTCACAGTTATATCTTTACTTTAGTTTGAATGAACTTAATTCATTCCGGTGTAATATTTTTAATGTAAATGGAAATTTCTGTTGGTTTATTATTCTTAGTCTTTCTACTTTTGTTATTTTATACTTTGCTCTACAGTTTTTGTTCTAATTTATTCTTGTTTTGTTCTATTTCTATATTTTCGATTGTGTTGTATATCTATTCTCTGTCCTTTAACTGCTACAACGTATGAATTTCCCCAAATCTAATCTAATCTAATCTTTACATTTTTAGAATGTATATATAAAAAAAACTACCAGGCTTTCGGGAATTTATTTTTTATTTTATTGTTTTTGCTCAAACAATGTCTAAGTTTATTGAGTGAAAAGTATGTAAGAAATTATGCTTTTGTTTTACTTAGTTTTTTACACACTTTGTGTCCAAAAAAGATAGTAATAAAAGAAGTGCAAAGAAAAGTGAAATAAAATAAGATATGGTAAAATAAGCCAGGACTAGAAAAGAAAATATAGGAAAAGATAATATATGACTGTAAATATTGTATAACATACAATATTTACAGTCATATACAGTATGTGTATAATAGTGCAAACAGTGCATTGTGTAAACATTAAAATAACAGCCAAGTGTTGAGTGTATGAGCTGCAGCTTGGTTATAATAAAAAATAATGTCACTGTATAGGGGTTGTTGTTTCTCAATGAGGTGGATTATTTTAAATTTTAAAATAATCCACCCCCCCCATTCTCCTCTCCACGCTCAATTAACCGTGTAATCCGGTTAACTCACACAGTTAACCCTATTTAGCCAATTAAACTGCAAAGGCCATGTCATTAATCCATGCCACCGGGGGAAATCTGATCGTGACCACAAGGAATCAAGAATGAATCCTGACATAGTTAATTATTACTGTACAGAAACACGTTTACATGCATCTTTATTTTATTTTGTCCTGAAATAGCCAGTTTATTTACCAGTGAACGTGGACAAAAGAGAGAAAGAAAGTGTGTGTGTGTGTTAATAATAATTCTTTTTTGTATCCCCAGCAGCACCAACATGTCGCTCACCTCCATCCTCTCAGCTGAGGACATTGAAAATGCCATAAAGGAATGTCAAGGTACGACTGTGTTCACTGACCTCTGTGTAGCTCCTAAAATGTGGGACATAATCTCTTGGTGATGAAATCTGATTTTAAAAAGGATTGTTCTTAATCTTGTTGTTTTTTTATATATTGGAGGCATGTGTCTGGTGTCCTTAGAGGAGGATTTTTTTTGTTTTAGAAAATGAGTTGGGAAATCTCCTACCTGGACGTCAGCCACGGGAGAATTTAATCTCCATGAGTGAGTGGAGCCTCACACGTCAACTTAACTGTCTCCCTGTTAGATTTTGAAGGACCAATTAGATTGTTTTGTGATTGGTAGGTGATCACCCACGTGTGTAACATAAAATATCATATATCTGTCAAAACTCATCAAATTTTAATGAAATTTGGTATTTGTATGTAGAATCAGACACTCTACCAACATACTAAATTTCAACCCATTGTCACCTACCATCTCCATTATCCTAACCCTAATCCTGTAAATTTGTCCTACTTTTAGCAACTTCCTGTATTCAGTTTTTGACAAGTCAGTGTGATTTTAGGTGATTGTGATTGGTAGGTGATCACCCAAGTTTGTTCCCGTTACAATTTTGGTAAGAAACTACCCACTGATGACATCACAAAAAATTATACAATTTTCAAAACTCATCAGATTTAAATTAAATTTGGTGTTTGTATGTAGAATCAGACACTCTACCAACATACAAAATTTCACCCTGCCATCACTTACCATCTCCATAAACCGAATCATAATCCTGTAAATTTGTCCTTTGTTAAGTAACGTATGTGATCACCCAAGAATCTACCCACTGATAATCTCGGATTTGAACGAAATTTGGTGTGTGTATGTCTACTGTCGGACTAAATTTCATCCAGATTACAGATTTGGCCGCAATCTTAATGTGACATGGGTCAGTCCATTGAACAACTTCAATGAAAGGATCAGAATGATGACTAGGTGACAAAGTGTTTAACGCAGCATTCTTTTTACGGAACTGGGAACAGGGAGTGACATCATCGCCACATGGAGCCAAACATAGCTCAGACTAGCCGTTGCTAATAATGCTAGTCAATAGCAATGTTTATGGTTCTTAAGTGTACGACAGAAGTTCTATTAACAGATGTTCCTCAGAGTTCTTGAGTTGGAAATCGGTGTGAGGAACATGACCTCCATGATTGGAAATTTTGAGATCTCACTACAAAATGGAACGCATCATATGCCTTGGCGGAGGTGGGCGCTCTCTCTGACTTGTTTCATTCTGCGTTTCCAGCTCCAGACTCGTTCTGCCACAAGAAGTTCTTCCAGCTGTGTGGACTCTCCTCAAAGACGGCCCAGGAGATCAAAGATGTCTTCCAGATCCTTGACGTGGACAACAGTGGCTACATCGAGGAGTCTGAGCTCAAGTGTGTGAACGTGACCCACTTTTCACCAAGAAGCTTTTTGCAAGCCATATTTATTGTACTTAACCTAAAGGAATATTCCTTGTTTCTGCAAAATGGCATTGTGTGTGTGTGTGCGTGTGTGTGTGTGTGTGTGTGTGTGTGTAGGTACTTCCTGCAGCGGTTTGTCCCCGGGGCTCGGACACTGACCGAGGCAGAAACTAAGAAACTCGTCTCAGCAGCTGATGATAACAGTGATGGCAAAATTGGAGCAGAGGGTCAGTATCTGATTTCTCTTATTTCGCAGAAATAATATCCGCGGTTGGATTAAATCTCAGTAGCTTATTGCAGTTTAGGGAACTTTTAGTTCACTGAGGAAAATGATCTGTTGCCGTTGTCATTTATTTATTCAGTCGGACGTCTAAATTCAAACTGTGCAAATAAAGTTGTTTGTTTTGTCAAACATCTTCAAACTATTTGTTTTGGTATAGAAAGAACTTTAAATCCCAAAACCACTTTGTCTTCAACTAAATGCCAGGACTCTTTTTTTCTTGAAGTAAATGAATAAAAACTTAATTTGTGCAGGTTGTTTAAAACATATAGACATAAACCTTAGGTCAAAGTTTGGGAAAATCTTTTGGGGGGGACCCAAAAAATATCTTCTGCGACCCCTGTGTGGACCTCGACCCGGTCTTTGGGCGACACTGCTTTAAATGATATTGTGGTATTGAAAGTATTTTTTTGTTCTTTGATAATAGAAGTCATATTTGTGTGTCCCAGATTAACCCTTCATCCAGTCACCAGTGATTCTGATCTTAACTGTCCCACATAAACAGATGAAGGATTTCAAAGAGATTATATTAGTCTGTGTCTCTTTATTTTCCACTTTTCACTGTGCGTCTTCATTTTGGCTTCTTTTGTCCCCTTAGAATTCCAGGCTATGGTCCTGTCCTGAGTTTTTCCAGCGATTCCTGTCTCCAGGTCTTCAGTCGCTTCCTTGTCTCTGGAGTCCCTGATTCTGATTCCCTGGAGGCAATTTCTACTCAATTCTGTGTGTAAATTCAAAGACAACAGACTTTTAACCTGTTTTTTTCCAAAGTGTTGGTCTGTGTTTTCTTGTCTGTGCACTTCCCACCTCTGACAATGAATGAGATGAATAAACACATGGAAATATACGTGGTCTTTTTCTGCATATCTCTTTATTTGTGATGTAATATTTGAGTCATACCTGAAAATAGAGCTAATGTTTCTGTGGTACATGTAGTATTTTTACATGAAGTTGACATTTGTGTGACATGTGACATTTAGATTTTACTATGACATGAATTCTCGTACAAAATTCTAAATAAACAGCCCAAGTAGAAATAAGGCAAATAATGATTTAAATTAAAATGTTCTTGTTTTCGAAAAATAATGTGCAAATGGGATGAGCAAATTTAACTTGAATATTTAAGATGAGATAAGATAAAAGACTTGGACTGTCAATTTCAAGGAGGAATATTTGGAAAAACTGGCCAAAAACTAGACGAAACTAGGCAAAATTTAAGAAAGTTGTGACAGGATTGTGACAAGTTGTACTTGTCACAATCCTTCTTTATAATTTATACCTCAGAATGTCTTATATCTGCACACACACCATCTGTGATAGTAACTTTTACTTATATACTACTGGTTTTCCTGTAAACCATTGTTTTAGCGTGTCACTGGTAATTTAAAGATTAAAGTATGCTGTAATATCTTACGATTTTTAAAAAAAGATTCTTCTTTTTAGGCAAAATACATTTCAGAATGTTTGTGTTTTATTATTAGATTCAATCCATATCAATACAAACACGTTTATTTTAATATTGAGTGAAAAATCATCATAAATATTATTATTTCGATGTGTTTTTCTAAAAAAAAACTTGAGCGACCCCTTGCTGACCAAACCCCTGACCCCTGAGGGTAAAACTGTTTTAAAGGGACTAGGAACCTTTTGTCAGTTCGGGGACTAGTTTCACCCGAGCACTTGTACTTGTTACACCGCGCTGTCTAAATCAGGAAGTTAAGGATGTAAAGTATGCGGCGTCTCTTCTCATTTATCGCATTTCTTCGTTATTTTTTATTCTTATTTACGCATTTTGCCACGACAAGCCCCGTGACGTGTTAGCGGAGTTTCCTGGCAGGTGAGTGCGTGATAGCGTGGTGTTTTTCTTCCTCTGTATCGTATAGCTAGTTAGCCTGTTAGCTGCTTGTTGACACCGTGAATGACTAGTATTTGCACTCGTGAACGCGCAGAGCCGTGTTTATTTAAATGATTATACATTGAACAGCTGGTTTTACACGAGTCCGCCTCACAGAGACTTCACTAGCTAAATATATAAGGAGGTCAATTGTTTTTTAAAGCTGTAAAGCCATGGTTCTCAAACTGGAGTACGTGTACTACCAGTGGTACTTGAGCTTCCTCTGGTATATTAACTCACATATACCAGGGTATGTGATCAGAGAGGAGCTGAGGAAGTTTGACCAGATGTGTAGAAAATTAAACTAATTACAAATAAATAATAATTAGGGTCATCTAATCTCTTGCTCCATCTCAATCTAATTTAACTTTATCAGTGTGTGAAATATATGTGAGGAACAGGAGGAGGAGGAGGAGGATGATGATGATGATGATGAGAGAGAGCAAATTATCTTATTGAGAATAAATCTGCCTCCTGTAAAAAGTCCATAGCTGATTTTGCTCAGTGTTAAAAGTGTAGTGTTTTTTTTTTGGCATAAGTACAAACCCCATGATTGTATTAACTAGGGTTGAAGTAATGACTCCATTATTAATTGATTACTAAAGTAATCGTCAAATATTTTCATCACAGATTAATTGATGAAATGATTAATTAATTGAAATGTGAACATTTTCTGGCTGTTTTTGCTCCATGTAATAAATAAATCATTAAAACTGAATAACTTTGGTTTGTAGGCAAAGCAAGACATTTGAAAATTTATTCAAATACATACAATAACGTTACTGAGTAGTAGATCGCAGTGTGACAACATATCCTTTTTGTTCAGATGTTCTTATTTTGTTAATTCTAATGTAAAATGCAGAACAACAGATGGTAGAAAAAGGTTTTATTCCTTTTAATTGTATGAGCAATGTTTGTACCATATATGAAGGAGTACATGTACAGAATCAATGACTCCTGAACTCTGTATGTTTCTCCCTGACAAGTTCATGATATCGTGTAAACAGTGGATATTTCCTGCATTGATCTTGGTCTTTGTGTTTTCTCATGTGGCCTTGACTACAACACTAGCTGACTCATCCGTTGCAAGTCAGTATTTCAGATTTGTCACTTCTCGATGTGATTTTTCTTATCGTCTTATTTGTGCAGGAACACGGCATGCTAACCAAACTGTCCTTGGACCAAAGGAAATCCAGACACACGTTACACTAATGCTGATGATAAGGTAAAGACGAGCAAACATCAAGGAGATTGAATATCTTCATCATCATCATCATATCTCTCTTTGTGTCTGATTCAGTCCCAGAATGGCTTCAGGAATGCAAGAGAAACATTACACGCCATGTCTGCTTAATTTTTTCATCTACAATCCTACATTTGGACCGCGAGAAGGAGAGGTGAGCCTGACCATCAAAGCCAAATTATTATATAAGGGTGTTGTGTGTTGCTCATGCAAAGGCTCTCATTATGTTTTAGGAGGAGAAGAAGATTTTATTCTACCACCCCAGTGATGTTGAGAAGAACGAGAAGATCCGAAATGTCGGCCTCTGTGAAGCCATTGTACAGTTTACCAGGTAAAGTTCTCAGTACTGCTGTATTCCCTGCTAATTAACAAGGTAATCATACTGTTAATTACCTTGAGCTCAAAAGTGGTGTAAATATTGTTCATGTAGCTAAATTTGAATGTTTGTCTCTTTGCCTTTTTTCTTCCAGAACATTCTGTCCGACCAAACCGGCAGAATCCTTGCACACACAGAAGAACCGTCAGTTTTTCTTTGAGCCCGAGGACAATTTCTGGATAGTCATGGTATCTGAACAGTGTATTCTGATTTTTCAGCACAACCACATGCAGTTAAAGTGCTGCAACTAACAATAGCAAGAACCTGTGGAAAAATCTCAATTAATTCTGCTGCTGCTTCTTTATTTGTTCGGAAGGTGGTTCGGAACCCAATGATAGAGAAACCAAACAAAGACGGTAAACCCCCCACAGTAGAATATCAGGAGGAGGAAGTACTTGTGAGTACTGCTTCAAAGTCATGCTTCAAAATGCCTTCTTTTTTTCTGCTGATGAGATTGTTTACCATGTCCTCTTTCTCTCTGTAGGACACTGTTTACGGTGCAGTTGTAAGACAATGCTACAGTATGTACAAGGTCAGTTCCTGTGTGTTATAAAATGCTATCAGCTGCTATGTTTTTAAATGTAAATGAAGTGAGGAGGTGTTTTGAATAGATCAATGTTTGTAGGGGTGCTTGAATGTGTTTTAATTTTAATGTTGTGGTTTACCAGTTTGAAAAGTGCTTGGATTTTGAATAAAGCACTTAAAAATACCTGAATAAATTACTGTATTCCCTTAGCAACAAGTAGCCATCTGATTTAATAGTTTGCTCATTAGATGGAAGAATAAAATAAGCTGAAGAGACCTTGAAAGTGCTTGAAAAGTGCTTGTATTTGACCTTGAAGCTGTTTGAACCTGAAAGTCACCCTTTTTACAAACCATATAGTGTTTCTGATAATAATCCCTTTTTAACATGATTTTTGTCGTAGCTCTTCAATGGCACGTTTGGCAGAGCAATGGAAGCCGGCGGAGTGGAGCTGCTCATTCAGAAGCTGGAAAAGTTCTTTTACAGGGTAAAAAAAAACAGTTGGGAAAAGAATCATCTGCAGTCATGCCTGATTTTTTCCACATTAGCCTTCTTCATTTCATGTCACTTTGCTGGAACAGCACACTACAGCTGTCAAGAAATTAATTTCAGATGAGGGAATGCCCTTCTTAAGTGAACACAGGCTTCCCTCACCGCCATGTAACTCAAAGACAGTGAGAAAGAGAGAGGCTGCGGGGACTGAATGTCACCCGACTGAGTGAGTGAGTGAGGCGAGCGTCTGTGCAGGGGCATCAATCACAGAGTTTCTCATTCCACTTTCCTTATTGCTGTGTAAGGAGGCACTCAGTAAACTAATCCCTCGCTCCTGTCTTTGTGTGTGTGTGTTGTGGTTTCCAGTATCTGCAGACTCTCCACTTGCAGTCCTGCGACCTGCTGGATGTATTTGGGGGCATCAGCTTCTTCCCACTGGATAAGATGACCTACCTGAAGATCCAATCCTTTGTCAACAGAGTGGAGGAGAGTCTCAGCCTGATCAAATACACGGCCTTCCTCTACAACGACCAGCTTATCTGGTACGATTGATTAATTATTGAGCATTTCTCTCTCAACTGTGTGTCCATTTCGCCAACAACCACTATTTGTAAGATTTAATGGCTACTACAGTGTCAGGCTACATCTGTTCTACTTTGTTTTCAGCCGTCCACATTACCCAGGTTATTTAGAGTCCAAAAATAACAGGAGTTTGAAGACATTGCTGGCTTGTTTTGAAAATTGCACGTCTGTGTTCTTGTCCAGAAAGGCAAAAACATAGAACTTTGGAAACAATGACACAGGTGTCCACATTTTACTTCCGGGTTGGCTGTTTCTAGCCATCATCAGTTCTTACTGAGACTAAGTAGAAACAACAGCAGAGGAGAGAAGAGCTTCCTGTTCACTTCAGCATGCGCAGGCCCAGTTAACCAGTGTGCTTAATCGTGATTACACACAAAAATCAAACCAACGATACGGGGTCTCAAGACATATGATCAGATTGGATCACACATTTGTGCATCAGTTCATTCTGAAACTTAATAAGAAACTTTAATCTGAATCAAATACACAGTGAAATGATAGCTGCAGTGTCATGCTACTGTATAAACGGGTGGCTTCATACATCACGTGTAATCCTCTCATTGACATGTCATTTTAACAGCCCAGTGAACACACACACACACACAGGGATTACGTAATGAATGAGAGCTGTGTGATGTTTCATTTCAAACTAATTACTGTCCATTTTAAGTGGCTGCATCGTGTGCTTTCACACTCTGCTCTGGAGTATTCACTGAAGCATGTTTACGAGCACTGTTCACCTTTAATTAGCGTCCAGCGACACTTGGTTGAACATCCAGGAGCTCACAGATCATAATGATACAGAAATACTCACTCACACATTAATGTTTTACTTTGGTTTTTGCCCGCAGGAGTGGACTGGAACAAGAGGACATGCGTATCCTGTACAAGTACCTGACCACTTCACTGTTCCCCAGACATTCTGAACCTGAGGTGAGCAGATAACTTACTGTCGTTTTCTACGTCAAACATACAGAAGGTTTTATATACAATTCTTATGGCTCTACTTTGCTTGTCTTGAATAAGAGTGTCATTTCTAGTGCAGTGTCCCACGTTCTCACTCGAAACCTTCTGTCTTTCTCGTTGCGTTTGTCCCCTGATAGTTGGCCGGCAGGGACTCTCCTCTGAGACCAGAGGTTGCTGGGAATTTGTTGCACTATGGAAGGTAAGTCACAGTATCAGTATATCTTGCTCTCCACAGGATAGTATCAAAAATAAAAATAGAATCCTTGATTTTAGTAGAAGATCAACCACTGAAAGTTGCATTTTAGACTGTTTCTGACCACTGCTCTCTACCAAACTCAATTTAAGACTTTAATCGATTTGTTTTCCTGCTTAAAAATACTATTAACTACTGCTTGTGGCAGTGCACAGTTAAGTAACATGCTCTTGATATGTGCTCAAACATTTACATAAGGCGTGTGTTCAAGGACTTTTGTATGTAGCCAATCAAGTGTGATGTGGAGGTTACTCCCTTGGCTAACACAGGAGCTCAAGAGTTTGAGTGTCAATATGTAACATGTCAAAGTTTGCTGCTGCTGCTGCTGCTGCTGATGATGATGATGAAGAAGTATCTGCTCTGTGTGGCTCAGGACTTAAAAAAAGCCCTGTTTGCATTGTTTGCACTATTTCCCTGACATTTAATTTCAATTCAGTTAATTAACGAGTAAATATACTAAAAAGTTATCAAATTCATTGAAATTGAGTTTGTTTTGTTTTTTTACAAATATCCTCATTTCCTTTTTGCCCAAAAAGCTCCTTTAAGACACCTAAAGTGCAAACATTGACATACTTAACGTGACAATAATTACATACTGATGCTTTATGGGTATAATATTCACCCTGTTCGTCTTGTTTTTGAGTAAAAATTGTAATTTCCATGGTTGAACTAGACGTCATTGAGAGTCATCCCTTCAGGGCCACAACAAATGCCTGGAAACCGATCCAACTAATGTTAAGAAATTTTATTTTAAATCACAATTTTTTATCCTTTTGAAAGATTCACATTTTCTGCTCTCAAGTGGATAAACTGAAGTTTTTAATCACCACACTGTGGCCGCTTCCTCCGGTCATGTCATCATTTAAATTATGATCATTATTATGATCATAATTATTGAATATTTCCTCCGCACTCCATACCTGTTTTTTCCAGGTTTTTGACGGGACCGAACAACCTCAAAGATCCTGAGGCCAAATTCAGATTTCCCAAAATCTTTGTCAGCACACAAGACGGCTACGAGGAGCTGCATCTGATAGTTTATAAGGTATGAACGAGTGAAAGTGAATGAGAATGAATCCCTTCACTCACTCATAATGTATTAAAACAGGGGGGAGGTGTTTTACTGCTTTATTGAAGGATATGGATTTATTTTGGGGATTAAACAGCTGAGTTTTAAAATGATGAAAATCTCCCACGTATGTTTATCATCACTTTGAAGTGTGACCTTTAACCTGCGCTGATCTGCTCTTTTCCAGGCGATGAGCGCCGCCGCTTGTTTTATGATCAGTGGTGAGTGACTTCCCCACCTGCTTTTATCATGAAGTCACTTTTATTGTTTTTATTCATTGTAATTATTATTGGGGGCTGAATGATTATTTTCACAAGTAATTCATTTGTCGATGATTTCTTTAGATATTCAGTATTTTAAACGTCATATTTGTCCATTTTGCTGCGCATATAAAGCTAAATCATAAACATTTGCTGTGATATTTATTCTTATTATTATCATATTCTTGTTTCTTGTCTTTTCAGCGTCTGTGGAGATGACGAGAGACTTCTGTGAGCAGCTGGACGGTTTGGTGGGACCTCAGCTCACGCTGCTGGCGTCTGACATATGTGAACAGTTCACCGTTAACCGCAGGATATCTGGGTCAGTTTCAAAACGTGGGAATAGTCTATTTTTAATTTCATAGACAATTATTAGTGCTTTTAGAGTGTTTTTTTCCTTTTCCTGTCCCACCCATAGGTGGTGCTCTAATTGAGAGTCATTAAGATATAAATTGGCCAAAAAATCTAATCAAATGAAGCACATAGAAGACAACAAATATTATCATAAATGACAAGCTTTATACCTTTATGAAAATTTTGGATATAAGGCCGAAACATTCGATTAATCAATTATTTACAAAAAAAAGAATCTTCAAGATTAAAGGGTTTGAGTGTTTTTTTTAAAGAATTAAAACAAGATTCTATGATTTTTCAGCTTCTTAAATGTGAATATATTTTCTGGTTTCTTTGCTCCATAACAAACAAAGAACAAATAAATCCTTTAAAATGAATACATTTTGGTTTGTGGACATAATTTACAGGTTTGGTCATCACTGACCAACATTTTCTGCACCAAACAAGTCCTCGATTAATCAAGAGAATGACAGATTCATCGATTATTTCCCATAATAATGATTGTTCTGTCTCAGCTCACTGTGGTTCATTCATCTTGTGGTGTGTGTTCCCTTCAGGCCAGAGAAGGAGCCTCAGTTTAAGTTCATCTACTTCAACCACATGAACCTGGCGGAGAAGAGCACCATCCACATGAGGAAGACGGCCAGCGTCTGTCTCACCTCCGTCCATCCAGACCTCATGAAGATCCTGGGAGACATCAATTGTGACTTTGCCAGGTACAGCGGAGAGGAGTTCAGCGTCATCTTTGTTTTGTTTTTTTTTGATATTTGAGTTAGTGTGGTGTTATAGATCAGTGTTGTTTCACTTCACGTCAGTGCTGAGTGAGGCTTGTTATCTTATCTTTGGCTCTTTGTTTTAAAGCAGTCATGACAATCTGATCATGTCATGTAACACTGACATTTACATTGAAACTAATGTCAACATGAGTTCCTGTTGATGTGCAGATGGTGTAGGAGCTGCATGTCATCACATCTTATCACTTTGAACCCATCCCTATCTATACCTTTATCTATATCTCCCTATGTCTCTATATCTATCTATACCTATATCTATATCTCTCTATCTATATCTCTATCTATTCATAAATGTGAATATTTTCACAGTTTTGTTTTTTTTTGCTCTGTTTTGCTAATTAATTGAGAAAATACTCAACAGATTTATAGATTATGAAAAACAATATTGTATATACACTTAAATACCAGCTCTAAATGTATTATTTTCCTTTTCCCAGGGTTGATGAAGATGAAGAGATTATTGTCAAAGCGATGACAGATTACTGGGTCGTTGGCAAGAAGTCTGACCAGAGAGAACTGTATGTGATCCTGAATCAGAAGAACGCCAATCTGATCGAAGTCAATGGTGCGTTTCCTCTAAATCTGACAAAATCTGCCTCTGTATTTAATCCGCACTTCATCCTCTTTTATCTTTGTCTCTTTGTTTTGTTTTTTTTAAACAGAGGAGGTTAAGAAGCTTTGTGCAACGCAGTTCAACAACATTTTTTTCCTGGACTGAAGAAGCAGAGACTTTTCCACTTTCAGTGATATCATCAGCGTAATGCAATAAAAAAAGAAAAGAAAAAGCATTATGATGTTTTTTTAATTTGATCTACAAAATATCATTTTGTAATTATAATGTAATTATGTTTTTTTTGTTGTACATACATGTTTATTTGGATTTCTTTCTTTCTAATAAAAAAAATGTATTCATGCATTTTTTTTAATGATCACGCTAATTTAAAAAAACTGACATTTTTTTTTAAAGTTTTCTCTATTCTTGGTCATCGGCACGGCAGTGGTTTTCAAGATGTCATTATATCTTAAGTATTATGTTTGTAAAAAAGAAATAAACAACTAACTTTAAATAAATTATAAGAATGAATTTTACCCAGTGTGTCTTTGATTTCTACTGTCTCTAATTCATAATTCATGATTGTTTGTATCATAAATCTGAAGGACAAGTATTTCATGTATTATTATCTATTTTGATCATTGGTTTGAGGTTTGTTTTTTAAGAAAACAAGTTTTCTTCAAAGTTTCAGCGCCTTAAATGTGAATATTTTCAGGTGTCTTTGCTCCATATAATAAAAAAATCGTTAACATGTATTTTGTTGCAACCCCTCAACAAATGTTCATGTCACAAAAACTAAAATGGACACTGACGGAGACGTCAACTTTACCATTTTATGTCAAGGATCAATCAAGTGTGGCTTATCTGATGCTGGGAATTTACATAATCTTTCATGTAAAATGGTTTCAGACAAGAAGTCATTTTACAATTAACTAATAAAGAGCAAGAAAAGTCAATTAATTACTAATAATTAGCATTTTAGAAGCCCAATTGTATCACTGCCAGTGAATCCCTAAGCTTGTGATTCACTTTTAATGATTGGTAATCAATAACAGGTAAATAAATAAATTAAAAAAATACAAGAGTAAAATTTACCTCCTGTGTCGCAGGCCAAAGACGGCTGATTTGAATCTGGACAGTTCTCTCTTTTGCCCCAAAAAGTAAAATATAGTGTGTTTAAAAACTAAGAATTTAAAAAGCACAGCTTTGTTAAAACAAAAGGAAATAAAAGAAAAGGTGACACTAATAATTTCTAAAACTGTTAACAAGATTTTTATCAATGTATTTTCTTCATTATAAATGAATATTAAAGACATATATACTGTATATATGTATGTATATAAATATATATATGTATATATATATATATATGTATACCTATATAGATGGAGCATATAGATGGAGCACTCACATAATTATGCAGTTAACAAAAAATTGTGTTAAACAAACCAGAATATGTTTTTATATTTTGGATTTTCAGTCTTTTCCTGTATTTGTAGTAAAAAAGTACCGCCTCCACACCAGTGTGTGGCAGTAGTGCACCGAACGTACTCAGTCTGTCGGAAAATCATTTAAAGTTGTTGGTTGGACGTGTTAAATGTGACATTGTGCGCAGTTTTGTTTACTTTAACTTTTTTTTTTTTTTTTTTTTAAACTTGCTGATTTACAAAAAAACCCGCTGTCACGCGCTGACTTTTATCATGTTATACTCCAGAGCAGTAGGTGGCGATACATCTTAGGTAGCGATTAAGATGAGCCAAAGAAGAAGAAAATGAAAATAACCAATCAGAGCTCACGTTTGAATCTGACCAGCAGCCAATCAGCGTCACCGTAGATGTATTTTAAAACAAGTCGCCCGCCATTATTGTTGATGTGTTTTCGTCTAGATGGAGTCTTTCCGTTGTGTTTAGTTTTTAGTTTTTTCCACAATAACGTCTCAAAAGTGGGTTTTTGTACTGGTGCTGATTAAAAAAAACAAAAACAAGATAAGGTAAGACATTAATGTCATAGCAAACTGTGGGAATTGCAGTTTGTTACGCATTTAGTTGCTAATCAGTTACATTATTTCGTGGCTACGTGACTTCGTGTTGCTAACTCTGGGAGCTAACGCCTTAAAATGCTTTTCATGGACCTTAGAAGTGTGTGTGTGTCGTGATTTATTAGAATCATTTTAGCTCAACTTAAACTAATCTTAGCTTAACTTTTGTTCCACTTCATTAAGCGAATTAAATGTTGTTTGTGTTGGTGCGTTGTTGGCATGTCTCGTTAGCTAAATGTCACAATTCTTCTTCTTGCTTTTGCGGTTTATTTTACTATTTTCATTGACACAGTCGTATTTTCCCCTTTTTGTTTTTAAATTGGGTGGATATTTAGCAAGCAGATGGTTAAGTGTTGTTTGGAATGATCCAGGCTTTACTGGTTTATTATAATCAACTTATTTTGTAAATTTTCAATATTATTTCTCCTACTATACCTGACAATATATTTGTTTATATACACTGTTGCACTGATTTACGTTGTGTTGAATTCAATCCTAAAAGTTTGGATTAACACCTATGATCACATTTATATTTGCCCTGAAACTAAAGAGTTTAATCAAATGTACTTAAACTATTCAATTTAAACATGTGTTCCACTTTTTTAATGTTTGAAACACCTTTTTGTAATATCCAAAAGATATTTTTTTAGTTTTGGATTGATTGTGCTATAGCAGACAATTAAAACAACATTGTATAGTGTGTAAATGTATAGTGAAGTAAAATAAATAAATACGGTAAAACATTTACACAGCTGTACAAAAATACAATTTTAAGTGTGCAATCAGAACATACACTATAGCAATAGAGAGCAAAGGAAGAAGAATTTGAATAATTTGAGCAATGTAAGTGAATAATCTAGGCTTTCAAGAATGAATCCCTAGTTGCTCATATGTTGCTTTTACATAACAAGCGGTTTAATTTTTCAGTATCTTAAATCTGAATATGTTCTGGTTTCTTTGGTCCATAAAACAAATAAATCATTAAAACTGATTTTTTTTTGTTTGACATAACAAGACATTTGAGAAAATCATAATTTTACATCTAGGTAACGCTGAACATTTAGTTTGACATTTTATACATGCATCCCCTTTGTCATTATTCCAGAAAAAAAAATGGACACTCGATTTGCTCACCTGCGCCAGCGGGACACCAGTGTGTCCATGCTGAGGGTAAAGATGTCCCGCAGAAGGTCTCAGTCCCAGAAGGAGAATCGTGACCGGGTCGTGAACACGCGCAGACAGCTGGACAAACTCCCAGAGATGGACGCCTCCATCGCGATGGCCAACTTGTCCACCATTAGGGAGAAGACGCAGAACAATGCACAGCCTGCTAAAAGTAAAAACCTGGCCTCAAATGTATTCCCTGTGCTTTAGTAGGACACAGTGTCAAGACTTCTGTGGTCACCAGGCTGCCCTGACTATTTTTTTGTGGTTCAGGTACAGCTGTAGAAGAAAGGTTGAAACAACTGGAGCGCTGGAAGGAGCGTAAAGCTCTTGAGAAGGAGAAAGAAAAGCGAGACAAGGAGCACAAAGGCGTTTTTAAGACCGGCTTGTATCATCCTAAGGACGCCTTTATTGTCCCCGCTCTGCCTGTGGTCCCTGCTGCCACAAAAAGATCCAAGGAGGTGAGTGAAGGCTCGACAGTGGACATTTTAGCTATATGTGAATGTAAATTATTCCTTAACTTTGCTCTTTTTATTGGTTGTGAGTAAATGAGTTGGTGTCGGTACGATGATGAATGACTTGTCTTTCAGACAAAAATGAACACGACTTTATCCCAGAGCACCAGAGTGACTCGCTCAATGAAACAGCAGCAGCAAGTGCAGCAGGTGCTTCATTCACTCCTTAACCTTGAACGTGTTTTTCACAAAATGAAAAATATTTTCCCCCACTTTAATGCCTAATTTTTCCCCCCAAATTCTCTACAGCCTCTGAAGACACGCGACCACAATGCTCTGGCAAAGAAAGGTAAAGCAAATGCAAAAATCTTATTCATTCAAAAAGATCCTTTTTGAATAAATGCCTGAGTGCCTGAGGCAGATTTCCACAATGACTCATTTGCACCATTTACTTTTTAAAAAGTAAACGGTAGTATAAGGCATGAAAAATAATATAACTGACATTCAAATATTAATAGTTAGGGGCATTAAAGGTTAGATTAACCTTAAATGATCTCACATAAGGGAAATTCATGTGCAGGTAGAATGAGGTAAGCTGTCAAATAAATAGTGAAAATAAGAATATTAGAGAAACATTTATTTACTTTGTGTATACAACATACACGTTTTGATACGGGATTATTGCACAGATTAATACAGTAATACTTGTAATTTACGAAAATTGACACAGACCCATGAATCAGGCTGATATTTGCTGTTTTATAACAATTAGCCAATGGAAATGTTTTTCTACCAAAAGTTTATCTGTAAAGTTTAGTTTTTTAATGACCTTTTTCATGGTGCTTAATCCTTAGTTTAATACTATTTTATTTAAAACCGCAGATTGTGGAGACAGTCCAGAAGAAGTGTTGTTCATTTTATTTTTATTGTGGTGATGCAGTTTTGTGAATCATTGGTTGGTATAAAAGTAAGTTTCATCAGATGGAGGAAAGTTGTCCAAAATCAAAATCAGAAAAAAAACAAAAACTTACTGTTTGAACTCTACTGAGTGGTAATTTCACAGCTGTGCTCTTGCTCCTCCTTTCAGCTCCACCCGCCGTGGAAAGATCAACCAGGACCCGCGTCGCTCCAGTGAAACTGACACCAGCTCCGACCAAAGTCTGCGCCGGTAACTAATGAGGAAAAATAAATCTGTGCACGTGCACTCACTGGAGCTTTCAGACGAGACCGCTATCATGTTGGTTTTGACCCTCTTGTGTTTCCTCACTGGCATCTCGCTCTGTGTCTCTCTGTGTCTCTCTGTGTCTCTCTGTGTCTCTCTGTGTCTCTCTGTAGTGGAGCCCGTCGTCGCCAACAGGCCTCCTGTTACAGCAGCGCCCGCCGTGAAAGACAAACCCAAGCACAAAGCTGCAGGTACAATCTGAGCCAAGGCCACAGTTTAACCTGGCTTTTTATTCTCTTTTATGCTGCTGTTGTACTGGTGTTCATTACGATGCCACGACTACTGAAGCAACACTTGTATGTTTTGGTGGTAGAGTTATTGTTTTAGGAGGGGGAAAAAAATCATGATTTTAAAATGCCTTACTTTTACAGCAAAAAGATGAAAACCACTAAATATTTCTCCTAAACCTCTTCAGATGTCAGGAGCACAAGAAGTAGAGGCATTGCCAACCCTGTGGCGCCCCCTACTGTCAAAGAGAGTAACTGCAATGGTATTTTTTTTAAATACACTACATTTTAAAGCTGCTGGTCTTCTTAAAACTGTTTCATCTTACTTTTCTAGTGTGAAAATGAGCCATTAAAGAAATTGTTTGTGTTTTTTAATGTTGCAGCGACTGTGGACATCACAGCTGAGCCTCCTGTCCCCACGGTACGCACTTCTTTTTCATTTCTTCATTTTATTTTCACTCGTCATGTCCGGGTTGATCACGTATTATTGATGTTTCTGTCTTGTGAAGGAGCCAGAGCAAAAGGAGGTGGAAGACATGGTGGTGGACCACGAGTCAGCTGACTCCATCCCTGCTGTGGAGGCGTCTTCATTTGCTCCACAGAATTTTGTCTTCCAGGCTCCCGTTGGTCTGTCGGACTTCAAGTTTGATCCTCTCACTCCTCGCTCGGCAGACGCCTTCCTCACTCCAACGTATGTCTGCTCTTTTTTTATTATTATTATTTTTTGTTTACATAACATAAATTTGTGGTTTCAAAAAAAACAAACTTGGTGCAAGATCTTAAAGAAAGATTATAATCTATATTCTGTGTTCTCCAGCTTCAGTCTTCCACCAGTTCCTTTGTTCAACATTGAGCCTCTGACTGAACTAAGTGAACCTTCTCCAGCCAAGTCTCCCCGCCGCTCTCCACCTCCTCCATCTCTCACTGTGGCTCGTCAAACTCCAGGCAGCCCCGCGGAACCAAAGCATGACGTACTGTACTTCAGGTGCGCTTTTTTTGTAACTTCCTTAATGTCTGATGTGGTTTATGTTTGCTAAATTCACCATTTCTCTTTTTAGATCAGAGATTGTGAATGAGACAGACCATCTTTCGACTCTGTGCGTCCAGTGGGAGTCTAAAGTGGAGGATGAGTCCATTCCAGAAGAGAGTGAGTGATTTACAGCGGAGTATAAAATGCAGCTTTTCCAGACAGAATGACTTAAATTCAGTGTCTCCCTTTGTGTGAGACAGTGAGGGACCGCATGCGCACCGCTGTCGGTCAAGCCAGGCTGTTGATGAAAGAGCGTTTCCACCAGTTCAGTGGTCTGGTGGACGACTGCGAGCTCGGCCGTGGGGAGAAGATCACCACCTGCACTGACCTGCAGGGATTCTGGGACATGGTTTATTACCAGGTGAGGAACAGTGCACAGTGTTTCAGTCGCTAAAGAAATAACTAAAGAAATGTACGCAGATGTTTTATTTAATAATAA